>NC_087513.1:84107090-84419176 GCF_963921805.1 Phalacrocorax carbo | reverse complement strand
TACCTTTCTCAGATATTAGATAAAACATTCAATCTTAGAGCAATCATCAGAGCTTAAAAACTTTCCTTATGCCCCCAACACAGGGAGTCCATTCCATTGACTAAGTATTTTAGAACAAAGTAATTTTAAAAATCACACTTATAAAGAGTCCATCTGCCTTTTCTCTGGTGCAAATAATTTTTAAAAATCTTTCTTGGAAAATTAAAATGTTTCAACAGTAAAAATAGATCCTCCTAAAACGCTGTTTAGACTGTTTGACAGAGCATGCTCCAGGAACATTTTAGTATCATCCTCTATGGAAAAATCAAACACAAGTGTCTGCATTCTGAGCAACCACTCCCACTACTGAAATAAATCAGAAGAGACAGCTGCTATTTCCACCCCCTTTTGGGAAGGGTGTTTGGGCGGGGCACAGAAGATGCCTTAAAGATCACTAGGAAGCAAATTCTGTCCTCTACTGGTGAGGTTAAGAAATGTCCATGCTAACTGGCTCCATGCTCACCAAGACATGCAGTTCACCTCCATGTCCATGTGAATTGTAAAACTAGCGTTACCCAGACACCAAACTCAAGACTGCTGAATCTGTGACAGGGACTAAGTGCATACAAATTACTTTGTGATGGTAAGATTTACCAATGTAGCCTGGATCCACAGACAGACGTTGGTAATCAAAAACCTGAATCCAAACTGGTTTTATGGTGCTTTAAGGCTTGTTAAAATGCTTGGCACTACAGAAAACCGAGTTCATAGTTGCAGGGCTGTTCCAAAACACTTTATAGTCTAGCAGTTTATATGGGGTAATTATTTCTTTTCTCCCCTGAATAGCTCAGAAAAGATTGTGTTAGCATTGCACAGACAACAGTAAAAAAGTATGAAAAATATATTACTGAGGACATTAATTGCTCCTTCTGTTGCTGAAAACTTCAAAACATTTAACCTAAGTATCATTACTTGGAGTCTTATGAAGCAGAAAGAGGATTAAAGATTTCATTTTTGCACCCACTTCAGAGTCCACCACTGAGATAGTCCTCCCTCCCCTGCAGTGCTCCCTGCAACCTGCACTTTCCTACAGTGAATCATTCCATATCTGTAAAATTAAAACTATTAACACTGGAAAAAATCTAAATATTTTAAAAACTCCAAAATACGGGAACCTGAGCCACTGCAGATCAGTGGCAGCCAGACTAGAACTATATGCTTTGCCCACACCACCCTAGTTGACCATATTTTAATCTTTAGAAAACCTAACATTCCTGTTTTGACAGGGTATTACGTCACATATTTTCTACAGTGAAATATGTTTGTTTCCTTTTCAAACGTACAGTTTTAGTGACCATGTCTCACTTACCTCAAAAATCAGTGTAGTGTTTGGAGGTATCTTCGGGGGGCTCCCAGCTGAGCCATAGGCATATTCTGGTTTACATGTAATCCGACAGATTTCACCGATCTTCATAGTCGCCACAGCAATGTCCCATGCTTTAATCACCTCACCTATGCAAGTCAAATTTCAGTCACAATTGCTAGACATACATGAAAGACATGATCAGCTGTGAAACTGAGCATCACCACTTTTAATATACAAAACCTAAGATGGAGCAGAAAATACTTAAAGACTTGTGCTTGCTCCAGTTTAAGTACATCAGTTTTAACGCTAATCAAATTATAAAGTTATCTGGACACCAAAATTTGGCTAAATGTCTTCATTCTAGGTGTAGTGAATCTTTTCCTCCCCTTACTTCCTTGCCTACAGGAATACAAGTAATCTGAACACAGACACAGGCTGAAGTGCTTGGCACAATCTCAAATGCGAGGAAATAACAATAAGCTCTTCAAAGAGGAAGGTCTTGGGGTGAGAGATTGCCTGCTCAATTTTTGAAAACAATCCAAAACAACAGCCTTTTCTCTCTGCACTCCAAAGTTGGCAAAGAACAGCATGAGTGGTAACTAAAAGTTACATGCACTTGTAACAGAAAGGGGGAAGAAAGCAGGAGAAGTGGTATTCCTTTTAAAGCCCAAAGTAAACAGAAGCTGGAACCTCAAGTAACAAAATCCTATCTCTTACTCAAGCTCTCCTACTTGCTGCTCCTTTCAACTCAATCGGGCAGCCTTTCTATTAGTCTTGTATTAATAGGTACACTTCATATCATCTCAAATTTCAGTACACTGCAGAATTCATCTCCCAAATAAAGTGACAGGTAAGGAACTGCAAAGGAGAAACTCAGACTGAGTAATAAGATTTGCTGGAACAAGGATATTAGAATTTTTGCATTCAAGAAACGTAGGCTTTTGACAAAGCAGTGCATCTCTGCACTAAGATTCACATTTGGGTTAATTTGGGAACTTAGGGAAAAAGGGAGTACGTTTCATCATGCTGCAGCTCACAGCTGCCCCTGTGCACCCTGTCCCAGTATCTGGCCACAATTAAGTACTCCTGATTCTGAGCCTTCTGCCAAAAAAAACCCAAAAAAATCAACAAAATGTACATTCTGCCTATTTACCTACCCTTTATCATTATGCACCAGGGCAAATTTGCTCCCCTGGAGTGCTTTGTCTGAGGCCCAAGAATTCTTCAGCAGGCCTCATCAAGGGGCTTCACAGTCTTCTCATTCAGAAAAATCTCAAAGCTGTACTGATTAGAATATTCTAAGAGAATAAACCTTAAGATCTGAAAACAAGTTTAAATAGCAACTTTAACACGCAAAGGAGCCACACATGCAAGGAAATCCCATCTCAATTATCACCAAAACTGATCAATACCAGACACAAGGTATTACCTTTCCCCAAGTCAAATGAAAACTTGTCTCTCCTGTCCAGACTGGAGTCAAATTTTGTGCCATCAAGAAGCCATCCTGTGTAATGGACGGTCACTTTATCACCTAGCATCGGAGACTCTGTCCCACTGCCTTCTCTCTTGACAACCTGAGAAAAACAGTTAACAACATCAAAATGATGAAAACAAAGTCTGCTTATTGGACATTAATTCCATTTACTTAAATGCATGCATTATCATCTTCAGTAACTAAAAGATCTGCAGGTTTACTACCATTACCTGGAAATGGATTGACTATTCTGCCTACAGATTAGCAGTGTTGCAAATGCAGGAACCTCAAGATGGCTCTGCCACGATATGAGAACTTAATTGGCAACAGTTGGCACCAGCTTACAGATCTCTGCATCTACAGTTAAATGTCACTTACCTTTCCTCGAAGGTTTTAAATGTTCTTGAAATCTAGTCAGGTAAAGCATCAAACAAGATTTTGGGGTGAGGTTTTTGTTTGTTTGTTTTGCTTTATACAAATACTTCCCTCACCACCACTCTATCATTACCTGAGTCTGGTGTTCTAGGCAAAGCATTTTAACAAGAAAATGAGCTGGTTCTTTCCACACAACATCTATTCTAACATGTAATCTAAAATTAGTTGAGTTAAACCAGACAGTTCAACAAAGGTTAACAGAATCAATGCAGGTTAGTTCTAGCAGCCAATGCAGTAACACTTAGAAATTATTTTACAGGATTAACTTTGTCTCCCCGCAACTCTGACACAGATTGCCAACGCCCCAATTTCACATACAGCTGCAGTATTTGATTTTCTTTTCAAGAGGTCCCCAGCCTAGATAGCAAAACCAGTATCAACTAAATCTACACTGTACAAACAGCAAAATCAGCCAATTTCTTTGGTGTTCATTTGAAATGTATATAAAAATAGGGAATAATACTGACATATCTCATAGGGTTAAGGATATGAAGCCTTGCCTGCAACAGGATTCCTAAAGTTAAAATTTGAGTTTTTCCCAATACTGATTGAAGCCATCTAGCTCTGAGCCAAAGCTCTGCATTACTTTAGCTGCGTAAAAGGTAACCAGTGGAGGACCCTATTTGCTTGCTTCTGCGGAGCCGTGGAAAAGATATTGCTCATACAATACAAAGATTTGTTCCAGGGCAGTTATACAGAAGTATGGATTGGTGTTGCTCCTTTAAAGAAAAGCAATAAAAATGTCATGCCAATCATGTTTTTCACCAAAGGAAGCAGACCGTTGGAAGCCTCCTTTCCAAATTCCAACTTCTTGCAAAAAAACCACTCAATCTCCTACTTTGCCTCCCAACATCCCTGCAACTGACTACAAAACTGAAATGCCAGCACCCTCCACCCTCCACCCAAACCGGAGCTAATGTGGACAGCTTCTGTCAGACTCTTCACAAGCTGAAAGCAGCCAATAGAGAGGGGGAAAGGCAGGCAGGCAGGCAGGCAGAGAGAGAGAGAGAGAGAGGGGGAAAGGCAGGCAGGCAGGCAGAGAGAGAGAGAGAGAGGGGGAAAGGCAGGCAGGCAGGCAGAGAGAGAGAGAGAGAGGGGAAAGGCAGGCAGGCAGGCAGGAAGACAGAGAGAGAGAGAGAGAGAGGGGGAAAGGCAGGCAGGCAGGCAGAGAGAGAGAGAGAGAGGGGAAAGGCAGGCAGGCAGGCAGGAAGACAGAGAGAGAGAGAGAGAGAGGGGGAAAGGCAGGCAGGCAGGCAGAGAGGGGGGGGGAAAGGCAGGCAGGCAGAGAGAGAGAGGGGGGAAAGGCAGGCAAGCAGGCAGAGAGAGAGAGAGAGGGGGAAAGGCAGGCAAGCAGGCAGAGAGAGAGAGAGAGGGGGAAAGGCAGGCAAGCAGGCAGAGAGAGAGAGGGGGGGGGAAAGGCAGGCAAGCAGGCAGAGAGAGAGAGGGGGGGGGAAAGGCAGGCAGGCAGGCAGAGAGAGAGGGGGGGAAAGGCAGGCAGGCAGAGAGAGGGAGGGGGAAAGGCAGGCAGGCAGGCAGAGAGAGAGAGGGAGGGGGAAAGGCAGGCAGGCAGAGAGAGAGAGGGAGGGGGAAAGGCAGGCAGGCAGGCAGAGAGAGAGAGGGAGGGGGAAAGGCAGGCAGGCAGAGAGAGAGAGGGAGGGGGAAAGGCAGGCAGGCAGAGAGAGAGAGGGAGGGGGAAAGGCAGGCAGGCAGGCAGAGAGAGAGAGGGAGGGGGAAAGGCAGGCAGGCAGGCAGAGAGAGAGAGGGAGGGGGAAAGGCAGGCAGGCAGAGAGAGAGAGGGAGGGGGAAAGGCAGGCAGGCAGAGAGAGAGAGGGAGGGGGAAAGGCAGGCAGGCAGAGAGAGGAGGAAAGGCAGGCAGGCAGGCAGGCAGAGAGAGGGAAAGGCAGGCAGGCAGGCAGAGAGAGGGGGAAAGGCAGGCAGGCAGGCAGGCAGAGAGAGGGAAAGGCAGGCAGGCAGGCAGGCAGAGAGAGGGAAAGGCAGGCAGGCAGGCAGGCAGAGAGAGGGAAAGGCAGGCAGGCAGGCAGAGAGAGGGAAAGGCAGGCAGGCAGGCAGAGAGAGGGAAAGGCAGGCAGGCAGGCAGAGAGAGGGAAAGGCAGGCAGGCAGGCAGAGAGAGGGAAAGGCAGGCAGGCAGGCAGAGAGAGGGAAAGGCAGGCAGGCAGGCAGAGAGAGGGAAAGGCAGGCAGGCAGGCAGAGAGAGGGAAAGGCAGGCAGGCAGGCAGAGAGAGGGAAAGGCAGGCAGGCAGGCAGGCAGAGAGAGGGAAAGGCAGGCAGGCAGGCAGGCAGAGAGAGGGAAAGGCAGGCAGGCAGGCAGGCAGAGAGAGGGAAAGGCAGGCAGGCAGGCAGGCAGAGAGAGGGAAAGGCAGGCAGGCAGGCAGGCAGAGAGAGGGAAAGGCAGGCAGGCAGGCAGAGAGAGGGGGAAAGGCAGGCAGGCAGGCAGAGAGAGAGGGGGAAAGGCAGGCAGGCAGGCAGAGAGAGAGGGGGAAAGGCAGGCAGGCAGGCAGAGAGAGAGGGGGAAAGGCAGGCAGGCAGGCAGAGAGAGAGGGGGAAAGGCAGGCAGGCAGGCAGAGAGAGAGAGAGAGGGGGGGAAAGGCAGGCAGGCAGGCAGAGAGAGAGGGGGAAAGGCAGGCAGGCAGGCAGAGAGAGAGGGGGAAAGGCAGGCAGGCAGGCAGAGAGAGAGGGGGAAAGGCAGGCAGGCAGGCAGAGAGAGGGGGAAAGGCAGGCAGGCAGGCAGAGAGAGGGGGAAAGGCAGGCAGGCAGGCAGAGAGAGAGAGGGGGAAAGGCAGGCAGGCAGGCAGAGAGAGAGAGGGGGAAAGGCAGGCAGGCAGGCAGAGAGAGAGAGGGGGAAAGGCAGGCAGGCAGGCAGAGAGAGAGAGGGGGAAAGGCAGGCAGGCAGGCAGAGAGAGAGAGGGGGAAAGGCAGGCAGGCAGGCAGAGAGAGAGAGAGGGGGAAAGGCAGGCAGGCAGGCAGAGAGAGAGAGGGGGAAAGGCAGGCAGGCAGGCAGAGAGAGAGAGGGGGAAAGGCAGGCAGGCAGGCAGAGAGAGAGAGGGGGAAAGGCAGGCAGGCAGGCAGAGAGAGAGAGAGGGGGAAAGGCAGGCAGGCAGGCAGAGAGAGAGAGAGGGGGAAAGGCAGGCAGGCAGGCAGAGAGAGAGAGGGGGAAAGGCAGGCAGGCAGGCAGAGAGAGAGAGGGGGAAAGGCAGGCAGGCAGGCAGAGAGAGAGAGAGGGAAAGGCAGGCAGGCAGGCAGAGAGAGAGAGGGAAAGGCAGGCAGGCAGAGAGAGAGAGAGGGAAAGGCAGGCAGGCAGAGAGAGAGAGAGGGAAAGGCAGGCAGGCAGAGAGAGGGAAAGGCAGGCAGGCAGAGAGAGGGAAAGGCAGGCAGGCAGAGAGAGGGAAAGGCAGGCAGGCAGAGAGAGGGAAAGGCAGGCAGGCAGAGAGAGGGAAAGGCAGGCAGGCAGAGAGAGGGAAAGGCAGGCAGGCAGAGAGAGGGAAAGGCAGGCAGGCAGAGAGAGGGAAAGGCAGGCAGGCAGAGAGAGGGAAAGGCAGGCAGGCAGAGAGAGGGAAAGGCAGGCAGGCAGAGAGAGGGAAAGGCAGGCAGGCAGAGAGAGGGAAAGGCAGGCAGGCAGAGAGAGGGAAAGGCAGGCAGGCAGAGAGAGGGAAAGGCAGGCAGAGAGAGAGAGGGAAAGGCAGGCAGAGAGAGAGAGGGAAAGGCAGGCAGAGAGAGAGAGGGAAAGGCAGGCAGAGAGAGAGAGGGAAAGGCAGGCAGAGAGAGAGAGGGAAAGGCAGGCAGAGAGAGAGAGGGAAAGGCAGGCAGAGAGAGAGAGAGGGAAAGGCAGGCAGAGAGAGAGGGGGAAAGGCAGGCAGAGAGAGAGGGGGAAAGGCAGGCAGAGAGAGAGGGGGAAAGGCAGGCAGAGAGAGAGGGGGAAAGGCAGGCAGAGAGAGAGGGGGAAAGGCAGGCAGAGAGAGAGGGGGAAAGGCAGGCAGGCAGAGAGAGAGGGGGAAAGGCAGGCAGGCAGAGAGAGAGGGGGAAAGGCAGGCAGGCAGAGAGAGAGGGGGAAAGGCAGGCAGGCAGAGAGAGAGGGGGAAAGGCAGGCAGGCAGAGAGAGAGGGGGAAAGGCAGGCAGGCAGAGAGAGAGGGGGAAAGGCAGGCAGGCAGAGAGAGAGAGGGAAAGGCAGGCAGGCAGGCAGAGAGAGAGAGGGAAAGGCAGGCAGGCAGGCAGAGAGAGAGAGGGAAAGGCAGGCAGGCAGGCAGAGAGAGAGAGGGAAAGGCAGGCAGGCAGGCAGAGAGAGAGAGGGGCAGGCAGGCAGGCAGAGGGGGAGGGGGAAAGGCAGGCAGAGAGGGGGGGGAAAGGCAGGCAGAGAGAGAGAGGGGGGGAAAGGCAGGCAGAGAGAGAGAGAGGGGGGAAAGGCAGGCAGAGAGAGAGAGAGGGGGGAAAGGCAGGCAGAGAGAGAGGGGGGGAAAGGCAGGCAGAGAGAGAGAGGGGGGGAAAGGCAGGCAGAGAGAGAGAGGGGGGGAAAGGCAGGCAGAGAGAGAGAGGGGGAGAGGGAACGGCAGGCAGAGAGAGAGAGAGGGAGAGGGAAAGGCAGGCAGAGAGAGAGAGAGGGAGAGGGAACGGCAGGCAGAGAGAGAGAGAGGGAGAGGGAAAGGCAGGCAGAGAGAGAGGGAGAGGGAAAGGCAAGGGAAAGGCAGAGAGAGAAAATACTACCTGTTCAGTTTCCTAGGGAGAGAATGCTCAGTTGAAAAGCAATGCCTGACTTCTCACGGCACACCATCCCCTTATCACGCACCACCTTAGTGGTACAGCAATTATTAGCCTCACAGAATTAATCTATTGATCCCCAAGGGAAAGGCAAGAATTCAAGCAACCACCCTCACAGAGAAAATGGAAGAGACACGTGAAAATCCTGTGTATCTTGTAACCAACCTAAGCTACATTGTGCTTAGAGATAACATTTTTTATGTATGTATACACACACACATATATATCTTAAAGTGGATCCAGACTAGGAATTTTAAAGCAGCCAATCTGCAGTCACTTCGAAATAATAGCTGCATTTAATAGAAATTTTTAAGATTTTCAAAATGCCAGAGTCTTGTAGTATCACACCAAGTCATCCAACAAGAAAATAATTAATTTCTCATTTTCAGTATTTATACAATATTATTCCTTTGCATTTATTTAATTTTCAAAAGACTCACATTTCACTTTTTTCATATACTCAATACGGCAACCCTATTTCCCACAAGATTTACATTTCCCTTTCAGATGAAGAAACCCAATTTTTCTGTTCATTCTGTGATTGCAAATATTTTTATTTCTAAACCTAAATATTCAGACTAGAAACAGCACAAGAACATTCAGCTATACCAGGTGAAATCGTCTAGATAATATTCTGATACAAAGCTAATAAACAAATCAAAGAAACCTCTCCTACAACCAGTGCAATGATACTAGTACAAAATTGGTGTAGATTTGTTAAGAGTTAGACCCTTGATTTCAATGGGTGTATTCTGCACTCTGGCAATTGTTAGAAAAATAAAATCCATGCAGGCAGTACTTCATGACCTCTACAATCTTTTGCCTTATCAATTCACAATCACACCTGTTTTGAGGTTTTACAACCTCAGTTCTTTTGCCAGCTTTCTCCTCCCCTCCTTTAAAAAAAAAAATCATCTGCTGCTTCCCCATCATCAAAAGGGGGGTACTGCATGGACTAGGCAGACACCCACCGCCTTTTACCATGCTCAGGGATCTGCGATGTAGAAGACCCACAGGCAGCTTCCTGGGCAGCCATGCAGGTGAGAATTCTAACTTGGTACTGTGCTAGGTGCAAAAAATACAAACTCTCACCAAAGCATGTTAGCCAGAAACATGGGAAAAGTGGTGTATAGAAGCCAACCACACATCTTCTAACTAGTCCCTGATACCCTTCCTGAACTGGAGACAGCGCCTCTATAACAAACACAGGAATTAAAGCCAGAATTTTGCCTCTGCTGTGGTGTTGCTGTTCTTCTGAAACCTGGAGTTCTGAAATTTCACTGCGGTTAAAAAAGCTTCCAGCGATTGTTCAAATTTTTAAGAGACTAAAGAAGTTTCTAGAGATATGGAAATAGGAAATTTCTGACACAGGAAGTTAGTGCAACTCCCTCTCACGATATCAATTCTGCTACCCTTGTCAACTGACTTCCCAGTACAAAGGAAAGGAGCCAACTTACCAGTTTTCTCCACACAGGGCACAAACCGAGACCGCAGCCAGCCCTACCAGCAACCTCACCTATAGCTTGTTAATAGCTAGTTTAGCTACTGAAGACGAACCAACGGGCAGCTTTTCCGGCTCCCGCCGCCGGGGAGCATTTACATCAGGCCCACGTGTACTGTGCACCATCTCGGGTTTAGAGACTGCTTGCAAGGAAACGAGACAGAGCACCTCATTTTCAGCCTTAAACAGAAGCAGACAGCGCAGCACTGCTCTACACCAGATATGAACGTATACGAAACGCACGTGACCTGCCCAGGCACCATCTTTAATTCCAAGCCCCGAAACACGTGCTGGGGGCAGGGGCGGACCCGGACCCCCCCCAAAACGAGCGGTGCAGGCAGAGCCGCACCCTGCGAGCCGGGCTGAGAGCACGGCCCAGCCCTGCGAGCCCCGGGGGGAACCTCGACCGCAGCGCGATGCGCCGCTCCCCTTCGCAGCTCCCCGTGGCCCCAGCCGGGGTGTGGGAGCAGGGAGCTGCTGTTCGACCCGTGCTGCCGCCGCCGCGTGGGAGGTCCCGCGGGCAGGCAGCGCGTGCGCGGCAGAGACGGCCTCAAGCCCTCCCCGCGCGCCACCACTAACGTTTAATGGGCAAGGGAGCGCGAGACTGCCGGGCGGCGGACAGCCCGGTAACGGCCCCATCCCCTCCCCCGCAGGGGAGGCGGCAGGGACAGGGCGCTGAGGGAGCGCCCGCCAGCGAGCGAACGAGAGGGACCGGGGCCCCCAGCGCTGGCGCGCGGAACCCTCCCCACCGACATCCGAGTCAACGCGAGGGGGTGGGATGGGGATCGCCCGCCCGCCGCCGGGTACCTTAAGAACGCCCTCATCCCGCTTGGGGGTGATGTCCACCCCCTCCGAGGGAGCCCCGTCCCCTTTCATCTCCTCCGCCGTCATCCTGCCTGCCGCTGCCACCGCTGTGCAGGAAAGGGCCACCTCGCGGGGCCAGGGCCGGCCTCCCGCCGGGCTGGCAGTAGTGCCTCGCTGCGCCTCCGGCTCCGAGCAGTGGAGGCGGGCGCCGCGCGCCTCCTTCTCCACTGCCTTCGCCGCAGTGCCGGCCCCCGGCGGTCTGGGAGGAGGGAGGGGAGGGAGGGGAGAGGGAGGGACCGAGAAGTTTCTAGAGAGGCAGCCGGTCTGCCGCAAAGCGCCCGGCCGTGCCAGGGACCAGGGTGAAAGTGCGCGTCGCCCCTGGGAGTGGAGAGGCTGTTGCCAGCAGGGGCGGGAGGCAGCCGCCTGGCGGCGTTACGTGAGCGGGGGGGCGAGGAGGAGGACGAAGAGGAAGGAGCAGAGTTTAGTCTCGAGAGGAGGGAGGGCGGGCGCGGTTTTGCAGCGCGGGGCCCACGTCGCGCAGGTGGTGCAGGCGCACCCGACCTGGTGGCGAAGAAGGGCCGCTGCCCCCTGTCCTGGTATTCCGGGGAGAAGGGTAAAACTAACCCTCGTGTTATCTCAGTATTGGCAGTTTTGGAGGCACGTGGGCTTGTTTTCTTCTTATCGCCTACTGTGCGGTTGTGGACGACTACGGGAGCAGTTGTAGGAAGCGAGCACGGAAGCATCGTAGCGCACAGTGTGACAAGCTCGAGCATCCCTTTGCTTGCTGGGTTCAGGATCCCGTTAGAAACCATGTGCTTGGTTCGTTATCCTGGACTGGGAGAGGTGAAGACATGCTTAGGGTACAGTGCAAGCTCTGTAGCTTGCCTGTCTGACTTACTCTAATGAGAGTAAGTGGCACTGTTTTGTACCTTGACATGCTGCAGGAATATTTGAGTATGCATCAGTAAAATGAGATGCCCCCTCTGAATATGAAGTGTAGATTTAGGAGACTAGGTTCTGGGCTTACTCAGTGTATGTACAAGCCTCATGGGCTGTATGCTACTTTTGGCCGAATCAATTGCGATTTCCCACGATGTAAAATCAGGACTTTGTCAATCACTTCGGGTATAAATAACTAAAGCAAAGGCTTTAAACGCCTTCAACCTTCCACCGCAAGCCACTAACGGGCTCCCCGCCTCGGTCCGCGCAGCTTTACGCAGCTTCCTCCCGGCCCTTCTTGAACTTTCCTCTCCCCGCTCTCCTCCCGCTTTCCCGACGGGCCCTGGGCACTGGGTGGGCGGGCTGCTGTTGCCGCGGCCCTGCCTTCCTGCCTGCCGCAATTGCTCCTCCGCCCCTTGGGCTCCAAAAAAGAGCTGGGGCCGCGCAGCCGCGGTCAGGCGGTGTATGGCCTCTGAGCGGGGGCGGGGAGGGTAGCGGGGGTGTGCGTTGTACGCCGGCTGCCTCTGCGTCTTCAGCGTCATGTTTAGTTCTTCGGTAACAAAACTAGTCACTGAAGGTAAAAGGAAAAAGGCTCACAGGCTGCTGTTCAGTGTTTGCAGAGTTGCTTTTCCAAACCGCGTTGCCATTCCAGGGCGTGGGCCCGTGCAGTGCAGACTTCTTCAGTTCAGAAGGGGTCCCTGGGAAGGCTGCAGGAGGTTTGGCAGCAGTGTGTCAGATTGCTCTGTGAGTATGGATGTTGCATCTGTCCTGACTGCGTGCAACCTGGAGTTGTTCTGTGCCGGGATAAAGTTGCAGCTGTGCACAGTGACTCCAGCAGCCTTAGGATGGCTCCACCAATGCCAAAGGAAAGCAAAAGAGCCTAGATAAAGAACGTGTAGTTACTTCAGCAGGTGGGTGTAAACTGCAAAATGTTCAGGTTTCCTCTGAAAAAAGCGTGCATTTCAACCCCAAGCAATCATACGCTTTAATGCACTTTCAAACTGAATAAGTGGGGGCAGGCAGAGAGAGAAAGAAGCAATTGTAGTTTCTGGGTGCATTTGGTCTAGAAGCTTCTAGCTGCTCTCAATCTGCAATTTAACATGGATGAGTAATTTGGTTGCAGATTAAATCTGTAGGAGGTACAAAGCTGGTTCTGTGCATACATGTGGACCCTGATGCACTAAGGAACACAGAAGCATCTAAGCTGGTTCTGGTCTAGCAGATCTTGTTAGGAAAGGCACAGGAAACACATGGGAGATACTTCATTGTCTGTGCCCTGGCTAATGAGTCTGCATGGTAATGAATTTGCATTCTTCAGTCAGCACTAAGAAGTTTTCTGCACTCCCAATTCATTGGGTCTGACCTCTCATTTTACCTAGATTTTCTAGCAATAAACCAACTATATGTTGGTTTAAAATAAGTTTTTGCTCGTCATCTGCCTTACGTTTGGCAGTGAAGTTTTTGTTTGGGGCTGGTACTTTTTCAGCTGTATGCTGTATACCTCATAATCCAGCATTTTAAAATTGCAGTATGTAGAAATAGTGCCAAATTAGCCACAACTGCCAAACATTGCTAGAATGAAGTTTAGAAAAGTGATAAATATTAAAAAGGAAAGGGGATCTTTTAGTGGGGATCTCTTATAGGTATTATGTATCTCATGTTTTCAGCCATTCCCCTGTTTTCAGTGTAGCAGTGCAAACTCTTACATAAGTAATTTAAACCCAGTACTGCAAGCTGTGTTCCCTAGTAACTTTTCAAAGACTGCTTAGATATTAAGGGCCTCTTGTAGGGTGCAACAGACAGAACTTGAAAGCGGGCTGTATGTGGAGGGCATTAGGGAAAAGGGAGCAGAGATAATAGAAAAAAGGCAGTATTTTAGGTGGTGTTGATGCTACAGTGCTTTCACTAGGGTATGCATGTGTGGAAGGCAGGTCAGAAGAAATCTCCTGTGTTTTTAAGCCTCTTTTAAGGCATGTTTATAGTCCTGAATTATTGGAAAGGAGCCTTAAAATCATGTCAGGCTGGTTTTCAGAAGATACACAGTAGAGACAATTTTGAAACTAACAACAGTAACTAAATATGGTGGGGAGAATACAAAGGAAAGATTTCAGAACTTGATGGGTACACTTAGGTGAGGTGAAAATGAAAATTTTGCCAATAGCTTTCAGGCAGAGTGAAAGACAAGTGAGATGATTGCCTAAAATAGCAGAGAATAGCCTGGGCAGTAAAATGTCCTGAAAAACAACTAATTGCAGCAAGAGTCTGGAACAGCCTCCCACGACATGAAGTCTGTCTAAAACTGGTCTGCAACATGCTAGATTTATGAATTGGTTTATATAAAGGCTTGCTAGAGATAACTAGGTTTGGACATAAACGTTAAAGATGGTGTAGGGCAACACAGCTCAGCTGTAGCTTTATTGACAGGTTGTGCACAGGCAAGGGCAGGACTCAGGGAGGCTTAGCCCATTAACAAGGAAGGACCTTTGGGGTGCTGGCAAAGGGTCAACTTCCCAGGTATGTCATGGCTCAAGTCACTGCACTGTGTAAGTTGACCTAAGCCCCACCATGACAGGCTGTTGCCTGGAGATTCACTTCCCGAGTTGTGTGGATCAAGCTGGCACTGCAGATTTGCATAAATGGGGATAAAAGTGAGGAATGCAGGTCTGTATAAGCTCAAAGATGACAATATGAGATAACTGCAAATAGAAAAACCAAAAAGGGAACAACCCTGAATATTCATTTGTGATTTGAACACAAACTCAGTCTAAGCTTATCATGAGCAGTGGATTCACGCTTGATTGGCTTGAAAGGGCCAAGCATGGGGCATAAGAAAGAAGTAAAGACAGAAGCCACACACTCTGACTCAGCACCAGTTGGCAGGTGGACTGATAGCCCAGCCATCAGCAGGGTTGCCCCCGATGCTGACTGCCAGGGAAGACACGATTTGACCCAGCGCAGATCAAGTGTGGTGAGGATGTTCCTGGGGAAACTAATACCAGAGGGATAGCTCATAGGACATGGGTGATAGTGATAATTCATGTACCCATGTTATTTGAAATTAGGCTTTAAAACATCGATTGATTGTAAATATCTGTCTAGGTGCAGTAATGAAGAACTAAGTAAATGTGTTACTTTTTTTACTTGGCATACTTTTCTTCTGCGTGATTGCTTGGTTAGTCTCAGAATCCAAAAGAAATCCCAGATGCTCCTCTGTTGGTTTGTCACACTTACACTGAGTTGGAATAGAACATGATTTAAGAGATCAGGGATAGCTTGTAATACTTCTGCTTGTTGCATTTTAAAATATAATGGTGCATGATAAGGAGGATGCAATGTTCAGTTTATGTGAATTGCACTTTTTTTTGTTGCAATAAGTGGTGCTACCCTTGAAGTCCACAGTAGGGCACAAACCTTCATTGGTCTGACCCTACACTGTGTAACGTGTAGTTGATAGGCCATTAAGGATGCCTTACACCCTGCTTGTTCTTCATTTGCAGCTTCAGTGAGCTGTCCCAGTGTCCCTGCTTTCCCTTGCTTCCTGGCAGTATATAGCAAAACAAGTCCTGTGCTGTCCTTTCAGTTTAGAAGAGATAAAGTTGTTGGTTTTCCTTATCCTTTACCACATCACTGCAGACTATATGTAGTAGATTGGCATGGCCCACATGCAAAGAGCGTTAGACCTCTTCTGTCCTCCTTTTCAAATGAAAACGGTAGTGTGCTACGCTCACCCCGTTGTTTAAAACCTAGCAACACTTAAAGGTAAATGATCTGAGCGGTTTTAGAGCAGGCATGCAAGTGAGACTCAACCCCTCCAACACGGGATTGGAAAAGGGCTGTCTGCAGATCCCAGAGATTTCTGAGCTGCTCTGCTCCTTGTCCACCAACAGGTGTCACTTTTCTAAAACTAGAAGCCATAGGACTTGCGTTTAGGCAAGTTCTCTTTATTTTTTCTCTTTATTTTTTTATTTTAAAATTATGGTTATGATTTCTTCTGTGCTTCTGCACATGACTTTTTATTATTTGGTAATTTATTTTCTGTGATATGTGCTGTCCTTTTTAGGTCACAGATGCAGATCTTTAAGAAGACTAAACAGCACTTTTTAGTATAGACATCTCTTCTGATTCAGTCTATCGCTGTTTTTACTGATCATAGCCCATCAGCCTGCTTTCAGTTCATAGGAAGTTAGTAAAATTCATTTTAATTAAGATATTAATTAGCTTTCCAAAAGCAAAATTATTTTAAAATACCCAGACAGATGTCATCAGCTGCTTTCATTTTGTTCTTCCCTTGCTTTACCTTTAAAAGCAATTAAGATTGCTGGACAGATGTATGTTTAGACATTCAGGTTTTCTATTTCTTTGCATCTTGTTATCCAGTGAGCATCTCTAATGCATGCATGCTAACACCACCAGAAAGGATGGGCAATTCCTGTTTTTTTTTCCTTAAAACACAGCAGCATTTTACTACGCTTGGAAATTGTAGTGTTTTGTAATCTGTTATAATAACTGCTGTAAAGTGCCATATAAAAATAACACCAATAACAGTAATTACAGATGGCAATTGCCAGGTTGATTCTGCTGTACTTTTACTAAATTTTATTTTTTTTTAGTTTTTATTGGTGTTCAGTCTGTTTTCTAATAATTCTTAATACTGTAATGTGGAAGGGCCAGGAGGGAAGACAAGGAATTGAGAGGCTTTGACTCGTTTGAGACACTGTCATGGAGAATTTGCACTACCATGTTAATAAGGGAGGCACTAGGAGTCAAGATCTTCCCCTTCTCTGTGTGACCGTATCCAGTAGTTGCTTCCTCCTAATTGACAGGACAGACATACAGCTCAGTCTTCTGCAGCTTCCTGCAATTCTTGTTAGACATGGGCATTCTCTATCCCTGCTGTGTCTTCTCTTCTCTCTCTAGAAAGATGAGTTTCCCTGTAGTTGTGTTTGCTTCGAGTCTAATGAGTACACTTCCTTCTCTCCACACTGAAATGGTTAATACAATGGAAATGGAGAAATTGTGACTACATAGAAATTGAGAATTCTGTTATATGGTGATAATTGCATTCAGTTAAGAGAGAGTTAAAATCCTTCCCAAGACAGCCACACCTTGTTCTGCTCAAGAGCCGGGGTGCACCTATCCTTTCATGGGTCTGGAGTCTAGGATGTTAGCTTTCGAATCCTGTGATAAGAAGAAGGGTGGGGCCTGAAATAAGGGTTGGTTTTTACTGAATTTACTTAAAACCTAGTCCCGTAGGGAGGTCCTCAGGTAGAATATGAGTTGCTGAAACTATCCACCTGATTTTCTTCTCCCCTACACCATGGTCAGTGTATCAGTATAGGTACATTAGTATCAAATGCACAGAGCCACAAAAAAAAACTTAAGTATTTTCCCAAGCTGTGTTACTACTTTGTTGCATGATTCCTGGTACGTAGACCTCGTATTTGCCTTTAAATATAGGACTTGTTCAAACCCAGGGAAATAAAGCCAGAATTCAGACTAAACCAGCAAACGAGCACTAAATTACTGGGCAATGTAGTTTTCATCCTATGTTAATCAGCAACTTTGACTTGTAAATAATATGTAAAACAACAGTGGAGTCTCACTCGAGTTTGGGTGAAAAACAGGAGCTTCTGGGCATGTCCAGAGGAAAAGCAATGTCATTCTTGATCAGGTTGCTGTTTCTGAGCACTCTGGGACTTGTGACAAAGCCAAATCAAGAATGCTGCTTCTCCAGGATTTCTTCATTTTCCTGTATTTGCATGCCAAGGATTTGCTTTCAGGGTAGCCAAATATGAAATGCATGTGAAGACTAGGGAATGCTGCTCCAATGTTGGCACGGGATGCTGCCAGGGAAAAGGCCAGGCCTGCCCTGGAGCAGCAACTTCCATAGGTGTTGTGCTCCAAATCAGCCTTGTGAATCCTGAATGTCAGGAACTGGGTGGGACTGGGTCATACGCTCTACCTCAAAACCTTCCTATTTGCACAGTCACAGCAGCCCCAGCTCAGCAGAAGAGAATTTTGCTGAAGAGCTAAGCCAAACTTTCAAACTGAGGGAGCCTAAATAGAGCATGCATCACCTGTAGACCACAAAGGGCTTGGCAGTCAAGGTCAGTACTACTCTCTGTACTTCATAGGTGGGAAAACAGGTGAAACAAAGCTACAGAAATGGGAAATTATTTTCCTGAGATCACACAGCAGTGTGGATCAGGGAACTAGGGCATGAATCTCCTGGGCTCAGATCTGCTCTCATAGGTACTGTGTGACTTAAACTGACAGTTATTCCAGGGGAGCTGGTTGTCTCCCATCACTTCTGCTGTTTGTCCCCCTACCACACCTTTTAATACTAAGCAAGGGCTTATAGATCCTAAACAGAGGTAGAAAAGTACAATTTTGGAATACCATCTTGCAGCAGTTGTGAGTAGGCCTGTACATATCCAATTAGGAACTAAAACATGAACCACATGTTTGAATTGTGATGTGTGTTGTGTTGATAAGGTCTTTTCATTTTCTGGCTATTTCCATGTAAACCACCTCTACCAGGCAAGTTCCTGGTAGACTTTCTGGACCCTCTGGCATTCTCCCTCTCCAAATAAATTGTTAATGGGAAAGTGAATACCTTTATTTCGCTGTTTTCCTCCACGATGCCTAGCAGAATTTGTTGAAACAGTCACTTTCTTTTCTGCCATCATCTTGATCTACTTGTTACTTCTGTTTAAATGGTAAATCGTGTGATAACAAGGCCAAGCAAGCAAATAAAAAAGAAAAATCCCAAATCCCTGAAAAAGTTGTGTCCACAAAACTGCTTACAGTAAATTATTCCTGTTTGTTTGGAGTTCCAACTAGACCACAAAGAAATGACCCCACAGGGTTGTTACAGCTGTTTTGTATTGCTGAGCCATGATGTAATGAATGTTGGTCTTCTCTCCACCAGATAGGAGTGACCTGAAGATGAAACCTGCTGCCGCCTGTGAGCTGTTAGTGGACCGTGTTGGATCATGGGACTTCACTGGCAGTTTTGTTCCTTGTGAGCTCCTACTTTTTGGAGATGATGTCTGCCCTGTGCTTGTGAGTTCTAAGAAGCAGGTTCTGATTGCCATTTCACAACATGGGAAGGGCCAGATGGTGGTTGTTTCCCATGAAGGAATCTTGTAGGACTCCAAGTTTTCCTGGTTCCTCAGAAATGCTGTGGAGTGGCTTAAGCCTTCCCCTGAGGCCCTGGTTGGGGTCTGTCCTCATTTGGATTCCTTCTCCCAGCTGCTGCTCAGGGCTGGCACCAAAGTACTCTAGGGATGCTTATGACAGCATGCAGGCCCAAGACCTGGTTAGCTTTATAAAGTGGGGTGGAGGGCTGCTCACTGGTGACTGCCTGGCACTGGGCTAGTTGACATCGCAAGGAGAAGGTCCTGTCTGAAATCCCTGGGAACCAGGTGACCAGCATGGCCGGCATGACCTTCACAGGAAATGCTGTGGAGACATGCATCCTTAGAGTTGCCAGGAAGATTCCCAAGATCCTGTTAATGGTCCTGTGAGTATCTGAATTGCTCTCTATTTAAACAGCTGATCAGGTTATGCAGGTGAGTTGTTTATAGAAGATCCTTGAGGTGAGAGATATGAGGGTGATGGCGAATGCTGGTTCTTTAATAGCCAGGGTGGGATGCAACTGTTGTCTTCCAGTTTAAGGGGGACCTTTGTGCTCTTTGCAGTTGGAAAGAACAGTGTCTTTGTTTCCAGGGCAGCTGACCCAGGCCTGGGGAATTCATTCACGGGGAAGGACATGAGGGGAGCCATCTTTCAGAGCAGTCTGTCTGACCAAATGTGCCTGAGTGCACACACAGTGGCATGCGGACAGGAGGAAGAACTCCTCTCCCCACGTGTGTACATTCAGCACAACTTTTCCACAGTTCAAAACCAGGTTGGAGGTGGAGCACCAGGCCAGCTCTTTTGGTCAGGTTCTGGCTGGCAGCTGCTAAACCTGTTTAGCCTGTTACTTGCAGAAATTCACCTTCTGCAAGTGAAACCCTGGGGCTGGCGCAGAGCTCTGGGAGGTGGGCTGGATGCCACCTTTCTTCTCAGCTTCTGACACAGGCTGCAGGCAGGAAATCTCCTTGCTCTCAATTTGTTTGGGATTCCAGCCTGGCCCCTTTGGTCCTGGAGCAGCAGGTGTAAAACTCAGGGCTCTTGTGGCTCGCATCACACAGCCGACCAGACAGTGGAGCCCTGGCCATCGATCTGCCATCTTTCTCCACTTCCAATGGGGGAGCCAGGCTGTGCCTCCCCCCCTTTCTGCCGAGTTACACAAGGCACAGCGGGTTCTCTGAGGAGCATGAGCGCTGCTGTGCTTTCTCTGTGTGGCATCTTCATTTCACTGCAGTGGAAGCTGCAACAATTACAATAAAATTCCCTGCAAGTCTTTCCTTCACAGCTTTTTCCTTGTGGATATATAATACTAAATTTCTAATATATTCAAACAAATAATTGGATCTGATACTTTCTGGATGCTCAATTTGTTTCTCAGTAAAGGTAGTAGAAAGCTCTGCTGTTGAATTTGGCAAAGTGCTTAGGACACAGCTAGTAAATTAAGTTACTTGAAGTTTGCTGATTGATTCTTGTTCCCACCTGCAGTGCAGGGGCATGCTGCCACTGCCTCATGCATAGTGCAGGGAAGAGGTAGAGGGGCAGAGAATTCAGCAGAGAAAAATTACATAGCAATTAACAAGACTCTAAATGGTAACTAAGGGTGAATTACACCTTGTTTAGGGTGCTTATGTGGTGGTTTTTACGGGATCCAGAGCCACAGAGAAATTTAGATACCTAATTTCTGTGCAACACAGCAGCTTTATGCATCTGGGCCTTCCTGCTGGCCTTTGCTTAACCCATAGAAAATCAGACTGCAGTCTAAGGCAGGTGCTGTGCCATATGCCTGGGCACATACACTTTGTGACAAAGGGTCTTGGTAACGTCATAACCAAAGGAGAGCTGCAGACTGAATTCGTCTCCTATGGGCGTGCAGAAAGGCAGCATCATTTATTTTTATTGACTTGGCTGCAATAGCCACATAACAACAGATTCTTTCCAGGTATTGTGCGAAAACCTGTTTGGCAGAACCAGGAGAAAGTGTAAAAAAAGCGAATGAGGGTAATTCAACATGTCTTTCTCCACAGTGACATATAGGAGTTATATCGAAATAGCAGAGATAAGAGGGCCTTGCACAGTATAATGTCTTTATATTGTGGGCACCAGCTAGTGACAATGTGAGGACTGTGTTAGGGCCCTGATTCAACTTCTAGTCACTCATTATTTGTCTAGCTGTGTGTCTGCCTGTCCATCTAGCCCATCTGGCCTAGCTATCCTTTCTTCAGTTCTCAGCAGTGGCAGAGGCTGGGAGAAGACACACAAATCTTTTCAGCTTGCCTAGTTGATAATGACTAGGGTGGGGTAAATGGAGAAAGTTTCTGTTATAGGAGATGTGCCAATTCCCACATCATTAGCGGTTTAAAGCTGCAGTTTAAAGAATATGAAAAGTCTTCTGATTTTTGAGTTTCTGCAATGTATTCAAATTTTCAAGCTGCTCTGTAAGCCAGAGGTCTAGAAACTTCCTTTTGACCTCTTTCTCTCCTGTTTTTAAATGACTCCTGAGATCCCTCTAGATTTGCTTGGCTGCAAACCTGAGGCTTTAAAAGGAGAAAATTGAGGTATTGATGGATTTATTTTTTTTTTTAAACTAAAGAGCTAGTGTTATGATATACTAGGATGAGGGAGGAAGAGGCAGGGATGGACAAGGTGGCCTTTTGTGCAAAGCATTCTGGGACAGGGGCTAACCTGGGCCTCTCTTGGTTTTGCAGGCACCAGGCCAACCTTGACCTTGATGCTGAGTTTCTCCAGTGTGGTATGTCAGAGCTGGATTTGGTGACAGGGGGCATACTCTCCATCTTGCTGGTGCACAGTGTACCCTTCCCACTATGCCTGGAAGCACTACTATTTCCACAAGGCAGTCCTTCTTTTCAACAGGCATGTAGATAAGCATGAGGAGCTCAAGGCCCCCTTGAAGGACTGGCTGCAAAGGCTAGCACAAAATGGCATTGCCTTTCTGCACATCCCAGCCCATGACTGCCCTGCATATGCCTTGCTCCACTGCATTGTGACCAAAGTGCTTCAGAGAAGTGGGATCCCACATGTCAGTCAGCAGGCACTGCCCTGTCAAGAGCAACTGCAAAGAGGCAGTCCTTCTCTGCATGGTGACTGAGCTGTCCCTTACCATGACAGACAGTGCAGCCCTAGCACAGAAATCTGCTGCTGGGGTCTGTGCCCTCTGTGTCACTGTGGAAATCGATGGTACAAACCCAGATGAGGAGTGTATCTCCCTTCTTCTTGAGGCATCCTGATGCTCGGATCAGTGGGGTGCCCGTCCTCAGTGTGCATGTGTCTGTGTATGTCTGAACATGGACACAGATGTGCAATTTCATGGTGGGCTTGTGAGGAGGCTGACCTCAGTGTAGTGGCAGATAGGCTCCTTTTGTGACCAGCCCTGCTTGCAGTGCTCTGAAACACCCCATGAAAGTCCTGCTTCTTTGCTGTTGGTGCACAGGTACTTGGGGGAGAAGAGCCACCAAACAGAGGCACATCAGGGTACTTGCACAGCACATTGGTTTTGGCAGGAAAGCTTTGTTGAGAAACCCTGGGCTCTACACTGCAGGTTGTTGCCATGGTTGTGCTGATACAGCTGTCTATGGGGCCATCCTATGAAGAGGTAGGAGTTAGAAACAAAATTTTTTATCTAGATAATTTCACCCTGAGCTATAACAGTCTCACAACTTTTTGTGTTGGCCCAGTTGATGGAGTGAAGGTCTTGTTTTGGGGGTGAAAATAAGAGGCTGGAAGCATGGTAGGAACTTCTTGAGCTGACTTCGCCACTGAAGCCAAGGTATTTGGTAATTATACCCTGAATAACTTGTCTAAGGTTAGGCCTTGTATCTGTACAACCTTGCTGAGATTCCTGCTCACAGCTGATATGTTTAAACTCTAGGTTAAATTCCACTGGAAAGGTATTATCCCCTGATAATAAACAGATTAATCTTGACTTTTTTGCATTGGAATATGATTGAGAAGAGTTGTTTCCAAACTATTCTAATGAGATGAAGGAGGCTGTTCTGGAGTGGTGATGTCTGCAGAGGATACGTGGAGAGAAAAGTTGTGGAATAACTGCTTACTGGTTTTAATGCTAATGAGTCAGGGCAAAAGGGGAAAATTGTTAGGGTTGGCTGAACTGAACATGTTGGATTGAACACAGTATTTTGTTTGACCAGAAATATTCAGAATTTGTGTCACTTCACATAAACAAAAAAGAAAGAAATGCTAGCAAACCCTGAACACCATTTCAAAACTGCCTTTGGTGCACATTCAGCAAAACAGATGAATTGGCAAAACATTGTGATATGGTCTAATTTGCATTCTTCCTTGGATTAGGTTTTGTTTGACAAAACTGGTCCTGCTTTCTTGGAGGACAGGAAAGGTAAGTTGGGTGCTTGACGACAGTTCAGCTCTTCTTAGGACTTTTGCTGTTTGTGTTGAAATATGCTTGAGTAAACTTTGTCAGAACTATGGAGTGATCAGTTTTGCTGGATCAGTACAGTAGAGACAGATCAGTTTTGCACTGTATGCAGAGATCTAGACAGAGGACCGTTGCATTTCCATGGGAAGACTGTCTAGAAACATGCTGAATTATAGTGGTACAGTGGGGTACCCATCTTACAGTTACACCTAGCATAGGACAGTCCTTTTAGGCTTTCTCGTAGCTTCAATCAGATAGAAATGGTAATTCTTGTAGGCCCCTGCTTGTGCTGGACCAGTCAGTAAGAAAAAAATGAGATGTTCCTGTCAGTCTGTTATTTAGAAAATGTTTTATGACCATTACAACTTCAAACGTGTTTAATACCACCACAGTATGCACCTCCTATGAGGGCTCTAGGGTAAGAGGATCTGAGTGGAGGAGGTGTGGCATTTTGGTTTTTGAATTTTTTCTTTTTTTTTTTAAAGATACTGGTAAACACTTCTAAGCTTGGCATTTCCAGAAGTTCAGATTTGGGTGGGCTTGCTTCTAATGGTGCAATGATTGCTACCTTATTGCTTTAAAACTGTATTTCTGACAAGTTGGTTAAAACGTGAAACAATTCTGTGAATGTAGAGCAGGGGAAAAGAAAAGGATGGAAGAGTCTTCTATTGCAGCTTGAAATCTCCAGAATCCATAATGTCAGGCTGAAAAAGTGCTTGACTGTTCTGTGTTCTCTTACCTTTAGGTAAGGCAGCCTGGAGGCATATGGGACTCTACCTTCCTGAAGAGCACACAGCAGTTATAACATTCCCTTGCCTGATAGTCGGTGCTGGTCTGAAGGTAAGCTGTCTCTAGTTTGGCTTCTGTTTACACAGATATATTTGCCAGGTGAACGCTCAAAAATAGCACGGAGAAGGGTTTTCTTCTTACTGGTTTTGCTGCCTTTTCAGTCCTTTCCTACTGCTGCCACCCTGTGGCACTTTCAATGGATTATCATAATTTTTCACCTTGTTTCCCACGCTCTTCTGTTGCATTCCTCTTATTTCTGTGTGCTGGAGGGATAACTGAGTATGGCTGCCGCTTGAAGGCAGCTGTATCTGCTTTGCTATTGTGCAAAGAGAACTGATCAAGGTGATTTTCAGGCCCAAGATAAGTATTTGGGCCCTTCTAAGTGCCAAACTTAGTTCTGTCTCTCAAGATCTCTCATAAGGTACTTTCAGAGTGCTGTCACTCTTGCTCATGTAGATGTATCCAGGTGAGATATTAACTAGTTATTTGGGATCCTGTTCTCTGCAAAGTATGAAACAGATAAATGTTTACCTGGTTGGATATTTTTTGCAGTGAGCTCCCTGCAGCTGAAATGCAAAGTAATTTAGCTGTTTCTGTCTGATCCTGCAGCCACATGCTGTCTCTTTCACTGTATGAGGACCAAGGCAGAGGCACAATAAAAGAAGCCAGCAGTGATCACATCTTGCCATATATGTTATGGGATGTGACTTTGATGCTGGTAAAGGGTAAAGTCACTGCAGTACCCTGAACTGGTAGTGAAGGATGTAGTTGACCCAGTAGTAATGTTCCTACCCTTCTGTTTGCCAGGTGCAGATTGGGTGTCACATGGATGACCTCTTGCATGCTACAGAGCTCCTCTAGGATTCTGGGTAAGTCAGTTAGTCGCTCTGTGCCTGCTACATGGCAGGAGATAGGTGAGGGAGCTGCAACAAAATGGGCAGGATTTGTCCAAACCGACATTTCTTGGAGGCTGGAGTTGTCATTTCCAATAGAAACCACTGTGTTGGAAGGAGACAGGCTGACTCCTGCCACGACAAAGCTTGCCTTGCACTTTGCCTGCTTTGTTGTGCCCCCGTATGGCCATCTCCAGTCCCTACAGTAAATCTTTCTGCTGAATGTCGGGTGTTTCTGTCAGTTTCTCTTCCTGTATGCAATTTCTTCTTGCTTTTCTGTAAAAGTAAACAAAACCAGGGTTGTTATATGAAACAGCAAATCTCTGCTGGAGAATAAGAATTGAGATCATCAGGAGACACTGGAGAAACCTGGTGGTGCTTGTTCTCAGATGGAATACAAGGATCTGTTCTTGCTATGGTACTACTCTGGTATATGCCAGTCCTCTTCTGTTTGTCTCCCATCCATAAAAGAGCCTGAGGAGACCTCCCAAGTACAGGATGAGGATTAACTAGTTAACAGCCACCATCCCCAGTCATGCAAGTACCACATACTGTTTTCCAAGAGAATTTCCTGACTGTGGTCTCTTTCTCCAGCTTGACCTCTGGGAGCATGTTCAAAAGTCAGAGCTGTGCTTAACCGTTTTTCTGTGTTGTTGATGTAGGGGAGACCTGTAAAAGCCAGTGGAATACCTGTATCCAGCACTATTCTGCTCCCTGGGCAGAACTGGCTGTTGAGAATCGCATCCAGATGGTGCCATCTGACAGCATCCGCTACATGGAGAACCCACAACCGCTGCTGACCCTGTGCAATGAGATCATGGTGGCAATAAGCAAATTGACAGCCATACCAATAAAATTCCCAAGGTCAGAGAGGATTGTAACAAATGTCCAGATCTCATTTGGTAGGTACATTGCCATATGGCCTTCTCAAGGGCTAAGAGACAAGTGGCCTCTAGCAACAATGTCAGTTCCTTCAAGGTTATTTTGCTAAAACCAGACTGGGAACATATGTAAGGTGTTAAATGACTGTGACCCTTGCATAATTGTGAGTGACTGTCACAATGGAAACATAGCAGGGCAGGGCTTAAAAAAACCACACTGACCCTTTCAGATGCCTCCCTGCTCTCCAAACTGGTGGTGTCTCACTCAGCTCTTCTGCTGCTTGGGTTTGTTAAGAGGCAGAGCTTCTGACTGCAGTGGCTTTGACTCACATGTAGTTATTCATTCTCCCTCCTGAATGCACTGTAGAGTCAGTACAGCTGGGAGACAGTGACCTGATTTCTGTTTTTTCCCTGCCTCAGCTACAGGACTAGTCTCACTCATTCAGTGACAATTGTTAAACCTGTGTGTGCCTACCTGCTGGAAATGGGCTCCACAAAGGCAAAACTTAGCCTGAAAAGATGTGTCCCTGAGATGATGGCAATGGAGAAGTGGAACCAGTTAAGCCCAGGAAGAAGGGAGGGGTGAGGGAAGGTGTTTTTCAAATTTGGTTTTATTTCTCATTATTCTACTCTGATTGATTGGTAATAAATTAACTTCCTGAACTCTAGACTGTTCTGCCCATTGTGGTAATTGGTGAGTGATATCTCTCTGTCCTTATCTTGACCTATTCCTTACATTTTCTCTCACTGGTCCAGCTGAGGAGGGGAGTGATAGAGTGGCTTTGGTGGGCACCTGGTGTCCAGCCAGGGTGAATCCACCACAGCTATCCGTTTATAGCAGCACAGCTGTGGTTGCTGAGATGGGAGGTAAGGGTGCTAAAAGTGGGGCAAACCAACTTTCCATTTTCTTCAAAACCAGTGAAATCCCTCCTATCAAACAGAGCTGTAGAAAGATAATTCTAGTTTTCTTTGGCAACTGATCCAGCATTTCCATTTTCTTCTTCATGGGGCTTAAGTCTGCCCTTTAATTCTTTCATGCTGCTTTCACCTGATTGATGTCTGTGCTGAGGTGAAGAACAATGTTCCGTATGGTAGCATACCATTGCCTTTTCCTGCTGAGACAAGAGTGTCTTGTTGACTATGGTAGTTACAGAACACACAGAGTTTGGAGTGGAGCTACCTGAGCCTGTCCAAGTTGCACTGCCTTTTGGTAACTTGTTCCCTGCCAGGTGCAGATTGGCTGTCACAATGATGACCTCAGCTGTGCTGCAGAGCTGCAGAGGCCTCCCTTGGTAAAGAAGTTCAAAGTTGAATGAACCACCATGGAAGTCTCTAGTCTGTGGGGTGGCCTTATGTATATGCCAAAGGAGAGTACACTAGGCCAAATATCAGTCACAATTAAAGAGGCTGTGCAGGCCCCATTTTTCAGGTTTGGTAAGTGGTTCCAAAAACCTAACTATAGGCAGGTGAGTAAAGCAGTATTTCTTTATTGCTGGCTTGCTTATGTTTTCCTGGGGTTTTGTGGTCATGTATGAAGGAGACCTCAGAGTAAGTAATGACCCAGGAAAGGGTTTGCATAAGGCTTTGCATTTCTCAGTGCAGGAAGTATATTGATAGGACTTTAATTTAGGAATTAACCTCTGCCCATGTTCCCAGTATGAGCATGCCTGAGCCACCTTTAAAGTGGCTTGGTATTGAAAAGTGAATATTGTCAACCCCTTGCAGTGACAGTGGACCTGGAGTCACCAAAGATGACTAGACCCCTCGCCAGACTCTCAGGATCTGTCCACTGGTTCAGTAAAACCCAATTATATCTAGATTAACTTAATGTTTCTGAGGCTATGCAGAGGGTTTTTAGCTATGATGATTCTCCTCTCTTTTCACACTTAAAACTTCTTTTTAAATTGGCTACCTTTATTCACCTGAATGCTGAATTAGGGGAACTGACATCTGTGCCTTGCAGTCAACAATCCGTCAGTACCCAGCCCTCTGGGCCGAGCTGACCACAGAGAACATCATCGTGAGGGTACCAGCTGCTGATGTATGCCCCATGGACAACGCAGAGTCTGCTTTCCATCTGGAACAAGATGATGAATGCAATAGCCAGACTGGCAGCCATCCCAGCAACTTTTCCAAGGCCAGAGAGGATGGTGGCAGATGTCCAGATACCTCCTGGCAAGTATCATAACTTGAACATTTTGTCTTTATCTGTGATGGATATTTCTAAGGGAAATGCACAAGGCAGTAACATTAACACAGGATTGTGCAGATTCTCAAATCAGGAGGTTAATCCCACCAGATTCAAGGAGACTCCTTGTGAGAGTAAGAATCTTCTGTGACTGTCAAGAGCTGGTACACAAAGTAATGCATTCTGCTGCTAAATCTGAGGCTATCCCAGAGTAAAACATTGCAGAGGGAGAAAGGCTGGCCACAAAATTATGTGTATACTGTGTCATGTTACTGTTAGTACTGTGGGAGTGAGTTTATGCTAGTTGTGACAGAAAGAAGAGACAAAGCTAGGTGATTTAGGCAGGACAACTGAGATCTTGAAACTTAAATTAAGGCATGTAACAGGCAGGCAACCTACTATGTAATATGACCCTGATGTTAGCCAGCATAGGATCACTTATATCAGTGGGGAAGTGAGAGTAGTGGTAGGGGGAAAAGTTTGTTGTAAGCAGCATTTTGCTATCTGTCATTTAACAAATGTGCTGCTTAAAGACAACTCACTAGGCCAGTGGAATCAAACAGGCTGGAGCAGGCTGATTTGTTATTACGGGTGGTAAGGAGGCTTCTAAAGGCAAGTTTGCCAAGTCTCACCATTAGTTGCAATTAATCATTGTTCAAGTATTGCACTTTTCTCAACAGGATTGGCAGGTTCTTTCAGCTCTACCTGATTGCAACACTAAAGGTGTTTTCTACCACTTGAATAGATAAGTTATCAGCTGCCCAGGCCACCATGCTGTCAATAATCCACAGCTCTAGCAGCTTGACTCACGTGGTGTAGCTGCTGTCAGTCATGTAGGACTAATTTGAGAGAGGCTGGCTTGAGCGTAAACAACTTGCATCTCAGTTATTAATAACAAATTAATTATAATCACTAGTGAAATAGAACCAGAATAAATAAGTGCTATGTTTCCATGCTGCATGGGCTCATCCAAGCATATCCTCAGTTAAGAAAGATTTTATCAGAGTAATCATTACATCTGTCCACATGTGGCTGTGAATTTAACAATGAAGTTGTAATCTGTCAGTGATTCTGCAACAATTGTGTTTAGATTACATACCAGTTGCTGCATAGCAGTTTTGTAACTGCTAATCCTCAAAAGCTCAACAAGGAGCATGGGAGTATTATATTTTTCTCATTTGTTCTTACCATTAGTGACAGCCGTATTTGAAAATTCAGACTTGGGACACAAAGGTAACATAATTGTCCTAAATAGTTTTGTACAGGTGTAAAGGATGAGCAAGCAGCTCATTTGGCAGTTCATGTCAGAGGGCAGAGTTCATCCCTTTCCCTGCTCTGTTTTAGCTGTATTGACTCTGTAAGCCTAGTAAGCAAACCATAGCATGTGTATGATCCAGGGCAATCAATAGGTTTTTTGCTAACACAAGTGGCTGTTCAGCAGTAATTTTTACTGATACACAGGAAGAACTGATTTCCAAACGCCAGGGTTTACAATGCTTGTATGTCTACAGATACAGGTGAACTTTAAGCCACTTGCTCTCCCTTCTCTTAAGCTGTAGAGAAACAGAAGTGTTAAAAAACATGACCCTTAACACATGCAGACTTGATTCACAGCTGCTGTGAATCAGGTCTTTCAAATGAGTTTGCACTGACTGAGGAGCTGCCTCGAGAATCACTTTAGATAGCTGCCATTCTCTGAGTGAAGCCGCACTCAGAAACAAAGGCTTCTGGATTTCTGATTTATGTGGCTCCTTCTCTTAATGTGTTCCAGCCCTTTGCAGAGATACTCACCATGTGATAGACACTATATCCACCAGAGGCCACACTGGTAGAACCCAACATACAAAAGTCTTCCAGGTTCTATCACGCTTGCTGAAGTAAGTGGAGAGTAGCACCATGTCAGAGACGTGAATGGCTCTGTGTCCTTCCTGCACTATTCTGGAGCTGTAAGAAACTAGTGAAGGATCCATTGAGCCAATTGAATTGGTATGGAAGGAAAAGAACTAAAGAGGGTAAATTCCTATGAAAAGCTACAGAAATGTGATTTTTAAATTTTTTTTTTAAAGCTGATTTTGGTAGTCAGCAATACTGAGAAAACTTATGGGAGATATTAAGCAGTATGTTAAGTCTGTTTGTCTTTTCTGAAAAAAGATTTTTACAAACAGCATGAGAAACAGCAAAACTGGAACCAAAGTGATGACAATTATAGTGAAGTAGTAACTGTGGCCATCAGCAGCAAGTTCTATCCAAAGCTGAAGTGAACTATGGAATATTTTTCAATACTAAAAAGCTGCCTTACTAAAAACACTGACAAGAATCTGCCTTCACGAAAAAGAAAAATATCCCAGTTCACATTTTGCTTTCTGGTGCATTAGACATTGTCAGGGTACAGTGGAGGCCAGCTACTCCCTGAGGGACAGGGAGTCAAGAGCCAACTGCAGTAACAGAGCCAGCAGGACAGGTGCCTCTGCCAGCTGGGGACCATCGCACAACACCTGAGTGAGGCAAGCAGGGCAGACCTGGCACAACAGACAGGGTCAGCTGAGAGTCCAGTTTGCTAGACAAGTCCTCAGGGATGAGGCAGGTCTGAGATGAAGTAAGGAAATCAACCCACAGGTCAGGGTCAGGTCCAGTGATGGCAACCAGGGTCAGACATAGTCCAGGGATTACCAGGCAGGCCCATTGTGATGAGGCACATCTGAGGGTCTGGGTCAGCAGGGTCGTTGGCCAGACACAAGCATGGCTGTGACAGAGTTGAAGACAAGTACACCTACAATATAGCTCAGGCAGGGACTCATGGCCCAGGGATGAGCTGAAATGCAGCCCCTGGGGCCACCAACAGGAGGTGTGAGTAGAATCCTCAGGTGGGGCTGCTCAGGGCCATTGAAGCCTTTTGGTGCACTCAGAGCCCTGACACAAAATTTTGCAATGAAACATTTTAGTCCCCTGCCTTCAAGATGAAAATCTGTTTCTTCTTTGGGAGCACTTCAGGAAAAATAATCCATTTTTCTACTTTATTTGTGTCTGCTATTTATCATGAGGTTTTTCCCCCATGTATTTCCCCCAGAGCCAGAACTTACATTGCAGAGTTTCTGGGGAGAGCTGGGGAGGGTGCTCAGCAACACTTTCATCAACATAAACCATACAGTTATTTGGCTATACAGGGATACAAACTGTCCTGGCAATAGCATCTTCCTTGCCAGATCTGAAAATAAGACAAGACCAGTGTCAACAGAAATTTTTTCTATAGACAGAATTAGATTTCTACACCTCCTCTCCACTCCTGTAGCTGGGAGTACAGTCATCTACAATGTCTGTAGCTCTGGCAAAAGTAATTTTGCCTTTTTTGCTCTTACCATTGGATAGTGCTAAGGAGTGGAAACGGAGCAGAAGAGCATACAATATGCACATTAAGCTTTTGCTGGTGGTTGATACATTTGATAGTCCAGCACAGGGGTGGAAGCACGTCATGAGCAACACCTTCCCATGACAAAGAACTCAAAAGAATGAGTTAATGTAAAGAGAATTAATTGTATTTTCCTCACTGTGGTGTCCTATTCCACAAGCTTTCCCAGACAGATTGCCAACATTGTTTGTGATTTACCTTCCCTGCAGGTTGGATGCATGCTGGCTACTCAGTCAATCATCATTTGGGCTCAGTGACAGAAATGGTAGATGTGCAATCCCTCCAAGCCAGTGAGCCTTGGGGTGCCATTCATGACCTTGGCCACAATCAGCAGCAATCTGAATGGGAGTTTCCCCCTCTCACCACTGAAGCCACCTGCAATCACTGGTCTGATTATGTGAGTGAGACTGTGTTGGGCATCCCAAGAGATGAGGCCCACAATTCCACTTGTACTAGAACTTAGAAGAGGATTTGAGATTACATTGAAAATGGATCACAGCTGAAGGACTAGGAAGTATTTACTGCCCTGGAGACATGACTGCAGTAATCTGCAGGCCAATTAAGCTTGCAACAGATTTAGAAGCTGGTCATTTTAATCCAGGGCTGCTTCTTTCCTTTTCCTCGCTTTCTACAACCACTTGATTCTCACCCTGGATTGTCTCTCTCTGACTATTAGTCTCCAACAGTGTCTTTGTTCATAGGATTTCACAAACCAACATGAGTCAGTCTTGATCTGACTCTGAGTAGCACACTTCAGCAGGAGATCCAGGGCTGCAGGGAAAAGTTTTTGAAGCAGTCCTCAAAAAATGTACTTGTTTTGAAGTCATTTGTCATCTCAGCACAGTGTAAAGGTCATTGGTCTGTGGAATGTTCCAGTTTGGGATGTGATGGTAAACCACAGCCTTTGGGCATTACCAAAGATTACTTCTGATCATTGATAATTGTTGTGTTGTTTTTTTTAATTTAAGCCAGCCTTTCAGTTTTGTTGGTGCAACATTTCACTCAGTAGTACCCAGGATTAGTTGATGGTCCAAACGCAAAGTACAGAGTCACCAAGCAGGGAGCGTGTATTTTGTGCCGAGAGAAGAGAGTCTTATGTATAAGTATGCAGATGTATTGTAAGTATGCATACTTATAAACATGCAGAGGTGGATTGATACTTGTATCAGTCTTGTTTTGAGCAATTGTAACAACTGTGGAAAAAAAAAAAAAGTAGCAATCAAGCCTTTAAGTGCAGCCATGCCCTTCAGGATGAAAAGAACTTATATAAATACTTGATTTTTGGTTTTGTGTGAATATGAGAAATATAGGCATTTTGAATAGTCTAACGGTGTTAAAGGGCTATGCTGATTCTTCAGTAGGCATTTAGAATTTGTCAGGTAGCTACACTTTTAAAAAAGAAAGAAAAATACCCTGTGAAGGGATCAGTAACTGAATTTAGTAAAACATTTTTAAAGAATGCAGGAAGACTAATTCTAAACTTCCATACATAAATTTTGTACTCTTGCCTTTTCTTACGATTGATAGCTGCAAGAGGCCTTTGGAAAGGAAGCCTTAATTGAAATCTTTTCTGAATTCCAAAATATGTCTGAGCTCCCAATGATAATTACTCAAAATTGAATCTGTAGGCAGAAACCTCTTCTCATGTGACAAAGAAGAATTTGACTCCTTTCTTTAAGGCCTGGGCATGGCCAGTCAAGGAGATCCTTTCCCAGCAGCTAGCTGTTTCTTTCCCTGGTTGGTTAGATGATCCAGTGAAGCAATATATCTCCTAAGCAGGTTTTTTCTCATGGAAATGAAAATGTGATTGTGATAAAGCCAGTGCTCTGCAATAGTTTTAAATGGTGTCTGAATGGTATGGTATTATAATGGATCTGAGAAGCAGCTCTACATTGTAGATGTGATAGAAGAGTTCATTCTTGGCTCCCTCCCAAGTCTGCCTTTAGTGTGTTAGGGTCCCTAATGACCAGAGACCCCACTTCACAGGAGCTCATCTCCTCCTTGCTGTGAGGAGTCACCAGTCACTCTCTGCAGATGTCCAGTGGTAACTCTTTCCCTGCCAAGGTTGGATGGAGAATTCTTTCCTGCTAGGCAGGTAGAGGAGTACTACCCCTTTTTTCCACAGCCTAGGTGAAGTTTCCTCTTGAAAAGTTTTCCTTTTGGAAATTAAAATTAGTTCCAATGTATTGTTATCTCCAGGCACAATAAGACTGCTGGGCAAAGCTGAAATCTAGTTTCAGAACCATGCAAGAAATGGTGTAATATCTGCCCCTCTTTCCTGCTAGGGGACTGAAGATGGAAGACAGCCACTCCCTCCAAAATCAAGGGGCAGAAAAGCTAGACACAGTAATTGGCACAGTAGCTTTGCACTGAGCAACTCTGCTCAGTGGTGTCTGAAGACATTTTATTATATTACTGAGAAAAAATGGATTATATTTTTGAACAAGTGGATGAGTGGCAGGAAAATTCCAGTTCTGTAATATGTCAGCCAGATACCTTTCTGTTTCTTTCTGTTTTTCTTTTCAGGCCTTCCTGGTGGGAAGAGGTGGGCAGAGGTGATACTGCTGCACAGCTGGCTCTCACCACTAGCTCTTGTATTAATGAAAAAAGTGCCTGTGGCCCAGAAATCACTGGTTTGCACAAATGGTTACTGGAGCTCCAAAAGTCAAGAATGGGGCTGTTCCTTTATTAGCCATTCCTTTTCCAGGAAGCAAACCAACAGAGGCAAGGTTAAGACTGCAGATGGTAAAACTAGCTGGATGTGCACAAGCAGTGTATGACAGGGCTGATGCAGAGTTCTGCTGTCCAAGCTCTCTCTTTCTGTGAGAATGCTGCTGCATGAAGTTCAGGGCTTTCAGTGCTTGCTTTACAATGACCATCTCCTGAGAAATGGCACAAAATGTGAAGTGATTATGTGTGTCACTACACTAGAGGGTGCTTGTTCTTTTTGTTCTCTAAGCCTCTGTCACCACATAGCATCAGAAGTCATTGAACTTCCATACTAAGGGACAACCAGCTCTGTGTAGTTGTCTCTGAAATATGAGAGCTGTGTACTGGCAACACCCTGTGTTCCTGGGACTCTGCAGAGAGAAAAGCAACTGTTGATCAAAGACGATGACTCCTGGAGGGAGCCCCAGTCAAGGGACTGCAGGTGATGGTGGGGATTGCCTCTATTGTGTCTAGGCAGGGTGGCAACAAGGATGGATGAGGCTCTGTGAACTGGTGGTGGGAGACTGGACAGGTGCCCACTCTCTTCAGCTTCTAAGCAATGGGAAGGTGAGCAGTGTCTAAGCCCCACATACCACCTAATTGGAACCAGTGCCGGTGCTTATCATGAGTGCAAGGGACCCTCCCTCTGCAACCAGTGTGGACTGTGACTGTCATGGGAAAGAAAAGCATGGGAGAGGGGAGCAATAGCTAGAGAGGGGAGAGAAGGGAGCTGGGGTGAAGGGTTGGGCAAGTGCTCAGGGGAAAGGGGGAAGGAGAGGAGCTCCAGCAAAGCAAAGACACTATGGCTTGCTGTCCCCTTCAGTGCCCGCATATTACAAAAGGGTCTGTTCTCTCTGGACACTGCATTGCAGGAGGCCAGCTTCCAGTGAGGGCTGCTGAGTTTCCTGGTCAATCCTGTCCTTGTCTTGGGGCAGTGTGTGACTCCTGCTCTTGCCTTTGTTTTTCAGCCCCAGCAGAGAAGAGGTGTCCACTGCTTAGCTCTTGGGTTCTGCTCGCTTTTGCCGTTGTCCTCAAAGCAAGCCTCATATCCATCTGCCTTGGTGGGTTCTTGATTTTATTTATTTTGCCTGGAGGTGGAAGGGACTGGGGGGAGAGGAGAGAAGTGGGAGAAGGAAATGTGATTAGAGAAGCTTCAGTTGCCCTTTTGGAAACTGTCTTGACCATGTAACAGTTGATTCGACTATTTCTTGCTTAAACAGTTCACAGCTCTACAGACACTCCTGGTTAGTGTGGTGGCCAGTGTGCCTCTCAGCTGCAGAGATCCTCACAGTCTGATGATGTTTCTGTGTGATAGTTGCTGGGCTGAGGAACTTAAGGAGCAGTAATACACCCTTGTGCATGAGGGTGTAAGCTGGTCCTTATTAGAATGGGAAGAATTCCTACCCCACAACATCCCGTGTGTGAGATGGGAAGAAGCCGCCTTAACCTAATGTGAGCTATGGCCTTCCAGGGGGCCCCTGACGCTAGTCTCTAGGTGAGGAAGAATCTTTGCTGCACAACTGCTCCATTACTCCTTTGTGTGGCCTGAGGAGTTGGAGTGCCTACTGACTCTGTCTCATGCCAGCTGACTTGGCACTGGTCATGGGAACAGCATGGTCCCTGGAGCTCCCTGGACTGTCCTTCCCAGGACTGGTCCAAGCCACCCTTGCCCTGACTTGCATGAGCTGTTAAGAGCCACATTGTTGCCTTTTCACATGTAGGTAGTTATGCTTGGGATGTGAGCTGACTGGCTGCTTGCAGTCTTTCCACGAGACTCCTGCTTGGGATTTTTCTCAGTGACTGACACTTGTAAGCAGAAAGCTAAGCTGTCATTTATGAAAGAATATATTTCCTGTCCTCCTCATCATGGGAGAAAGACTGAGAATAAAACTCCAAATCAAAATGGTCCCCTAATCATTAGTGCAAACCTGTGATTTCTGGGCTACACAGACTTTGCAATTTTGCTTTACTCCATTTTCAATGCAGAGCATTCCTTCCAGTAAAAATATCACTGATGCTTTACTGGTTGCTGAATGCACAAGACATCCCAGATGTGAGTCCTATCCTGAGCTGCTACATGGCAATATTTTAAAGTTGCATCCTACCAGCAGGCCCCAGAGCATTAGTTCATACCATTCACCCTGGCTTCGTTTCGTAGTGCCTCATTACTCCCCCTTGCTGTACTGTGCTGCTTAATCTCCACATGCTCAAAATCCTGTGCATTGACATCATGGATAACCCTAGAACAGCCATAACCTGTCAGGACTTAACTAGCAGGCAGAAAGGAGCAGTTACAATGCAGGCAACTTGCAATTTAGGTGTCTGATTCCCCCTGCTTCCACAGTCCTTGCCCTTACTTGTGGTCTGTGACCTTTCTCCACTCAGCTGGCGAGCAGCTTGGCAGAAAAGAACCTGGGATCCTAGTGTCCAGCAAATTGAACATGAGCCAACAATGTGCCCTTGTTGCAAAGGTGGCTAATGGTATCCAGGGCTGCATTAGAGGAGTGTTTCCAGCAGGTCAAGAGAACTGATTCTTCCCCTCTGATCAGCACTGGTGAAGCCGCACCTGGAGTGCTGGTCCAGTGGTGGGCTCCTCAGTATAAGGGTGACATGGACATAGAATTGTAGAACGTCCTGAATTGAAAATGACCTGCGAGGATCATCAAGTCCAACTCCTGTCCCTGCATAGAACAACCTCAAAATTCACACCATGTGTCTGAGGGTGTTGTCCCAATGGTTCTTGAATGTCGTCAGGCTTGGTGCATGACTACCTCCCTGGGGAGCCTGTTCCCATGCTCCACTACCCTCTGGGTGAAGAATCTTTTCCTAATATCCAACCTAAACCTCCCTGGGCATATCTTCCCGCCATTCCCTCAGGTCCTATCATAGAGACAGTCTGATAAAGGGCCATGAACATGATGAAGGCACTGGAACATCTCTTCTATGAGGAGAGGCTGAGAGAGCTGGGACTGTTTAGCCTAGAGAAGGCTCAGGGGGATCTTATCAATGTGTGTAAATAACTGAAGGGACAGTGCAAAGAAGATAGAGCTAGGTTCCTTTCAGGGGTGCCCAGTGACCAGGACCAGAGGCAATGGGCACAAACTGAAACACAAGAGGGTCCCCCTGAACATCAGGAAACACCTTTTTACTGTGAGGGTGACTGAGCTCTTGTAGAGGTTGCCCAGAGAGGTGGTCCCATCTCTATCCTTGGAAATGCTCAAAAGCCATCTGGACGTGATCCTGGGAAACTGGCTGTAGGTAGCCCTGCTTGAGCAAGGGGTTGGACAAGATGACCTCCAGAGATCCCTTCCAACCTAAACCACCATTTCTTGGATTTCAGTAAGGCTTTTGATACTGTCCCTCACAGTATCCTCCTGGACAAAATGTCCAGCACACAGCTGGATAAACACATAATGCAGTGGGTGAGCAATTGGCTGATGGGTTGGGCTCAAAGGGTTATAGTAAATCAGGTTACATTGGGCTGGCGGCCAGTCACTAGTGGGGTTCCACAGGGATCCATCCTGGAGCCAGTACTCTTTAATCTTTTTGTAAGTGACTTGGATGCAGGACTGGAAGGAATACTAATTAAGTTTGCTGATGATACTAAATTGGGAGGAGCTGTTGACACTCTCGAGGCCAGAGAGGCCCTGCAGAGAGATCTGGAGAGCTGGGCAATCACCCACTGTATGAAGTTTAACAAGGGCAAGTGCTGGATTTTGCACCTGGGGCACGGCAACCCTGGTTGTACATACAGACTGGGAAACGAGAGGCTGGAGAGCAGCTCTGCAGAGAGGGACCTGGGGGTTCTGGTCAATGGCAAGTTGAACATGAGCCAACAGTGCGCCCTGGCAGCCAAGAGGACCAACCATGTCCTGGGGTGCATCAAGCACTGCATTGCAGCCGGTCGAGGGAGGTGATTGTCCTGCTTTACTCTGCACTGGTGCAGTCTCACGTTGAGTGCTGGGTGCAGTTTTGGGTGCCACAGTACGCTAAGGATATAAAGCTACTAGAGAGTGTCCAGAGGAGGGCCATGAAGTTGGTGAAGAGTTTAGAGGAGAAACTGTGCGAGGAGCAGCTAAAGTCACTTGTTTTGTTCAGCCTAGAGAAGAGGAGACTGAGGGGAGACTTCATCGCAGTCTACAGCTTCTTCACAAGGGGAGGAGGAGGGACAGGTGCTGATCTCTTCTCTCTCGTGACCAATTATAGGACCTGAGGGAGTGGTAGGAAGAGCATAGAATCATTAAAGTTGGAAAAGACCTCTAGGATCATCAAGTCCAACCGTAAGCCCAAGACTTCCTCTTCCTTTCAGAATTGTTCTTCACTGCCACTGAAGGGATTGAGGAAAACACTACCTGTGCTCCCTATCCTTCAACCAGTTGCCCCAGTGCCCTGAAGTCCCTTTTAATTGCTCTTGGGCTTTTCTCCACAACCTCATCACTGCCCACCTGCACAACTAGTAGTGGGAAGTAATCAGAGGGCCATACCAGACCAGGGAGTTTCCTAGTAACATCTCTGACTGGAGCCCCAGGGAGGCAGCAGACTTCCCTGTGGAATGGGTCTGGTTGATATTGGGCCCTCTGTCCTCCTCAGAAGGGAATCACCTACAACAACTCCTCTCCTTTTCTTCTGATGCACCAGGGGAGGTTTAGGTTGGATATTAGGAAAAGATTCTTCACCCAGAGGGTGGTGGAGCACTGGAACAGACTCCCCAGGGAGGCAGTCACGGTGCCAAGCCTGACGATATTCAAGAAGCACTAGGACAACACTCTCAGAGATATGGTGTGGATTTGGGGTTGTCCTGTACATGGACATGAGTTAGACTTGATGATCCTTGTGGGTCCCTTCAAACTCAGGACATTCTATGATTCTATGATCTCTCTAATGCTTCCTCTCCCTTTGCAGCTGTCCCCCTCCATCACAGCTCCGAGCGTCTGCCTGGGAGATGGGAATGAGCAAAAATGCAAGTCTGGTGTTGGGAGAAAGGGCCCTTCAAGGTCTGGTTAAAGGTCAAGCAGATGGACAGGGCTGGGTGGGACTCCTGAGGAGAGGAGAGGAAGACTGGAACCTTTATGCAGTGACTAAGAAGACAGAGGTGGAGTCATGGACTCCTGACAGGGTGGCGTAGGTATGAACATCTTGGGAAGAGGAGCACAGGGTGTTAGCAATAAGGTATGAAAGAAGAGTTTTTCAGGTTGCTGGTGAGGAAACAGTCCTCATGGCTGGGGCCAAATAGACTACCACAGGCTTATTCTGGGTGAACGGTTGAGACTACTTCAGGAGAACAATTTAGGGTTTGTTTAATGATGGACATCAAGGTGACATAGAACAGGTCACCATCCCCTGAAAGAGTGCATGGGAGTTACTGAGCATGATCTCCAGTAACATCTAACTTTTCTGTCTTTGCTGGGTCAGAAGCCAAACTGTATGAGATCACTGCCCTGCACAGTGAACTGGGGAGAACAGTTCAGCATTGTTGCTAGAGAACAGGGATACTTGCAGTCACCATATCTCTTGTTATTAGCGTTCATCTCTGTAGTCTTTCCCCGCACAGAGCGAGGCAGATGTGCTGCATGAAGGGTTGGAGATGCTTTCAAAAAAGCTGCTATTGTCTGTTGGACAATGAGGTGTCCTGGGCTGAGGGTAGCAATGCACAGTTGAATCACAATACAAATGTGATTCTCGTTGCCAGTCTCTGCAACATGGTCAACATCAAGACACTGGGTGTCCCCATTCACCAAGAAGGACTATGTGGGCTAAAGCCAGCTCATTGCTTTCTTCAGACATGGTCTTGTTGGTCATTCAGTTTTTTATATGCTTTTGAACTGAGGCACGAATACCCTTGCCCCATGCTGGTCTGGCTATCTTAGGAAGACACTGCCTTCTTTTTGCTCTTTAGAGGGATGAACGGTTACACAGCTGGTGAATTCACTCACCTGATAGCACTGGTTGGTTCACTCGCCTGAACTAGAACAAAGGCCACCATCTGGTCCCCTTTGTGTTGAGACGAGGCCACCTTTCTTTGCACAGGTGTGGTCAGCCACGCATCGCCCTTGCCCATCTCCTCTGAGCCTGCTCCTGTTATAGGAATTCATTCATCAGTCACAGAGGCCGCTATGATTACTCCGCCCTCCTCACTAGTAACAGTATTTCCGTGTGAAACGGTTGATAAAAATAGACATCTGTAGCACACCCTGATCAGCTTGCAATCAAGATCCCCAGAGTCTTTGAGTTAGTGATAACTCTGCAGTCCTTCAGGTTGTGGATGTGGCCTGCTGACACCTGTCACCAACACTGTATTGTTCCCCATAAACTGGTTAGGAGTTTACCTTGCAGCCTGGTTTCAGCAGCTCTAGCTGTATGTGATTACCTTCACCTGGAGTGTCTTGGCTGCTGCCGAGGTAGACCCTTCTTATGTGTTACTCGTCCAAGTTACTGTTGATGTCTGTCTTAGGAAGAGAGGAACCGTGTCACCAAAGTGCTCCTTTTTATTCACTGATTGTAAAGAGATTTAGACGGGCAGCTTGGCTGTAGGTATCTACATAGTAAATGCCTGTGGCTGGGTGGAATCCATCCCACCCTGCCCGGCATGTCCTCGGTGTGAGGTCCTTCCAGTGGTACTTCTGCTCTCTGACATGGAAGATTGTCTCTTCCTGCCTGGGAAGGCAGCCATGGCACTTGTTTGGGCCAGTTTTCTCAGAGCCTTGGACCAGGGATCCACCAACCCCACACCTTCAGCTGCACAGCCCCCAAGGGGGCCTGATGTCAGCTGCTAGGTGCTGGGACAGGGTCTGTTGGCAAACCACAGGCCAGCAATGGCCACCAGGCACTGCTTGGGTGGGTCTTGGGCTTCTCTAGGTTTGCTGGCCAGGTCGCCCTGGCTAGATCTTGTCAGTCATTGGGCAAAGGAGTCCTTGCGGGCAGCTGTGAGATGGTGGGAGCAGAAATGCCTGTTCCCTTTGCTGAGAGGGTGGCAGTTGCCACTTGTGAAATGGAAAGAGACGGCCTGAGGAGAGGTGATGCTGAGACAGTGCTTGGTGGGGAAATGGGGAAAAGAGAGAGAAGCCCAGAGATGGTGTGTGAGGAGCTGGGAGGAAGGGGTAATCCTGCTGCCTCTCCTCTCCCTTTCCAGTCGCATCCTTCTCCCATAGCAGCGACCAGCCCACAGCCCTGCAGCAGAAATTCATGGAGTGGTGGTGCGTCTCTGCAGTGCCACAAGGGAAAGGTCAGTAGTGCTGGCAGGGGTGCAGGAGGTCTTTGGGATGGGGACAATGAATGCTGGGGTCTGCTATGACAGCAAGCAGGAGTGGGAGCAGACTCCAGAGAGGCAGACTGCAGGGGAGAGAGGTGGGGATGAAAAGGGTTTCCTGCTAACAGCTATGGGGGAGGAGAGGGCCATGCCAGTGATGTCCTGAAGGGCAGGGTGGCTGTGAACACTGACAAAACAAAAGGGACAGCAATAGAGCTGCACAGGGAAGGTTAACAATGGAGCAACAATAAAAGTGCCGCTCTAGTCAAGGGAAAGAAGCCAGATTCCTTGTTCCCTGGGGCTAAAGCCCTGAAGGAGACTACAAGGAGAAGTCAAACCAGATCAGCAAAATAACTTTGTCAAGACCTGAGATCATGTTACAAGGATTACCCTGGGTTTGTGTGCACAAAGCTCACTGGTCAGACCCCAAAGCAATTGGAGGAACTATCTGTAGTATCCTTATTTTTTCAAGCCCTTTCTGTCAGGAAAAGTGACCTCAGGAGAACACGAGCATTGTTCCTGGAGAACTGGGACCCTTGCAGTCACCATCTCTCTTGTTATTAGCATTCACCCCTGTGATCTCTCCTGCACAGGGCAAGGCTGGACGTGCTGCCCGAAGGGCTGGAAACAATTTCAAGAAATGTGTTACTACCTTGCGGATGATGAGATGTCTTGTGCTGAGAGTGTGCAGAACTGCACTGGGATGGGCTCCCACCTGGTGGTGATCAACAGCGAAGCAGAGCAGGTGTGTGCAGGGCTGAGAGGGGACACAGCAGACAGTGCCGGGCCCCGGAGGGGACTCAGCGCTCCCTTGCTCCTGCAGGGGAGGTGGGATGTCGTTTCTGCATCCCTTCAGCACTGGCTCCCCTCTGCCACCAGCCCCACCCCACAGGGACTCCTGCCGCCTGCCTCTGCTCAGTCCGGCACCTCATGGACATTGTACTCTCCCTGATTTCCAGGTTTTCCTCACTAACGAGCTACGACAATATCCACTAGCACGGAATTACTACATCGGTCTGAATGCACAGGTGGTGGGCCAGTGGCAGTGGGTGGACCAGACTCCATATAATGAGGCGGCAGCGTGAGTACCCCTGGATGGAGAGTGTTCGGTGCAGCTCCTGGTAGTGCAAGAGAGTAGGAGAGATGTGAGGGTGTCTGTTGGTGCATGAGAGGGAGGTGAGACACGTCCCTGTGAGAGGACGATGATGGAGCAGGAGAGGGCTGTGTAGGACACCAGGTTTACACAGTCCCATCCGTGCTGGTTAGTGGTTGTTAGTTAACTACCTGTGATGTGGCCATCAATGCTGCAGGCACAGAAGAAGCTGCATCTGGCCAGCAGGAAGAACCCTGGCTGGGTAGGATGACCAGCCTTGCCTGATCTCCATACTGCCCCCACCATGCACATGTGCATGTAGTATATGCATGGGCATGGCCAGTGCTGTGATGCTGTGGGAGAGACAGGGCACCAGGGCTGTCCTTGCTGCGTCTGCTTCTGGAGGACAAACTTGCACTGGAGGCAGGCACATGCCTCTGCTGGGTGTGAAATGCATGGGGTGAGTGGTGGTGAGCAACTGCCCCCACCAGGACTGACTGGCTGGAGGAAGAAGGCAGGTTTCCCCATGAGACTGGTGCCAGTGGGATAGCAGAGCGGGAGGTAGGGTACTGCTTCTGTCCGTGAATCAACACCTGGAAGTTTTCTCTCTTCTTGCCAAGCATTGCATCGTCCTGTGGCCTTTTCCAGCTTTGGTCTATGGGGTAGGCTGGGAGTAACAGTCTGTCTCTATCTCAGGTTCTGGCGGAGTGGGGAACCAAGTAATGTGGCTGCTGAGAAGTGCGCTGCAATCCATACGAGTTCAGTAACGCGTAATTGGAACGATGTCCGATGTGAGGAGCATTATCGCATTTGTGAAGCTGCAGCAGTAACTGTGTGACGGAGCAACCTTCATCCTGAGTAAAACTGGGGGATGAGCTGGGAACAGCTCAGGACTGTGTTGGGAGGGATGGTGGGCCCTGGATCCTGGACCTTTACTCTGCTTGGTGGGACAATGTGAGTGGAAGTGGTATTACCCTGTGTAGAGCACTCCCAGTGCACGTATCAGCTCATGGAACACATGAAGGCTCAGCATCATCAAAGCAGGTCTTGGGCTCTTGCGTCCTCTTCCCTCTGAGTGGGTCTGGCAGCCGGTGGCTGAAAAGAGGTTGAGTTCTCCAGAAAGAAGACACAGGAATGGAAGACAGATGTTCAGAGCTGCTATTTCCTTTCTCTGCTTGAGCAGAGGCTTCTGCTTTTTCTTGGGGCACTCAGAGAATATCTTATTCTTGCATTGGTTTTGCTGAACAAATACTGATTGCCTGTATAAGAAAAAATACGGTATTAGACCAATGAAAAAGCCTCTGTGCTCTATGTGTGTGTGTTTCTCTCCCTCTCCCTCTCTAAGCTGCAGGTGTTTTGTATAAGCAGGATCAAAACATGTTGCTGTGCCAGGATAGCAGCTTACGCAGCTACTGCAGCAGAAGTTGCATCCACCCAGCGAGAGTAAACCCCTCAGAGACAACCTGGCTACGCAGTCCATTGCACAGAGCTAAAGCTCTGAAGGGGACTGGGCACAAGAAAGCAGCTCTAGGGATATTACAAGTATTTGTTTCCGTTGCTGAAAGTCTTGCCCAGAAGAGTAACAGGAACTTGTGTCAGGAGTCTGACCTGCACACGGCTGACAAAGTATGTTGAGAATTTTTTCTCTCCCTCCCAAAGAGAGGAGAGAATTTGTACTGTAGACAAGGTGACCAGGAGATTTGGCTTCCTCAGCCAATTAATGGGATTAGTTGTTTAAATGGCAGTGTGCGGTGGCAGGAGCTGTTGAATCCAGCCCAGCAGAGCCAAGGCTTCTGCAGCTCCATATCCCCGACTCCAGCCGGTAGTGAGACTGAACGTGTATGTACAATATGTACACCTGCAAATACATATAGGAGGAAAAGAATATGTACATAATAGCAGCCACACAGGTCACCATAGACAGAAAGCACTGATGCAAATACAAATACGCATTTCAATCCAGTGGAAGGCAGAAGTACACCAGTGCTGGCATAATCTTCTACATGAATGAGAGCCATTGTCTTCAAATTTCTGAAGCTGCAGCATCAACTGTCTGATGGAGGTAACATCCTGAGTAAAACTGAGAGACCAGCTGAGTGACCTGGCAAGAAGACAGAGTATTTTTTTGAATAGGTGTGAATGCTGGAGCCTGCATCTTCCCTCTGCAGGGTGGGAATATGTGAGTGGAAGTGATATGGCCAGGCAGTTGGTGAGCACCAATGTTCTCTTATCCAGGCTAAGCAGTTCTAATTCTCTTAGCCTCTCTTCATATGAAGGATCCTCCAAAAGATGCTCCATTTGCCTTTTCACAGCATAGGAAACTTTCCTCAATTACTGCAGGCTGGCAGAGATACTGGCTTTGCCATGAGATTGGCCGCCTCCTGTAGCTTATTTGGACACATGGTTAGTGGCATGGTCAGCTGCCTGGGTAACAACCTACAGAGAACAATACAGCATTGTCCTCATTACTTTGGTGACTCTCCAGACAACAGACCATAATCCCTCTCTGTCCTCTTGGTAGCTTTCACTCTGTAGCCTGCTATCATTACTAAGTGCAAGGTTGGATGCACCGCATGATAGGCTGGAGATGCTTTAAAAAAATGCTGCTACCACATGTTGATTGAGCAGATGTCCTGGAATGAAAGCAAGGACACCAGCACAGGGTTGGGGTCCCACAGTGACCAATACAGAAGGAAGTGAGGTAACTGGGAGTATTTGCATCGGAGTCTTCCAAACAGATCCTCAAATCAGCCAGTGTCTGCTCTCCTGAAGTTTTTGGTTGTGATCCCAGGTTTTGCTCTGCTCCCTCCTCACAGGTTCCTGAACACCAACATCTCATAGTCACCACAGCCAAGCCTGCCCCCAACCTTTACATCCCAAAGCAGTTCTTCCTCATTTGTAAGTGTGAGATCAGCAGAGCACATCTCCTCATCAGGCCCTCCATAACCTGTGTCGGGAAGTTATCATCAAGGCATTCCAGAAACCTCCTGGATTGCTTGTACTTTGCTGCTGGAAACAAAGCTTGTAAACTGCTACACAAACTGCTAAGCCTGCTCGCTGCCTCTGTAGGTTGCACTCTCATACATACTGCTGAGGCTCAGGACTGTGGAGCTGGTCTTCAGTCCTTGAAAGTGCAAAGCAGACAGGCACATTGGAAAGAACTTCCTGTGGGATTAAGTCTCTTTTCCTGTATTGTCACAGGTAGCACTTCCTCTGTATTTTCTGCCTTTCATTGTCAGTAATCCCTTCTAGACTTCTTGCCTTTATTTGACTGTTGCATGTAAGTCTTTCCTTTCAAATCATTCTGAATTGAAGAAAACTGGAAAGCTGGACTCCCCAGGGGATTCAAGTTGATGGAGAAACTGCCATTAACCTCTGAGAATAAGTTAACTAGATTCAGCAAGTTAATTTCTGAATGTGAGCACACTTGCTGTCCTTTGTTGGTGTTTGGAACTCTCTCTTCTATTCTCCATCCTGCTTCAGGTAGCTAGTTGCTTCTAAATCCAGGCACCTTCAGTACTCCCAATGTGTGGTTCCCTGTGTTTCCACCTCTTAAACAGAAGCTGCAACTGATTTATTGTATGGTATAATTTTGCAGAAAAGCTGATGAAGTTTTATATTCCAGCTCCTGGCTTTCAGCTTCTCAGATCCTGAGTATCTCTGAGGGAAGTTGCATTCTATGTCTTCTCCTGCAACGTTGAGTCCTGCAAGACACCCTATAACTGCAATATTTTCCTTAGTTCATGTCCCATGTATCTTTTCTGTATCCGTGCCGTGCTTGTTGACTCTTGTCTGTACTGCAATGGTCTGTGAAAATAGATTCAATGTTCTCCAGTGCCTGCTCTAGGGGTGCACTTGTTATAACCAAGTACCACTGTCTTTAGCGGTTCAGGGGAGGAGTCCCTGGCAAGTCTGCATTGCCAGGTGCCACCCTGTTGTCTCAGCACACTGATCTGACACATATATTTGTGAAATGAAACAACCAAGGGTCACTTATGAAGCTCTTAATGACTGGAACAGGTAGAAAACAGCTGAAAATCTTTACTTACAGAACTGTGGAAAGACATACAGGGAGACTGAGGTCACTGATACATGATCTTCCTAAGCATGATGCTAGTGTTTATGGAGCAGGAAAAAAAAAGTTCCTGCCATTTTGGAAATATAAGATATTTGCAATTTTTCCAGAGCCTTCCACTCAGGAGGTAACCTCTCCCATCAATGGTCCCAGCTGCCTGGCAGCAGGACTACTAGGGAGTTTCTGTGCAGGTCAGTGCAGAGTTTGGTTACCATTACCACTTTGAGACTCTTTATCCTGGAATGGGACAGAGCTGTTAGTCACCTGAGTGTTGTGAGGACAGCTGTTGATTTGCTGGGAACAGTATCCTGGTTTGTGATGCAGAAAAGTCGTTTGCTGTCTCTCTGCTTTGGACCATGTTCAGACACCAAAGTGCTTTCCTATGAAGGTGCTTGCACAGACCTTCATCTTCGTCAAATGACCTGGACAGCAACAAATCATAAAATAGGAACACAAACAAACAGCTGTGTGAATTGAATACCTGAAACTATCTGAGAGGGCATTTCCCCCAAACCTTCTATTGTTAAAGCACATCACCAGCAACTGACTTAACAGTACCAGGGAATTAATGAAAGGCTTTTGAGACAGAGAAGAATCAGTCTGAAAAAAAAGTTTAGATAAGCAAGAACATTTTTAACAGAGAGAAGAGAGAGAAGTGGGAAGGAAGTGACAGTCGAAATTTGGTTTGACAGTTGCCCTGCAACTTTGCAACCTCTGTTGGTAACAGAGCATCCTCCCTGTTGGATGCCATGGGTAGCCTCCATTCCTGGCAGAAAGGAGTGCAACATGTACAGACCCACAACTTCAGTGTCCATATGTGACCTCATGCTTTCTCACTGGTTTGTGGGTTAACAGACTGTAAGAAGTGTCATGGATACTCATGACCCCTACATCTTCAGCAGGAAGTGTGTGACAATAAGGGAACCCCTGCTCCCAGAAAAGGGGATGTGTTCTTGCAGCCTGCACTTCCTGTGGCAGGGAGTGGGAGGTTGCACAAGTAATCATGTGAACGTGTGTGTATGTAGGGGTTAGAGCTTTTGGGAATTAGTTACGTAGGTTTAGAAATTTTTAAGTGTTTATTAATATTTTGTGTCTGGTATTGTGTTTTATCTGTTGGACTGATGATACGGAGCCTGAATATACAGGTCATGGTTTGTCAGTTAGTTACATGTCATGAATAAATTCGTAACTGCTTAGATCCATCCTGATTAGATTTAAACCTTATGAACTGAGTATATTTTCCTTCTGACAGGTTTGCACCCTCTGCATTCTCCATACTGATCAGCTGAAGTCAGCTTCCCACCCATATGTGCAAAAGCAAGTATACTTTAGAGCAATAACAAATACAATGCATTCTCATTTTTGGGCATCTGTGGTTCAGTTCAGTTCTGTTCTCCTGCATGATGGAACCTTTTAAAATGTCACTTGAGAATCTCTCACTGCACTGTCAGTCTGGTAGCTAGTGCCTCCTAGTAGCTCATACCTTCTACAATACCAGCAAGCATATGTATGGACCATCTTTCCAATGCAACAGAGCTGTTGGATGATTCGACCCTGCCTGCAGCCTGTTGTGCACAAAAAAACATACTTAGAGGATATTTTCTACACACAATTTAGGCTTGTCCTCATCTGTAACCAGTTTTGTGCCCTGGTCTTTTGAGACTTCAGCCAATAAGCTTGTGCTGTTGCATTTAGTTATCCTATTCCTTCTTCAGTGCATCCATGCATGTCTCTTCACAGGTAGAAACTAGCTGATACACAGCAAAGGCTGTGTACACACTCCAGTCCATTCAAAATACAATGAGATCCAGTAGGGATTCTTTATGCTTAGGGATATCCTTAGGGACACTTTATCCTGCAGGGTTTTGAATCAAGTTGCCTTGTGCAGTACTAGAACAACCACGTATGGCTGTACCTTTCATAGTTGTGACCAAGTAAAACTTCACGATCTGTAATGCACAGGGATTCTGGCACTGTCTAGTGATCCCTTCTGAGCTCCAGCTCCAGGTCATATGCAATCCCTCCACTCATAAGCAATTAGTTAAAAACTGTTGGCAAGTTCTTTGTTGTGCTCTGGGTTACTGGGCTCTGTCTTCACATGGGGACTTGCCCAGACTGACTCACAATTATGATTTCCTGCCATTTTTTGACTTTGTTTTGCAGGACATTTTGAGTGGGTTTAGCCCTTTGCTAACAAATACCAACAGCCTAGGCATTTTCACACACATACTCACTCACCAGGGAAGAACAAACACCAAAGAGGTAAGGCCAGTAGTATGTCCTGTGAAACTGCTTGAATATGTGCAAAAGGAGGTTGCCTGAGCTGGAATGGTACTACTTTTCATCTGTTTTCATTTGTCTCTGTGAGTTTCTGTGTTGCAACAAGCATCTTGTGAAATGTCCTGGCAGAGAAATTATGAAAATTCCCCCATCTCCATGTGCTGTGGGGAATACCCAGGATATGGCTTTTTCTGCACACTGAATTAGAGACTGTGAAGGCTCCTCACTGGTGTGGGAGCTGCCCCAATGCAGTCTTCTGTGCAGGAGGAAGTCTATATTCGTGGCCAGTATTGGTAATGTGGACTCTTGGTGAAGAGTGATACTGGGATAAAGATAATGAATCACCGAGGAAGAGTCAGTGCTGGAACTGCAGGTAACTACAAAGCCTTCCTTTCTGTCCTCCTGTAGAAGAAGGAAAAGGTCAGGGAAAACACAGGGCTGGAATAGATAGTGGGCATGGTATAGTGACTTGCTTCATACTAGGAGAAGGGGCTTAGGACAAGAGCAAAGAAACAGCTGAGGGAACTGGGGAGTGCCTGGGCTGGGAGAATGACCTTTTTCCCAGAGCCAAGGGGAATGAAAGTCCAGGCAGACTATGGTCTGCCATCCCCTTCCATGTTTTTTCTGTAAATTATGGGACCAAAGAGTGCTATCCTACTATTGTTATCCAGGTAAAACTATCTGCATCAAGCTAAGTACAAGTTACTTCTCCCATCTCTGGTGTCTCTAAGGAGAGCGAAGAGAGGTCTCTCCCAAGAGCTTCAAAGTGCCCGTTCCCCCTGTGGAAACAATCTGTTCTTTTTGTCTGCCTCTGCAAACACTGAGCTGGACAGTCACTCCTTTGAGTGACTATACACTACTGCATAAAAGGTCTTGAGGGATAGAGCCAAAATAGAGGTAGCTGAAAGAAAGAAGATGAAAGAGAGGTGAGGAGGAGGGACATATGGAAAGAGCATTCAGTGAAAGACAGGGGTAATGGAGGGCCACAAGGATGATGTGTTGAGGAGAAAGGAGGTGTCACAGGACAAAGAAAGGAGGAGTGTAGTTTGGGAAGAGTACAGGCAGGGCTTGTGATTAAAAGTGAAATAAAAGAGCAGCTTCAGGGCAGGCCCCATGTTGCCCTACTCTGTGGGTCTGAGCCACTGCTAATGACAGCAGGACCTGGTTACAGCAGGACCTGGTTACAGCACATGTGGGGCTCCCCAGTCCTTGGAACAAGGGTACCAGCATGTTTTTGTGGTACAGAGCCATCTGCGTTATGCTGCCACTGACTCTGGGCTGGGGGATTCCCACTCTTGCCTTTTGTTTTTCAGCCCCAGCAGACAAGAGAAGCTGCTCCTGGCTGAACCCCTGGTTCTTCCTTGTTTCTGTCCTTGCTGTCAAAATTGCCTTTGTAACTGTCTGCCTTGGTGGGTTCCAGAATCTCTTAAGTCCCCTGGGACAAAGGGAGCAGTTGACTGCCTTTTTCAGATGGAAAAAAAATACCCTAGTCTCTGTGCCAGCTGACAAATGCCCTTTGCCAGAACAGCCTGTTCTGCTGCCCCTCTCCCTCCTCTGCCCTCTTAGGGAGTAGGGTCCCTTCCACAGCTAAGGTTCGTTCCCTGGCAGGGCCTTCGTACTGCTCTTCTCACTTTCCCACCTGCCTGAATAAAGCCAGTCCTGGATGAAGCTAGTCAGTTTCTCCCCTCCCGCCAAGAGCTGAGAAGTCTCTTTAGTGTCAGAGGGCATCTGAGTAGGTTCCCCGAAGGCTGACTCTTGGATATTGGTTCCCCTGACCTGGCATCTCAAAACTCCCTGTGACAATTTTGCAGCCAAGGAGCCAGTGTGATCTCTTTGGAAATACTGGTACCAGGCTGCCCATACTTTAGCAGGGTGGGGGTGGATCCACCAAAATGCTCCAGCCGCATACCACACACTACCTGGGCCAACCAAAAGGGAAATCCTTTGCTTGTACTGTCCTGGAATATCATATTGCTCTGGGATGACTCTTCTGTGCCTCTTCTTAACAACCTTGGGCGAGGCCTCGACACTCAACAGTCCTACCCGTTCTTGATAAGGGTTAAATTGGTGCTCTAAAGCTGCAACACCCAGTAAGATTAAGAGGGAATGTATATTAATATCCCACCTTTATTAAGCTTATCCCATGACTTCTTTGACCCTTTCCTGACCCCATCCTTGAAGGATGTCTAAGCTGGGAAAATGAGTCTCTCAGCCAGCAGAGGTAAGAGAAGCTCATCTGATTAATGCCTGTTCAAAGGAGGGAGTGACCGGTAGTGGGAGAAACAGCCTGCTGTTTCTCATCTGCTTGTTTGATACAGATTTTGGAGCTTGTTAACATAACAGAGTCTCTGTGGGGGCTCTAAGCTAGATGGAGGAGGAGGAAAGGATGACAGTGGTGCTTTCTTTCTCTTTTCTCTCTTCCCAGTTGTTTTCCTTCAAGGAAGCTATGGCCAGTACAAGACACTGCTCCAGAATGCTAGAATGGCGCTGCATCCCCACCATAGCTGCAGGCAAACATGAGTGATGGTAAGAGCCTCAGAAGCAACACCAAGAACCTCACCAAAATTTACTCTGGTGGCAGTCAGCCCTTGAGATCGGGAATGTGGTTGTCAGCCAGAGCTGGATTCTTTTAAGGAAGGAAGCTGGAAAGTAGAGGAGAGAGAATGTTGTATTGCACAATTTTACTTAGGATGCTATGAAAACATGTTCTGTTTTCAGTGGAAGAGGGTGGGTTGTTCCCAACCTACCTTTGACTACCCTTCCTACTTTTCCCCTCTCACTAGCCCTCACACACCCCTTGACCACTAGTCCAGTTCACTAATCTAGCTGAAAGTGCTTTATGCTTTTGTAAAGGGCTGGTTCAGTCCAGCTCTACTCCCTGTGCTGGCTCACTGCCTGTCCACACAAGCATCACGGTCAATGCAAGGGACAGGGTAGGAGGATGTTGTTACGCAGTTTAGAGTAGCTGGAGAGCTGGGCTGCAATCACACATTAAGTGATGCCAATGGCAAGTGCTAGAATTCCTGCAGTGCAAATTCCCAAACTCAGTTCAGAAATCTGTTCTCTCTTTTGCACTGCATTCAGAAACAGATTGCAGTTTGCACAGAGGCTAACACATACACCTGAGCTAGCTGTTCAGACTCCCTTTACAGTCCATGATAAAAAGGTGTTGGCAGGTATAAAATAGGCATGGTCCACCTATTCTTATGGTGAACCCATAAAGCCAGACAAGCTGTGTTCTACACATGCTCAATTTGCTGTTCCCTGTAAAAAACCCCTGCCTTGCTCCACAAGGCACAAGCACGTTCACTCAACAGCAGACAGACCCTCCCAACCAACACACTTAAGAATTCAGAAGAAATTGTCCAGCACTGCTTATTCATGTGGAAAAACTTTAGCTTTCATTGTGGAATTAGGAATAGATGGAAAAGTTTTGCAGAGTACGTGATGGCTACAGGCCATCCTCCAGCAGTTCAGTGAAAGATCAGGGTGGGCAACACAGAGACAGAGATCTTCAAGTTCCTTAGAGTGCTTGAACTTGATTTTGCATATTTTCTGATGCTCTCTGGTGCCATGGTTTCTGTTTCTACAAAGGTACATAATGGTACGCCTTGAGTGGGTCTCAATATATAAGAGCAGAGGTAGGTTAATAAAAGTTTTGCTAGCTGTTCCACTCACTGGACTCTACTCCATCCATTTGGTGCCAAGAACGGGATGTGAGATTCTGGGCTGTGCAGAGAGCTCTTGAAGGGCACAGGGTTATCTGTGCTTCCTTGCTGTGGGTGAGCTGGAGCATTGGCTTGACCAGGGCATTGTCACCGCATGCAACCTGCTGAATAGCTCCTGACTGGGAAATGCAAGAATAGAGTCCATGTGAGGTCTGAGATCCAGAGCAAGCACCTAAGGTAGCACATACAAAGGTGTATTTGTTTGTTGACTTTATTGGATGAACTTTTTGGCCATATATTCTTGTGCTGGTTTTGGCTGAGAAGGGGTTAATTCTCCTCACTGTGGGGGTCGGCTACCTTTCCAGCTTCCCGCGCTCTGCCGCGTGGCGGGGGGGCTGGGAGGGGCAGGGCCGTGGTGGGGGACGGCTGACCCCGACTGGCCAATGGCAGGTTCATTCCATACCATGTGACACCATGACCAGTATATTGAGGGGGGCAGTTGCAGCGGGAGCGCGGAGGCGGCGCGGCGTCGGGTCGGCGGGCGGCGCGGGCAGTTTGTTCCGGCGGTTCGTTCCCCCTCTCCCCTCCCTTCCTCCTCCCCCGGGGCTTTGCGCCTCTCGTTGTTCTCCTTTCCATTGCATTTCTATTGTTGTTTTCTTTTAATTTTAATTATTAAACTGTTCTTATCCCAACCCACGAGCGTTACCCTCCTGATTCTCTCCCCCCATCTACCGGTGGGGAGTGAGCGAGCGGCTGTGTGGGGCTGAGCTGCTGCTAAACCACGACAGTCTTTTTGGCGCCCAACGTGAGGCTCAAGGGTTGGAGATAACAACAGCTGCTGGTCACAGCACCATGTTGTCCTTTTTGCAGTTGGTGTTAAAAATCGGTGTTGGTTTGTTGAGTCTGCTGTGTGCTACTGTGATTAGTAATGTTTTGCCTACAAGATTTGTTATACAAACACTCGTTTTCAGCTTTATCTGGTATTTGGGGTTTTTGCTGAAACCGTTACTGTACTTCGGATACCACCTTGTTGAGGCAATTAGCAATTATACCTCCTCCTCTGAGAGATTTTATATGGAGGAAATACAGAATAATACCTTTGCAACTTTGTTCTATGATGTCTGTGCCTTTGTTACAACAACGTCTTTGTATCTTGAACATCCTTGGGTGGTTAAGGTGCACTTATTGTTAGTTTTTGGGCAGGTTGTTTTGGTTTTGACTAAGCAACTTAAGAATATCACCCAGAAATCTGCCCCGAGGCTTGATAGTTATGAGTGGCAGGGCATGTGGGATAGCATGGGCAAATACCTAGGGCAGTGGGCACCCCCAGTGTTTTGGAGTTTCACCCCCGAACAAGTGCAGAATCCTAAAAAACTAGTAGAATATTTGGAGAAAGTATGTTGTTACGCTGGGAACTCCAGAGAGACACAGATCACTGCAACATGCTGGGGTCTGGCCCATGCGTACCGAGCCCTGCTCAACAGCATTCAATGCCCCCAGGGGGAAGAGAATGTCTCTGGATTGAAATGCAAAGTGACTGGCACTGTAGACAATCCAGCCCTGACGACAGGCACTGCAGCCACTCAAACCCCCACAACAAGTACTGGAGCTAGCTCAGAAAATAAACCCGTACCAGTATCAGTTGCCCCCATACACAAGACAAAATATTGGAAGCGGACATCAACTCGTTTAGAACGGGATGATGAAGAACCAGGGCCATCGCAGGGAGAGGAGGGAGAAGTAATAAATGAAATAGAGACCACCCGATCCCTGTCCTTAAGCGAGTTGCGAGATATGCGAAAAGATTATAGCCGTCGTTCAGGTGAGCACATCGTCACCTGGCTGCTCCGATGCTGGGATAATGGGGCCAGTAGCCTGGAACTAGAGGGAAAAGAAGCCAAACAATTGGGATCCCTTTCTGGGGAAGGGGGCGTTGACAAAGCAATAGGAAAAAAACCACAAGCCCTCAGCCTCTGGAGGCGACTCCTGTCTGGAGTGAAGGAAAGGTATCCCTTTAAAGAAGATGTTACCTATCGCCCAGGAAAATGGACAACTATGGAGAAAGGCATCCAGTATCTAAGGGAATTAGCTGTGTTTGAGGTGATTTATGGTGACCTGGACGATCAATGGTCATCCAAAGATCCAGATGAAGCCGAGTGCACACGACCCATGTGGCGGAAGTTTGTACGGAGCGCACCATCTTCACATGCAAACTCATTGGCAGTGATGTCCTGGAAAGATGACGAGACACCAACGGTGGCAGAGGTGATAGATAGACTCCGAGATTACGACACAAATATCTCTTCTCGCTTGTCTCTGCTGTGGAGAAACTATCCCAAGAGGTCCAGCAACTCAAAGAAGTCCTACTCCCCACCTCGACAGAGCAGTGTCTCAGCTGTTAGGAATAAGCGTCCTTTGGCTCAAAGAAGGGGATACACACCACGGGCCACCCTATGGTTCTACCTGCGTGACCACGGAGAGGACATGATGAGGTAGGATGGCAAGCCTACCTCGACCCTACAGGCACGAGTGCATGAACTGCAAGGAAGAACAGTCACTCAGGGAGGCTCTTCCAGGAAAGCTGCTGCTCCAGTTTCCAGCGAGCAAGTCCCCAGACAGAGGAGTAGAAGCGCAGATTTTATTTCTAAGTGTAATAGAGGGACTCCTGATTCACATTTGCAGGAAGTGAGTTGTGACTGCCATGATCAGGACTAGAGGGGCCCTGCCTCCAGCCGGGTGGAGGAAAGGGATAACCGGGCTTACTGGACTGTGTGGATCCGATGGCCTGGCACGTCCGACCCACAGGAGTATAAAGCTTTAGTGGACACTGGCGCACAGTGCACCTTAACGCCATCAAACTATATAGGGGCAGAACCCATCAGCATTGCTGGAGTGACAGGGGGATCCCAAGAGCTAACTGTGTTGGAGGCCGAAGTGAGCCTAACTGGCAATGAGTGGCAGAAGCACCCCATTGTGACTGGCCCAGAGGCTCCATGCATCCTTGGCATAGACTACCTCAGGAAAGGGTATTTCAAGGACCCAAAAGGTTACAAGTGGGCTTTTGGTGTAGCTGCCTTGGAGACGGAGGAAACTGAACAGCTGTCTACCTTGCCCGGTCTCTCAAAGGACCCTTCTGTGGTGGGGTTGCTGAAGGTCGAAGAACAACAGGTGCCGATCGCCACCACAACAGTGCACCGGCGGCAATATCGCACCAACAGAGACTCTCTGATCCCCATCTATAAACTCATTCACCAACTGAGGAGCCAAGGAGTCATCAGTAAGACCCACTCACCCTTTAACAGTCCCATATGGCCAGTGCGGAAGTCTAATGGAGAGTGGAGACTAACAGTAGACTATCGTGGCCTGAATGAAGTCACTCCACCGTTGAGTGCTGCTGTGCCAGACATCGCTGAACGGGAAAAATGGCCAGTGCTCTATCTCTATACTGACTCCTGGATGGTGGCAAATGCCTTGTGGGGCTGGCTGCAGCAATGGAAGCAAAGCAACTGGCAGCGCAGAGGCAAACCCATCTGGGCTGCCACATTGTGGCAAGATATTGCTGCCCGGGTAGAGAACCTGGTTGTAAAGGTACGTCATGTGGATGCTCACGTCTCCAAGAGTTGGGCCACTGAAGAACATCGGAACAACCAGCAGGTAGATCAGGCTGCCAAGATTGAAGTGGCTGAGGTGGACCTGGACTGGCAGCATAAGGGTGAACTATTTCTAGCTCGGTGGGCCCATGACACCTCAGGTCATCAAGGGAGAGATGCAACATACAGGTGGGCTCGTGATCGAGGGGTGGACTTGACCATGGATATTATTGCACAGGTTATCCACGAATGTGACACATGCGCTGCAGTCAAGCAAGCGAAGCGGGTAAAGCCTCTGTGGTATGGGGGACGATGGCTGAAATATAAATATGGGGAGGCCTGGCAAATTGACTATATCACACTCCCACAGACCCGCCAAGGCAAGCGCCATGTGCTTACAATGGTAGAAACAACGACTGGCTGGCTGGAAACATATCCTGTCCCCCACGCCACTGCCCAGAACACTATCCTGGGTCTTGAGAAACAAGTCCTGTGGCGACATGGCACCCCAGAGAGAATTGAGTCAGACAATGGGACTCATTTCCGAAATAGCCTCATAGACACCTGGGCCAAAGAGCATGGCATTGAGTGGGTGTATCACATCCCCTATCACGCTCCAGCCTCTGGGAAAATTGAACGGTACAATGGACTGTTAAAAACTACACTGAGAGCGATGGGGGGTGGAACATTCAAGCACTAGGATACACATTTAGCAAAAGCCACGTGGTTAGTCAACACGAGGGGATCTGCCAACCGAGCTGGCCCTGCCCAGTCAGAAATCCTACATACTGTGGAAGGGGATAGAGTCCCTGTAGTGCACACAAAAAGTATGCTGGGCAAAACAGTCTGGGTTCTTCCTGCCTCTGGCAAAGGCAAACCCATTCATGGGATTGCTTTTGCTCGAGGACCTGGGTGCACTTGGTGGGTGATGCGGGAGGATGGAGAAATCCGATGTGTGCCTCAAGGGGATTTGATTTTGGGCGAAAACAGTCAATGAACTGAATGGCACAATGTGAACTGCTATATAATACTGTGTGTCACCTCTGTGTTGTACCAATGATATCAGAGTACGAGCCTCCCAACCCATGGAAGATCAACTATGAAACAAGCCGTGCAGCAGTGATGGAACGATGACTGACTCGGTATGCAGCGACCCAACGCCACACACCATCTCTCCCACCTGGAAAGACTGATACAACAGATGCAGCCCAGAGTCATGGACTGGATGAACTCAATGGACATTTTTAATGGACATTGTACAGGGAAGGTCCATGAACTAAGGGAATGATGTCTGTGTATTATGTTAAAGGATGGGAAGGGGAGGGGTGGTGGTTGGTATGGTTGTATTGTATCATATGGGACCTGGGCATGGTGTAAATGGTATGGAATAAGGGGTGGAGAATGTGCTGGTTTTGGCTGAGAAGGGGTTAATTCTCCTCACTGTGGGGGTCGGCTACCTTTCCAGCTTCCCGCGCTCTGCCGCGTGGCGGGGGGGCTGGGAGGGGCGGGGCCATGGTGGGGACGGCTGACCCCGACTGGCCAATGGCAGGTTCATTCCATACCATGTGACACCATGACCAATATATTGAGGGGGGCAGTTGCAGCGGGAGCGTGGAGGCGGCGCGGCATCGGGTCGGCGGGCGGCGAGCGGCTGCGGCGCGGGCAGTTTGTTCCGGCGGTTCGTTCCCCCTCTCTCCTCCCTTCCTCCTCCCCCGGGGCTTTGCGCCTCTCGTTGTTCTCCTTTCCATTGCATTTCTATTGTTGTTTTCTTTTAATTTTAATTATTAAACTGTTCTTATACCAACCCACGAGCGTTACCCTTCTGATTCTCTCTCCCATCTACCGGTGGGGCAGTGAGCGAGCGACTGTGTGGGGCTGAGCTGCCGCTAAACCACGACAATTCTATACAGAGATATATTCAGAGTAAAATATATACAGCTCATAGATATAGATATATAGCCTCAAAGCATGTAGTCTCATGTTTTAAGATAATATATCTGTGGTCTTTTAATCTGTCATGTGATTTCTGGCTATAAAACAGATCTCTAGGAAAACATGGCTAGCATAAGGAACTGCCTGTGGTGGCAGCAAGGCTGTCAGAGCAGTTTACTGTACATGTCTGTCAGTCCGCATGAGCTGAGAGCTAAACACTTGGACAACACCTCTCTGATGGAATTGTTCCCAGGGGAGCATAAGCCAACTACTTCCCATCTCACTTTCTCAGGAAGGGTAAGGCAGAAGCTGTATCTCTCACTAAAGAGGTGACAGAGTGACAGATAGAACAGATAGAGAAATGGAAAGGCACTTTAGGCAGGGGTCTTTTGGCAGGAACCTGTCACAACCTGGAAGAGAGCATTTACCTCTGTGCAGGTTAAAAGTGTGGTTCAAATACCGACCCTACACTGAGCTCACTAAGATGAAGGACAGCATATCTTATTCAAAAGCAGGATTTTTTACCCCACAGAGGAGAGCGGGACGTGCTGCCCAAAGGACTGGAAACAATTTCAAGAAAAGTGCTATTACCTGTCGGATGATAAAATGTCCTGGGCTGAGAGTGTGCAGAACTGCACTGGGATGGGCTCCCACCTGGTGGTGATCAACAGCGAAGCAGAGCAGGTGTGTGCAGGGCTGAGAGGGGACACAGCAGACAGTGCCGGGCCCCGGAGGGGACTCAGCGCTCCCTTGCTCCTGCAGGGGAGGTGGGATGTCGTTTCTGCATCCCTTCAGCACTGGCTCCCCTCTGCCACCAGCCCCACCCCACAGGGACTCCTGCCGCCTCCCTCTGCTCAGTCCAGCCACCTCATGGACATTGTGCTTTTTCCAGGAATTCCTCTTCAACTTGGCAAAAGGCGTATTTACTAATGCCTATGAAACAAAATACTACATAGGCTTAACTGCTTACGAAAATGGGCAATGGCAGTGGGTGGATTGGACTCCATATAGGAAGGCAGACACGTGAGTATCCCAGGGGAGTGAGGAAGATCCTGCAGTTCACATCCCTCAGCCCAAGTGACACTGTGTAAGGCAGGTGTGATTAGGGACGAGGGGTCTTTGTCCCTAACTGCACTATAAGTCAGAAAACTTGACTCGTTTTCTAGTAAAAAGGTGTTACTAGTCTTTGCTTTGCCAGAGCTCCTGATCTCCATTACAGTAATCTTCCCCTTTCTCTTCCACAACTGTTTGAGGTGACTTCACTCCTGCTGTCATGCATCCCCGTGCATTCCCAATAGAGGAACTTTCTTTAACAGGTTCTGGAAACCTGGGGAACCCAATTTACTCTTTGCAGAAAAATGTGCTGCAATTCACATCAAGGGAAACACAGATTCCAGCACTTATAGTAACTGGAATAATATCATTTGCTTCACAAGTTGCTATCAAATTTGTGAACTGGCAGTCAGATTTGTCTGAGGAAGGAAACTCCACTTCGGATGAAGGACCTGAAGGAGTATCCTTGAGAAACAGCAGCTCATGAAAGAGCTGATGAAAAGCTCGTCTGAATCCACACAAATGTTTTATCTTTCAGTGTAGGATGAGCAAGCCTGCCACAGAATTGCAGCTCTAAAGGACCTCAATTCCCAGCCTGTGCCCCTGCATCTCTTTCCAAGCTAAAGATCAGTGCTGGATGAAATCGCTCAGGCTGATATCAAGGACCTACTGTGCCCCTTTTCAGTCTCCTACTTCATAGATGGGTGCCCTGATCCTCCAGTACTTTCCTTGACTCCAGGACCAGTTGATATCTTAATGATGAGGAAAAGGCCCTCTGTCTGTTTCATGAAAGGATACTGGTCCAACAAATCACTGGAGCAGAATTTGAAAGAGCATTCAGTGGAGTGTGCCTGGCCCACCTCTGAAGGGAACAATTATTTATGGATTATCTTCAATGTTAGTTTTTTCCTTCAGCATATTTTGTGTTGATAAGATAAAAAAAATATCAGTACATTAATTCTGCTTTTTGCATGAGGCTGTCTTCTGAGCAACAAGTCCCAGGCCCTTGCCAACCCAGCCTCTCTGCAGGTGGATTTAACTTTTCAGTGTTTTTAGCACCTAGGGTGAGAATATTACTGTGAGTGTGCTGGACTAGCCAGAAACAGGAACAACCAAACATGTGAGAAAGGCTGTGAACCCTTTTGGAGAATCATGTGTGAGGGAAGCAACAGAGCAGACTGTGTAGTGGTCAATGCCACAACTCTTTGCCCAGGATGTAGCAGAAAGGAGATGGATTTTGGAGATTCTGCTGAGACACGTGGCAGGATTAAGCATGGCAATGAAGGGAAAAGCAAGCCATCAAATACCACATGAAGGATAAAAGCCAGAGTCTCCCCAGGAGGGATTTCTAATGTGAGAAGAGGGTAGAAGATCCCTACCAGAGGCATCACTGCAAATCAGACACATAGTCTTGAGCAAGTGCTCTGCTTCCCCCAGGTTCCCCAAACCTCTGTCTGTATATTCCTCCCTTTTCATCAATGAAATCCATACACCCTGAAGAGCTGGGAGTTTCTGGTTTAGGGCTAAAAATACACCCTGAAAAATCAGTTCTGGGTGTTGTTTTTTTTTTATTCATCAAAAAATATGAGCACAATTTTGTGTCATTTCCACTTGAAGCAATGTATTTCCCAGGTTACTATTTTAGCCATTGGACCAAAACCTTGACTGTTGCAAGGTCTTGGTCTCCTGTTTTTTAGAGTTGCTGGGATCTTTTTACAGCGGAGAAAACTTTGTCATCCTGTCCAATAAGATAACAAACAAAAACAGTGCAATGGATGACTTCTTTTGATTTCCTAGAACTCAGTTCTGGAAACCACAGCAGCAGGGTTTTGAGGAAGAAAATGGGGCAGATAAGACACAGAGAGTGATCAATGTTTTACAGGTTTTAGAGGCAGCTGCAGTTCTGGCTGCTGAGAGGAGGTATGGGACAGAGCAAAACTCTCACCAGAAGACTGGTTTGCAAGAAAATGTAACTTGCTAGAAACAGTCTCCATGCCCCAAATTCAGAACACAAAGTTTTTCTTGAGATGTCTTGACAAAAGAGGGATCTTGGGAGATGATACTGGGTTTGCCTGCAGAAGGCTGAAGGGAAGTTCCTGATCCCGTCTCCCTGCAAACATGCACACACATATACATGCATCCCCAAGTACAAACTAATTCTTTTACATTAGTTTTACAATACAGTAAATGAAGGTAGACAGAAGAATTGGTCCCTGTCCCTGCTTTGTGCAGCCATTGTTGAAGTGCAAGTGGTAAAACTCTGAGCAAGAGTTTCAGTCATGTCTGAGTGAAGCCAATGCCCTTGACTAGTCCCCCCCAATAGCAGCACTCATGGTTTAGGTGGCAATGGCCTCCATATACAGTAGGTGTTTGCACAGGTGTAGAATAATACAAAAGCCTTCCTCTTAATGTATTCCTCTTTAATACAGATTTATCTGAAAGAGGTACTTTTCTCCAACATATGAGAAACAGGCATTATGACTCAAGTCTGTCTTGGTTCAGGAGGCAACAGATGTCATAGCAAGAGGCAGACTTAAAGATATACAGTCAGGTATAGCACTTTTAAAAAGCTTCAGAAAGACAATCCCTGCATGTTGAACTAGGAAGTTGGGCAGAAAGGACAAAAATTTTATCAGATTAGCATACTTCATGATGCATCTGTAGTCCTTGTTTTCAGGTGGGCATCCTGGCCACATCACAACTGCCTGTCAGAAAAAGACCTGGATGCTCACCACTCCTTGGCACATTACCTTTGGAAAGGAGCTCAGGTCTGAGGGTAGGGAAGGAGCCACTGTGACATTTCATGTCTAAGAATATATACACTGAAGACATGGTCTGACTGCAGCAAAAAAATTATCTTCTGGTTCAAACCTGAGCTAGCTTCTGGTTTTCCTCAGGAAAGCATGTGATACCCAGCCTTTGAGATGCTGCCATCAGCTGGAAAGAATATCAGAAGAGCTGTATTGGAAGGACTGCCTGGGAATACACTTCATTCTCTTGCATATTGTATCTTTCTGCAGAGGAAGGCACAGTCAGTTCTTCCCACTCCTTCAATCCTACTCTGCAAGTCACTTTGAAATTTCCCAGTGGGAACCTTGTCAGGCAGGTGGTGGTGTGCCCTGCTGGTTTTGTCCCACCAGTTCAGATAGCAGCCTAGGTAGAAAGGGTTGGTTTTTTCCCTTCTGCTGCAGGCAAGCACTATGTCCATCAGCAAGAGATGGAAAGAAAATGACACGCATCACTGAGGAGAGAGAGAAGGGGAAGCAAGACATTTTCAGAAAACGTGATAAAAATGTGTATCCTGTATGAGCTGGTGCAGAAGAAGACATTGATTGTGTCCATGGACAGCTTTAGGCAGGAGAAGGCAAGACCAGTGCAGGTACTGTCATCTGGCTTGTAGGATCACATGGAAGAAGAGTGGTGGTGCAGGGTCTCTTGCACTAACAGTGTATTAACCCACTTTAAAAATTCCCTGTTGCCTTGGAGAGCACTTGCATATGCTGGCTTACCTTTCTTCTCCCTGTTCTGTCAGCTGATTCTTCTTTATAGGATACACCTGACTGTCTTTAATAAATGATGATCCTTCCCAAGCCAAGTGAAGAAATAAAGTGCAATGTATGTGTTTTTCATGACAGCCAATGTTGTTTTTTGGTTTGTTTTTTTTTTTTGAGGACTTTTCTATAAATTTTTCTTCCATGGGCCTGTGATATTTTTTATACAAAGCAGGGATTTTCCTCCCTACTCTTTCTCCTCTTTCTCACTTTTTCTCTCTTTTATCTTACCCCATTTTTTCCATGCTCCCTTACAACATTTATTCCTCTACTTTTTTATGTTTCTTTGTACTCCTGCTGTCTCTCATACTGTTTCCCCTTTTATTTCTTTTTTTTCTTTTAATTTGGTTTCCTTTTACCTTTTCTTGCTAGACCATGGATGAGGATCATACAATGTTGTTTTGAGAACTAAAAGAGAGAAATGGCGTTTAAAGGAGTTCTGACAGTGGAAACACATCTGTTCTGGCTTTTAAAAGGTTATAAGAAAAGAGGAAAGCGGAGATTATTGAATATGTGGAAATTACTATTCCTAGATAAACTGATAATGAAAAGTAACACTCAACCAAAAACTTTATTCTACAGTGATTTGCTTTAATGGTACGTAGGATTTAAACATTTTTCCCTTGCTCCAAACTACTCCTATAGTTCTCAGAGGCCTGGGTAGGCGCCCACAGAATCGTTTAATAGATATACCCTTAGCAGATGTCAGAAGACAGTTCCTGCTGCAAAGACCTTGTGGTCTAAATGCAAAAAAAAGAAAGTAAAGGAGATGAAAAATAATGGACAACTGAACTGAAACTGCTATTTCTGAGCTGTAAATTAGTGAGTGTCATAAGGGAACCACTCTCTTGCGAAAGGGCTTGTGTTAGGTAAGATGAGCTTCTTACTGAACTGGAGTTCAGTACACCAGGAATAATGATTTGTACCATGTTGCAGTATACTACAGAAAGTAATCATCACTCTGATAACTCACCCTCCTGAGCCACTGACACCTTCTGAGCAAGTCACAGATCAGGGAATAGGATGTCCCCACAATGGTGGGCAGCAGTGCCCAGCAGGGGGTCTGTCTGTTTTGACCCCCTTTGCGTTAGTCTGTTTTTCCTGTGCAAAAGAGGTCTTACAGTGCATCCCTGAACAGAGCACCCCTGCTGTGTCCCTTTCTTGGTAGCTTGAATTGAGTAGTGAGTTGATTTGGAACCTCCTGTTGGCTGTAAAAATCCTCCTTGTACAATAGGTGTGTGAGCTCACTTGTGGCAGGCTGGCCACATTTGCTGTGTAACTTCTTAATGCCAAATTGTTGTCCAGCTAAAGTCAGGATTGGATGAGCTAATATGGATATTATCATGGCAGCGGCCTGGCCACACTACTTCAGAATTGCTGGGGATTTCTGCTGCATGGTATGTCTGCATACATCTTGAAAGGTCCATTATCTGGTACAAAGTAGAAGGACTAGGCTAGTAATAGCTTTAAGTCCCAATGTTTGCATTGCAACCAAACACGACAGCAGAGGAGAGAGACAACAATGAGCATACTGCTAATGCACTTGCACCTTCTTGCAGGGGCATTGTTGTAACTCTGTTGTGATATTGGTTTAGGAATTTTCCATTTCCACCCTGGCATCTCATTCCCACCTTTGTTCTGCAGTTAGCTGCCCATTCCTTATACTGATACAAGTGTCTACTGTGCCGTATTGTGTTTTGGATTAAAACCCAAAAAATCTGGGTCTAAGACCACTGCTCTTTCCTCTTTCTTTCTTTTTTTTTTTTATGGAGAAGAAAAATAATTCTCATTCTTCTCACAAATCACTTTCATGAAACACTGAAATCAGTACCACCAAGACACAATGAACCATGCTGAGAGAGGAAGCAATCAGCTGGTGAGAATGGTGGGAAGACATTTCCTCTCTTAAGCGCTCTCTGCACAGGCAGGAAATTATCCTGTAGCATTGCCACTGATTTGCTGAAAGGAGCACAGACAGGGCTAAAAATGCCTGGCCCAGGTTTTACAGAATAAAAGAAACTGGAAGAAAGGCACTGGTGAGATGCTGAGCCCAACATAAACAGGTCAATCAACAGGTGAAGGGTTAACACTTTCATAGCTGCAAACATGTTTGTTTCCAGTTTCTGCCACTTCAAATGAAGTGTGGCCAGCTGGTCGAGGGAGGTGATTCTGCCCCTCTACTCTGCTCTGGTGGGTCCCCACCTGAAGTACTGAGTCCAGCTCTAGAGCCCCCAACATGGAAAGGACAAGGAACTGTTGGAGCGGGTCCAGAGGAGGGACACAAAAATGATCCGAGGGCTGGAGCACTTCTCCTACAAGGACAGGCTGAGAGAGTTGGGGTTGTTCAGCCTGGAGAAGAGAAGGCTGAGGGGAGACCTTATTGTGGCCTTTCAGTACTTAAAGGGGGACTACAGGAAGGATGGAGACAACCTCTTTAGCAAGGCCTGTTGTGACAGGACAAGGGGTAATGGCTTTAAACTAAAGTAGGGTAGATTTAGACTGGATATAAGGAAAAAAATTTTTACAATGAGGGTGGTGAAACACTGGCACAGGTTGCCTAGAGAGTCTGTGGAGGCCCGATCCCTAGAGACATTCAAGATCAGGTTGGAGGGGGCTCTGAGCAACCTGATTGAGTTTAAGATGTCCCTGCTCACTGCAGGGGGGTTGGACTAGTTGACCTCAAAATGTCTCTTCCAGCCAAAAGCATTCTATGATTCTGTGATTTGACCTTCCTCTTTAGATTGCAAGCTTGAGACATATTTGGTCCGAGAGAGTATATTCAAGAGACTATTGATTAACCAACACACTACTGAGAAATGAATAAATCAATTAAATGACCAATAAAGTAATTAACTCCTTTCATCAATTTACAGGTCTATGATTTCTCACAGCTACTTCCAATTATGCAGCTACAGTTTATCCCTCAAACACAAGCAGTATTGGGTTGCACTTCTGCTGCCCTTTTCTCTATCATCCCACATCACTTAGTTTTAGGATGGAGTCCTATCCCACCTTACTCCACCCTCCCACATCTAGTCTTTCAGATACAGACCTGATGGAGGGGCCAGTGGGTTGTCAAAGGGGGATCCCTCCAATGTTCTCCTGGATTTGGGTCCCAGGGTCAGGTTCACTCAGGTGTGAAGGATCTAGAGAGGAAAAGAGACAGGAATAGGTTAAGATCTGCCCTAGAGGTTAAGGAAAAAATGTTTCAAGCTCTTGGTTTTGCAAACCAAGTTGGATTCTGAGCTCAGCTGCCAAAGGCCATTGTGTGGTATCCAGCAAGGACCAGCCAAAAACCAGTACCAGACACAGCAGCAGTATCAGACTACTGTGGAAGGAGTATGTGAATTAAGCACTCTTTCATCTAGAAGAGGATCTCTTGGTCATGCAGCCAAGTGATATGCAGTCATATATCTCAAAGCAGCCATGAAGGTCTGATCTGATTGGACTTTGGCCAAGGAATCCTGAGGATTGGCAAGTTTAAGTGCCAAAGCAATGCAGTTGCTTTGGAAGACAGTTGCTGTGTATGGTGCTTTCTTATCTATAGTTTCTGTAGTGTAAGAGTGCAGTATGAAACTGACCTGCCATTTAGTAGCTTTGATGAATCATAGAGTACTTTAGGTAGGATTGCACACCTGAAGGTTGTTAGTCCTACCTACTGCTAGCAGCAGGGCTATCTTCAAGGCTACATAAAGTTGCTTACGTCCTTTTCATGTTGAGTTTGGACAGTCTCAAGGATGGAGATCCCACATGTTCCTCTGGCCACATGTTCCAGTGCCACACCACTCTCAGGGAAGAATTTGGGTTTCCTACCTGATCCAGCTTTGTCTTGCAGCAATACATGAAACTGCTGCTCTTCACCATACTGATGTGGTGGAATGCAAGGGAAGTGTGGGTTAGTAAGCTTATGAAGAAATACTATGCACAGCCTGTGCCTTCTCAGCTCACTTTAGATTGAGCCATCAATACATATTTCCAGAGTGTCCCAATCTGCTTATCATTTTATAAAAAAGGAAATTTAAAAAAAATCTCTTCCTCTCTCCTTCCCAAGCAGATGTAGAAGAAATCCTCTGCAGATGACCAATTACAGTTCAAGGGTTATTTTCATCCACCTCAGAAAATCAGTTATTTCAGCCTTTTGCAGTGCCAGTTGCTCAGTGGCTCCAAACTGGAACCACTAGACAAAGCCATTTCCAGCTGTGGGCAATTATAAGGCCCAATGACCTGAGATAAAACTAAATTTAATTTCCAGCCTAAAATGAAATGGTAGGATCCTTCCAGCTCTTCCAACAAGGTCTGGGAGCCTCTGGTGGAAGAGAGATATATTTCTTGGCTGGAAGAGAAAAAGGAGTGGGGGCACTGTCACAGCTATGTGAGGGGCCCAGAGCTAGAACAGCAGGTAGTCTGGAAGGCAGAGGTTTCTTGGATCACAACAAGCAGGAAGGCAGCTGTTTGCAAGGTCCTTTAGCCAAAAGGGCTGGCCTGCCTTCCTCCCAAGCAGGAGTCTGCTGCCTCAGAGCCCTGCCTGGAGCATGGCAGCCAGGGCTGCCCTCTCAAAGCTGCAGGATGCCTGTGATTTTGTGCAGCTTGCTGAGAGATGGGGAGGAGATGACAGGGCCTGAGTGGGATATACCTGACAGGTGCCACGCAGGGGGCTGCCAGGAGACAGGAGGAATATGAAGGTTGCTGGGAGAGGGCTTGAATGATCAGCAGCTATGGTTGGGGAGAGACGGGGAAGGGAGGCAGGGGTGGAAGCAGCTGACCAGGATGTGCAGGGTGGAAAGGACCCCCTTTGTGAAGGAAACACATCCTCCTCCTGCCAAGAGGAGAGGGACAAGGACTTCTGTTTGTTCCCTTCACCCCTGCTCAGCTATCAGGGAAAGTACCAATCAGCCCTGGGCCATAAGCCTGTCCCACGGGACAGTGGCCAGTCATGGCAGGCTGCTGGTGCAGCTCAGGTGGTCTCTGGGACTGCTGGACATTTGTGCTGCACAAGGAACAGCTGCAAGCTTGTGTCACAGAAGCTGTAATGCAGAGAGCTTCACCCACAGCCCTGAGGAGACAGCTTTTCAAAGCTGCAGCAGCAAAATGCTGATTACCCCAAAGAAGTCTCACCTGCTCAGCAGAAACTTTGTTCTCCTGCTCAGAAAGTTGCACCTATGCCACACAGAAATATGCACAGCAATCACAAGTTTTCATGGTCAGGTCCTACATGACTACACCTGTAGCAGACACATTTTCCTTGGAGGCTTTCTACCCCAGTGGGTGCAGTACCCGTGGATCAGCTGCTCACTGGGCTAGGCTGGCTGAGAGACACTGTGAGGCCTTTGCATCTGACAAACTGAGACAGAATTGAGCTGGCTTAGAGGAAGGCAGGCTGGACAAAATTCCTGAGTAGAGCGTATGAGGCAGGCTTTTGCTTCCTTGTTGACCTTTTTCAGATTCATTATAAGATAGTAGAAACTACTGCTGTCCCCAGCTGGAAACATGTACATTGCCACTGGGGCCAAAGCAATTAACAGAAGTTTCACCCTTCTTTGCCTAAAAGCTGAATCTTTGCTTTCACAGAGGTTTGCAGACAAGAGGAGCTACTCCCTTATTCCTATTTCAAGAAACCTGTTGGATTCACAGCATTTACACAGAAGATGCAAAGTTTAGCAGTATGGGTCTCATTTGCCCTGGATTATCTCTCAAGAAAAATCTGTATCCAAGCAATTTCCAGAACATGTTTCAATACTCATAAGAAGTCTCTACACAGTAGGTTGGCCACCATCCACTGCCACATCTTAAATGTTTGAAATTTGCTTAAAGAATAATGCTTGTTTCTTGGCTTCAAGGTACTGAACCAAGCCACCTCAGCCTCTCTTCTTTTGGCATAATAAGAGCCAGGATTCAGGGTTTCCTTAGGTCCTCTCTCATCAGATTCCCTCAACAGAGCCAGGGTGATTCCTCTTGCTGTAGCCCCACACCCAGGAGATGAAACAAATCCTTCACAGATGTTTTTCCAGAGTGTCACAAATGTGACAGGCTCTCAAGGAAAAGCAGACAATTCCTGTTTCCATTCTGGTACATTATTCCTTTCACAAACACAAGAAATCTTTCCTGTCTGTGTGATTAAGTACCTCTAGGTACCAGCCTCTGCAAGAGGGAAATGTCCTTGTGTCAGAAGGGAACTATTAAACTTCTCTTTCCCCTACCTACCAGTCATGTCATTGCCAATTTCCAAGCCATTGGGTAGCTCCAGCCCATACAGCATAGGAATCAGTATAGATTGTCTTATCTCTAGCTTCAAAAGGTCTTGTAACAGCTAGTAACTCAGCTCATTGTGTGGAACCTTTTATTTCCTTGGTTAACTCTGCTTTCCTGATTGCTGAAATGGCTGCAGCTATACTAAACCAAACATGCTCTTAGTCACATGGTTTAATTTAGGTAGTCCTGTGAGAAGCAGGGAGTTGGGACTCAATGATACTTAAGGGTCCCTTCCAACTTGAGATATTCTATGATATTGCAAGACTGTAGCTGTAGCTGGAGGGGTGGGAAGAGTCTCAGAATCACACAGGAAAGTTTGCCCTGAGAGGAGTGGATACTTTCTCCCAACACAGTCTTTGCTGTGGCAGTAGAAAGACTTCATTCCAAGTAAAGATCATGATCTCTTTCACACATGCATCAGCATCCAGCTGCACACATGCCCAACATCATCTTCAGCCCTGCTTTTCTCTGGTGTGCTTTGACAAATTGTTTCCATCGTAGAGCATACATTGCAATGTGGCATGCCCAGTGGCTTTAGTCTTCTGCCTTCTCCACACCCAGACCAATGCAGAAGTTTATTTCTTTGCTGCCTGTGGCAAGTACTTAGAGCCAAACAGAAAAGGAAATCTTGCTAAAACATAAAATTAATTCTTCAGTAGAGGCAGGGCTTGAGCAGACAAGAGTCTCTGTGGGTTACCGTGGAACTGAGGGCGCAAGCAGCCCAGAGAGGGTCCAACTCAGGAGCAAGGTGGGAGGTGCAGGATCCCCCCAGAACTGCTGAGCTCTGTAGTTACCTTCTCAGCACCTGTACAGATCTGGTCGGAGCCCATCCCATCGCAGTTCTTGTTCCCATTGCTGGGACATTATATCAGACAATATGTAGGAGCAGCTGACTTGAAGACCTCTCCAGCCTATTAGACAGCAGATCCTGCCTCACCCTGTGTGTGGAGGACAAGCACAGAGCAAACACTAATGATTTCCATGGGATAACCCATAGTCCCTGGGAACCACACAGGATCATTTCCTCCCTATGTCTAAGGACTTGCTATCCTGTGTTTAGGCCTTTGCCAAGACTGCTACAAATATGGGTTATGAGAAGGTCTCCCTAATAGAGCTTCTAAACGAAGCTCTAGCTACATTAACAAGCTGATTATAGTGGATCTAACCACTCTTGCAGAAATCTGTCCCTGGAAAAAAACAGTAGTATCTCAGCATAATCAGACTTACCCCTGTCACTATTTCTCCACTCCCTGACTTGAAATGCAGTCTGTTGCCTTTCTTTGTCCCTATGTCCTACCTCATAGTCGACTGTCCCACTGTTTTTAAGAACAAAAATTTTGAGTGGGGACGTGTGGGAGCAAGTTAGCTGCCTGACTAACATAGGAGGTGTTAAGAAGAGGCAATCTACATTGCTCCTGGTGAGCAACTTTTGCCACAGTCCTCCATTCTGAAGTACTGCAGCAAAGCCTTCTGCTCTTTGCAGGTTTGATGTCCATCCAGAAGATATGGAAGAGAACAATGAAAGGAAAAACAAAAGGAAAGAAAACCCTCTTTTATTAACTTCTATAGTTAATCCAATGTCCTCTGGCTATGTTACTTGCAAAAGTGCCATGCATCACTTCCCTCAGGAGGACCCTTGCATGGTTCATCTTCCCTTCTTTTCGTGCTGGCTGTTGGGAAGCCATTCTACTGCGTGACACTGTTCACCCTGTCAAAGAGGGATGGAAAACTGAGGGTAGTATGGGGCAGGTTGAGATGAGTATGCTGTGGGACAGATTAATGTTATCCTTTCCCCCTGCCTGAAGAATGGCTGATGTGGAGACCATATAGTGTGGCTGCACCCACAGCCAAAACATTATGAGTCATTTCTGAAATTGTGATACTGTTTTGCAGATCTGAAAAGCAAGAAGTTTCCAAAGCACTGTGGGTTTTAGTCCTGGAGTGTTGAGGTTTCCAGCCATTGCTCCACAGCTACTGAGTCCACCGAAGTGTTACTAAAGCAAATGAAAGCACTGGATGAAAAACTGTCCAAGTAACAAACGCTATCACACTGTTAATGGGAGCGTATCTCCCCTGCTCTGGGGAGTTCCAGACAATGGAGTTATTGATTACTTGGTTCCACAAGAGAACAAGCATCTGTGCTTCCTGCACAAACATTCAAGTACCATGCAACTAAACAAACATAACTCCATGAGGGAGGCTCTGCCTATGCAAAACAGTGCCTGTACTACAGTTGCAACCCATTTTGCCTGAATGCCTACTCATGTCTGTGAACTAGACTAGCAGTTCTGGCAGGAGGAAGGCAGAGGAAGACCTTATATATTGCTTCAACAAGGCAGCCTGTGCGGTTCTAGCTCTCCTGCAGCTGATACTTAGCAAGGCAACCGCAGAGCTGCCATTACCATTTATTTTTCTTCTGGCACAGCCATATGGGCAGGAGACTATCCCATATTTCTGCTAGGCATGTGCATTGAGTGGTGGTACAACACTGCTGGCTCCATGCAGGTGCAACAGTGCTGGTGTCTTGTAGGGCACAGGGGAGCTAGAACTTCATGCATCCTGGTGATGTCCCAGGACAGCTGCATTATTAGTGCCCATCTACCAAAGTAATACAGAGCTGAGGTGCTAAACTGTTGCTGTGGTTCCCTTTTGGCTCTCCTTGACAAACTCAAGGTAAGTGAGAAGTTTTCTTGAAAGTGGTCTTTGGATCAGAAGGGATTGGATCATCTCTCCATTGGGGCCACCTCTGCCTCAGTGGACAATTCTCTGCTCAGGGAACAGAGGCCCTCACCTACCAACCTGATACATCATCTAGGCAGGTTTGTAGGTTTGTTGTTTGCCAGGGGCTTGTATTTGTGACGTTGTGGAAAAACATGACGCTTGTCCAGACCTCAGACTATTACTCCCTCCTGTTCTTCTGTGTGGGCAACAATTGATACTGCAGCGGAGACCTGGAGCATATCTAGCAGGACTACATGGCTTGGGGAGCAAGGGTCAAGGGCATAAGAAGCCAAGTGAAGTTGTCCTTGATCCTGCCAGTGACAGGGAAGGACCTGAGGAGGAGTGGATGGATTCTGTAGGCCAACAACTGCTTGTGCAGCTGGTGTTAGTGTTTTTCACCAAGAACTGCTGTTTTATTATGATCCCAGAAAGAAAGTCACTCAGACTCTGTAAAGTACCAGTTAAAATGCTATTTACCAGAGATATCACTGTAAAGAAAGACTGGATAGTACAGATAATCTTATGGCCCTTGAGATGCTGGGAACCCTGCATTGTGCAGCACTGAATGGGCCTCCAGTCAGGTCACAGGATGCCAAGTAGATCCCATCTTTGCAAGGGTTACCCTGTTTTGTTGCTCTGAGATCTTACAGTATTTTATTACAGGGAAAACAATTCTATTCATCATTTCTTCTGTCCAACAGAGGCTGTTCACATGGGTATTTCTTGCAGCAGCCTTAGATAAAGGCAAGTACACGCAGTTGGTGTAATTGCTTGTACCGAGTGGGAGCTGCCTGCAGGCTCGTTACAATCATCAGCTGAGTTTATCCTGTGGGCAAGAGATATGGGAAGCACAACACAGCCTGAAGGCCACACTGTACACACATCACAGAGAAGCACAGCATAGACCTGCACCTACTCAGGTTAACTGTTACATGGATCACTAACTCTAGCCTAGTCAGGATCACTACAGTCAGCAACAGGGTTTAGGTTCCTATGAACATGGGACACTCTTCGAGGATTAACAGCTGCTTGGAAGAGATACTTGGAAGAGATGGCACCCACCTAAGTGGAGCAAAAACATCTTTGCCAACAGGCTAACCAAGCTGATGGGAAGAGAATGGTGATCACTGGGCCAAGAGGGTGATGATCAGTGACGCAAAGTCTAGTTGGAGGCCAGTTAACTAGCAATGAACGCCAGGGTTGTAAACTAGATCCAAACCTGTTTAACAACTTCCTTAATGACCTGGATGTTGGGGCAGAGTGTACCCTCAGCAAATTTGCTGATGACAAAAAATTGGGAAGAGTGACTCCTCCCTCCTCCAGAGGAACATGCTGCCATCCAGAGGGACCTTGATAGGCTGGAGAAATGGGCTGCCAGGAACCTCATGAAGTTCAACAAGGGGAAACGCAAAGCCCTCTGCCTGGGGAGGAATAACTACATGCAATAGTACATGCTGGGGGCCACCCAGATGGCTTGGTAGAAAAGAACATTGGGTCCTAGTGGACACCAAACTGAACATAAGCCAACAATGTGCTCTTGCAGTAAAGGCGGCTAATGACATCCTGGGCTGCATTAGGAGAAATGTTGCCAGCAGGGCAGGGGAGGCGATCCTTCCCCTCTGCTCAGCACTGGTGAGGCCACACCTTGAGTTTTGTGTCCAGTGATGGACTCCCGAGTACAAGAGAGACATGGACATAGTGGAGAGTGTCCAACAAAGGGCCACAAAGACGATGAAGGGACTGGAGCATCTCTGCTGTGAGGATAGTCTGAGACAGCTGGGACTGTTCATCCTGGAGAAGAGAAGGCTTGAGGGGGATTTTATCAATGTATATAAATACCTGAAGGGAGGGTGCAAGAAAGACAGAGTAAGGCTCCTTTAAATGGCACTCAGTGACAAGACTAGAGGCAATAGGCACAAAAAGAAACACAGCGAGTTCCTTCTGAACACCAGGAAACACCTTTTTACTGTGAGGGTGACCAAGCAGTGGCACAGGTTGTCCAGAGAGTTTGTGCCGTCTCCATCCTTAGATGGATATAAAAATGAACTGGACATGATCCTGCGAAACTGGCTGTAGGTGGCCCTGCTTGAACAGGGGGTCAGACCAGCTGGCCTTCAGAGATCCCTTCCAACCTCAACCATTCTGTGATTCTGTGATTCTGTGATTCTGTGATCCTGTGAAGAGCTATAAAACAGGAATTACAGAGGAAGGAGAGGATGACCAGCAATCATGTTAAGTCAGGAAGTGGTTCTTCCAGGAAAGGTTCCGGTTTGATATGAACAGAAATAATGAACATATTCATAGTCAACCAAACAAGGCTGAAGTGGCATCCCCACAAGGACATGCACATAAATACAGAAGTGCCCATAAGACACATTAATGGAGAAAACTTTCATACCCTTTCTGGGGAATCAGCATGCTGGGGTGCCTCTCTGATGTGCCAGTACACCAAGGCATGCAGCACAGGGAACAAACAGGAGAAATTAGAAGTCTGTGTGCAGTTACAAGGTTACAGTCTTGTTGGGGTCACAGAGACATGGTGGGATAGCTCACACAACTGAAATACTGAAATGAGCAGCTACTGGCTCTTTGGGAAGGACAAGCTGGGAAAGCAAGGAGACTGAAGAACACCTTTATGGGGAGAACATCACGGATGCATGGAGCTCTGCTTGGCAAGAGCAGATGAGCCAGCTGAGAGCTTACAGGTCAGAATCTGGGGGCAGACCACCATGAATGATTGTGTAGTGGGTGTCTGCTAGACTGCCTGATCAGGAAGAAGTAGATGAGACCTTCTACAGGCAACTGGCAGAAGCACCATGTTTGCAGGCCCTGGTCCTTGTGGGACAGTTGAACCACAATATTTGCAGAAGGGACAGCATGGCAGGTACAAGCAATCCGGGAGATTTCTGGAGTGCCTTGATGATTACTTCCTGACACAGGTCATTGAGGAGTCGACAAAGAAAGGTGCTCTGCTGGACCTCTAAAGCAAAACTGGTCAGGATGTGATGGCTGGGCTCAGGATCCTGTGAGGAGGGAGCATGGTGAAAAGCAGGATCACAAGAAGAGACTTCAGGAGAACAGATTTTTGGTTGTTCAGGGATCTGCTTGGAAGGATCCTGGATGCTTGGAAGAATCCAAAGAGTTTGGGTACGCCCATGGAGAGAACAGGGGTCCAAGGAAGCTTATTGATATCCAGGGATCATCTCCTCCAAGTTTAAGAGCAGTCCATCCCAATGAACAAGAAAAGGTTATCAAGCAAAGGCAGTAGGAGGTCTGCATGGATGAAACAGAGCTCAAGTATGAAAAGGGAGCATACAAGAGGTGGAAGCAGGGCAGGGGACCCAGGAGGAATATAGAGACACTGTCCAGGTGTGAAGGGGTGGGGTTAGGAAAGCTAAAGCCTACCATCTGGAGTTGAATATGGCAAGGAATGTGAAGGGCAACAAGAGAGGTATGTGTTTATCAGCAGCAAAAAGAAAACTAGGGGAAATGTGGGCCTGCTGCTGACTGGGGTAGGGGACTTGGTAACAAGGGATACAGAAAAAGCAGAGGTACTTAATCCTTTCTTCACTGCAGTCTTTACTGTTAAGATCAGCCTTCAGGAATTGCAGGCCCCTCATATAAGAGGGAAAATCTGGAGCAATACAGATTTAGGCTTCATGGGGTAGGATTGGTTTAGAGAACATATAAACAAACTGGTCTATGGAGCTTTGCAGGATGCACCTACAAGTGCTGAGGGACCAGACAGATGTCATTGTGAAGCCACCTTCAATTATCTTTGAGATGTCTTGGCCATCAGGAGACATTCCTGAAGCCTGGAAGAAAGAAAATGATGTTCCTGTCTTCAAGAAGGGCAAAAAAGAATATCTGGAGAGCAACACGCCAGTCAGGCTCATCTCAACCCCTGGAAAGGTGGTGGAGCAACTAACCCTTGAAACCATTTCCAGACACATGAAGGACAAGAAGGTGATTAGGTGTAGTCTGCATGGATTTACAAAGAGGAGATCATGTCTGACCAACCTGATAGCCTTATACAATGAGATTACTTGTTCTGTGGACGAGGAGAGCAGTGCATGTTGTTTATCTTGACTTTAGCAAGGCTTTTAACAGTCTCCCATAATATCCTCAAAGACCAGCAGATGAAGCGTGGGTATGAAGTGGAGAGTGAGGTGGATTGAAAAGTGGCTGAATTGCTGGGCTGAAAGGATTGTGATTAGTGGCACGAAGTCCAGCGGGAGGCCAGTCACTAGTGGTGTCGCCCAGGGGTGGACACTGCATCCAGTACTGTTTAACATTTCCATTAATGACCTGGATGATGGGTCAGAGTGCATCCTTAGTAAGTCTGCAGATGATACAGAACTGGGAGAAGTGACTGACGCACCGGGTGGTCGTGCTGCCATTCAGATGGTGCTTGACAGACTGGAGAAATGAGCAGAGAGGAATCTCATGAAGTTCCACAAAGGGAAATGCAAAGTCCTACACTTTGTGAGGAATAACCCCATGTACCAGTACACACTGGGGTCTAACTGGCTGGAAAGCAGCTTTGGGGAGAAGGACTTGGAGTGCCTGGTTGACAACAAGGTGTCCCCACAAGGAAGGCCAACAGCATCCTGGACTACATTAGGAAAAGTGTTGCCAGTAGGTCAAGGGGAAGAATCTTCCTCTATTCAGCACTGGTGAGGCCACATCTGGAGTGCTGGGTCCAAGTCTGAGTTCCCCAGTACAAGACATGGACTTACTGGAGCAAGTCCAGTGAAAGGCCATGAAGATGCTCAAGGTACTGCAGCATTTCAAATATGAGCAGAGCCTGAGAGAGTTGGCAGTGTTTAGCATGGAAAAGGAAAGGCTCAGGTGGATTTTACCAATGCGTATAAACATATGATTGGGGGATGTAAAGAAGATTAAGCCAACCTCTTTCCACTGGTGCCCAGTGACACAGAAAGAGGCAATGGGCACAATTCCATAAACTTCTTCCACCAAGTTAGGAATGCAGAGAAAGAGCAGACAATTTTCTTTCCCTTCTTTCCCTTCATCTCCCTTCTGCTGCCTGTAGAATTCATTTTATTAATGAAATGCAACTACAAACATCTGGTCAACGAGGTGAGAGAACATAACAATTTAGATGCGATGTGTATTGTGGCAGATGTAGTTTCTGGCCAACCAGTACTAGACCTCGCCCTTCAGGTGAGTTTCAATGTCAGAGAATGAATTAGTGAGGCAGCATGTGGGCCTCCTCTTCTGCACCTTGCTTATGTACTCCGGTATATCACTGCATACAATCCCTTCCATAAGGATTCATGAAACAGACACCACCACTGTTTTCTAGGTACCTACTCAGATTCAATCACTGGCTTTACCTAGAAAGAATCGGTATGACCAGCGTGACCCCAGTAAGTCTGCTGCAGAAATAGCAGCAATGCAGAATATATCCCATAAGCAAGGGAACATAGAAAACTCAGGAGGTTAATGTTTGTGCCTGTACTGTGAGGCTAAAGAGATATCTAGCTGTATAAATACCATGGCTACTTCTCACATAAATTTTGGTGGAGGTAGCAGGGGTGCACAGGGGAGAGTTAACACTGTCTTTGTAATATGCCATGGGACAGACAGAGGACAAGCACTCAAAAATGTAAACTCTACCTCCAAGTCTTTTGAGCATAAAAGATTTGTAAATGAATTAATTTTTTCAGCAATGTGTATTTAATCTCTAGCAGCTAGCTAGTAATCTAAAGGAAGAGCAAAATCCCACTGAAGAACACAGGTTACTTGGAGTTACTGGACATCTTCCTCTGAACCTCCACAGGAGAACTGCATAGCATTTTGAATGTTTGAAGAGAATAGAAGTAGTCGTGCTCTGTATTAGGGACCCCATTTCCTGTTCTATAGTTATGAATCACACCAGCCAGGAGGCAGACCCTAACTTTGCAGAGATCCATGCTGAAAGGAGGTTGTAACAAGGTTGGAATCAATCTCCTCTCCTACATTTCAAGCAATAGGGCAAGAGGAAATGGCCTCAAGTTGCACCAGGGGAGGTTTAGATTGGATATTAGGAAAAAAATCTTCACTGAAAGGGTTATTAAGCACTAGAACAGGCTGCCCAGGGAAGTGGGTGAGTCACCACCCCTGGAGGTATTTAAAAGATGTGGAGACATGGCACTTAGGGACATGGTTTAGTGGTGGACTTGGCAGTGTTAGATTAATGGTTGGACTTGATGATCTTAAAGGTCTTTTCCAACCTAGAGAATTCTATGATTCTATGAGTTCGAGGCAAAGGAAGAAAAATGGTGAAGTCTGTTAAGTAAGACCTGTGAAAAAAGATGAGGCTTGGCACTGGGAAAAAGCAGTTGGAAAAGGGGAGGAGAGAAGCACCTTAGCCACAAAGAGGCTGTGAAGAACACAGTGGTCACGTTCCCACCAAAGGACACTGGAGGACATTAACTGAAGTGGCAGCAGAGAAGGATTTTCTTCTACATGAGATACACCGTTGTCCTGGAAAGCTGGAGAGGACCAGATCACCAGGAATGGAGGCAATTTCCAGCACTGCAATTCTCCAGTTCCCTGATACCACCACAAGTCTCTGCTGACCACGACTTTCTGACAGCTGTCTGTGACACTGCTTCATGTTGTCTTGTGTTATTGACAGTATCCTCTGGAATTAAGTCAAATCTCTACAAGTGTCAATACTACACTGGTGGAAATACCCCTATCAACCAGTGTGGGTGGCTAGTTTCCAGAAAAGGACTCCTGAATCTTCCCATCTGTCAGATTACATGTTGAACAGGATCAGGCAGTTATGAACACCAGGAACCTCATTACTGAAAAAGGATCAGAGACTCCAGGTGTCCAAGCTCCCAGACAGACATAGGGGTCTGGGAGGCAGCTACTGGAAAGACCAGAAGTCTTGATTAGCTACCAGAGACACCTTTTTCTCTTTGTGTCTGGCATGAAACAGAGTATAGGGAAGACTGGGGGATTTAGGGGCCAGCTATGTATAGACTGAATGAGTAAGCCTCGCTACTGGAGGGGTCCATATTGCATATGTGTAAACATATATTTTTTCTGCTACCAGGCTTTCATCCTGCTAGCAGCCAGAGAGGGGAATAGGATCAGGCTGCTCGTATTGTTTTGTCTTTGCATCAGTGCTTTCTGCCTGTGGTGACCTGTGTGGCTACTTATATGTACATATTCTTTTTCTTCTATATGTACCTACATATGTACATATTGTACATATAAGCTCAGTCTCACTACTGGCTGGAGTTGGGGATATGGAGCTGCAGCAGCCTTGCTTCTGATGGGCTATGGGATTCAGCAGTTCCTGCCACCACACACTGCTGTTCCACTACTCCCATTAATTGGCTTAAGAAGCCAAATATTCTGGTCACCTTGTCTCCAGTACAAATTGTCCCTTCTCTGTGGGACACAGAGAGAGGATTTGCTTTCATAGGTAGCACAGAGCTGTGCAGCCAGGAGATGTGCACCAGTGCTGTGTGGGGAGCTGGCACTGTTTGGTCAGAAAGGCTTAAAGCAGATGATGTTTCCTGATGCAAACAAAAGTGGGAGCACATTGGGCAGGAAGTAGGAATGGGTGGAGAAAGCTGGGATCCATTGTGGCATATGGTCTGCAGCAGTACACAAAGGCACATTAGGCAATGCACTTCTGGATGGGACCTCATGTGCAGCAGCAGCCCTGCCTATTCTGCAGCATCATCTGGCATGGGTAGGTATGCCCTTAAAGGGACCACTTAGGTTTCCACCTCCCAGAATGGCTGCTGTGTCAGGTGAGCCTAAGATCATCTCTGAGTTGGGAAGAGTTCTTCCTAGAGGTGACACGGAAGACCCCAGTCATTTTGCCAGTGGGGACAGCTCCTCATACTTCATCAGCCGTGTGCAGGTCAGACTCCTGACACAAGTTCCTGTTACTCTTCTGGGCAAGACTTTCAGCAACGGAAACAAATACTTGTAATATCCCTAGAGCTGCTTTCTTGTGCCCAGTCCCCTTCAGAGCTTTAGCTCTGTGCAATGGACTGCGTAGCCAGGTTGTCTCTGAGGGGTTTACTCTCGCTGGGTGGATGCAACTTCTGCTGCAGTAGCTGCGTAAGCTGCTATCCTGGCACAGCAACATGTTTTGATCCTGCTTATACAAAACACCTGCAGCTTAGAGAGGGAGAGGGAGAGAAACACACACACATAGAGCACAGAGGCTTTTTCATTGGTCTAATACCGTATTTTTTCTTATACAGGCAATCAGTATTTGTTCAGCAAAACCAATGCAAGAATAAGATATTCTCTGAGTGCCCCAAGAAAAAGCAGAAGCCTCTGCTCAAGCAGAGAAAGGAAATAGCAGCTCTGAACATCTGTCTTCCATTCCTGTGTCTTCTTTCTGGAGAACTCAACCTCTTTTCAGCCACCGGCTGCCAGACCCACTCAGAGGGAAGAGGACGCAAGAGCCCAAGACCTGCTTTGATGATGCTGAGCCTTCATGTGTTCCATGAGCTGATACGTGCACTGGGAGTGCTCTACACAGGGTAATACCACTTCCACTCACATTGTCCCACCAAGCAGAGTAAAGGTCCAGGATCCAGGGCCCACCATCCCTCCCAACACAGTCCTGAGCTGTTCCCAGCTCATCCCCCAGTTTTACTCAGGATGAAGGTTGCTCCGTCACACAGTTACTGCTGCAGCTTCACAAATGCGATAATGCTCCTCACATCGGACATCGTTCCAATTACGCGTTACTGAACTCGTATGGATTGCAGCGCACTTCTCAGCAGCCACATTACTTGGTTCCCCACTCCGCCAGAACCTGAGATAGAGACAGACTGTTACTCCCAGCCTACCCCATAGACCAAAGCTGGAAAAGGCCACAGGACGATGCAATGCTTGGCAAGAAGAGAGAAAACTTCCAGGTGTTGATTCACGGACAGAAGCAGTACCCTACCTCCCGCTCTGCTATCCCACTGGCACCAGTCTCATGGGGAAACCTGCCTTCTTCCTCCAGCCAGTCAGTCCTGGTGGGGGCAGTTGCTCACCACCACTCACCCCATGCATTTCACACCCAGCAGAGGCATGTGCCTGCCTCCAGTGCAAGTTTGTCCTCCAGAAGCAGACGCAGCAAGGACAGCCCTGGTGCCCTGTCTCTCCCACAGCATCACAGCACTGGCCATGCCCATGCATATACTACATGCACATGTGCATGGTGGGGGCAGTATGGAGATCAGGCAAGGCTGGTCATCCTACCCAGCCAGGGTTCTTCCTGCTGGCCAGATGCAGCTTCTTCTGTGCCTGCAGCATTGATGGCCACATCACAGGTAGTTAACTAACAACCACTAACCAGCACGGATGGGACTGTGTAAACCTGGTGTCCTACACAGCCCTCTCCTGCTCCATCATCGTCCTCTCACAGGGACGTGTCTCACCTCCCTCTCATGCACCAACAGACACCCTCACATCTCTCCTACTCTCTTGCACTACCAGGAGCTGCACCGAACACTCTCCATCCAGGGGTACTCACGCTGCCGCCTCATTATATGGAGTCTGGTCCACCCACTGCCACTGGCCCACCACCTGTGCATTCAGACCGATGTAGTAATTCCGTGCTAGTGGATATTGTCGTAGCTCGTTAGTGAGGAAAACCTGGAAATCAGGGAGAGTACAATGTCCATGAGGTGCCGGACTGAGCAGAGGCAGGCGGCAGGAGTCCCTGTGGGGTGGGGCTGGTGGCAGAGGGGAGCCAGTGCTGAAGGGATGCAGAAACGACATCCCACCTCCCCTGCAGGAGCAAGGGAGCGCTGAGTCCCCTCCGGGGCCCGGCACTGTCTGCTGTGTCCCCTCTCAGCCCTGCACACACCTGCTCTGCTTCGCTGTTGATCACCACCAGGTGGGAGCCCATCCCAGTGCAGTTCTGCACACTCTCAGCACAAGACATCTCATCATCCGCAAGGTAGTAACACATTTCTTGAAATTGTTTCCAGCCCTTCGGGCAGCACGTCCAGCCTTGCCCTGTGCAGGAGAGATCACAGGGGTGAATGCTAATAACAAGAGAGATGGTGACTGCAAGGGTCCCAGTTCTCCAGGAACAATGCTCGTGTTCTCCTGAGGTCACTTTTCCTGACAGAAAGGGCTTGAAAAAATAAGGATACTACAGATAGTTCCTCCAATTGCTTTGGGGTCTGACCAGTGAGCTTTGTGCACACAAACCCAGGGTAATCCTTGTAACATGATCTCAGGTCTTGACAAAGTTATTTTGCTGATCTGGTTTGACTTCTCCTTGTAGTCTCCTTCAGGGCTTTAGCCCCAGGGAACAAGGAATCTGGCTTCTTTCCCTTGACTAGAGCGGCACTTTTATTGTTGCTCCATTGTTAACCTTCCCTGTGCAGCTCTATTGCTGTCCCTTTTGTTTTGTCAGTGTTCACAGCCACCCTGCCCTTCAGGACATCACTGGCATGGCCCTCTCCTCCCCCATAGCTGTTAGCAGGAAACCCTTTTCATCCCCACCTCTCTCCCCTGCAGTCTGCCTCTCTGGAGTCTGCTCCCACTCCTGCTTGCTGTCATAGCAGACCCCAGCATTCATTGTCCCCATCCCAAAGACCTCCTGCACCCCTGCCAGCACTACTGACCTTTCCCTTGTGGCACTGCAGAGACGCACCACCACTCCATGAATTTCTGCTGCAGGGCTGTGGGCTGGTCGCTGCTATGGGAGAAGGATGCGACTGGAAAGGGAGAGGAGAGGCAGCAGGATTACCCCTTCCTCCCAGCTCCTCACACACCATCTCTGGGCTTCTCTCTCTTTTCCCCATTTCCCCACCAAGCACTGTCTCAGCATCACCTCTCCTCAGGCCGTCTCTTTCCATTTCACAAGTGGCAACTGCCACCCTCTCAGCAAAGGGAACAGGCATTTCTGCTCCCACCATCTCACAGCTGCCCGCAAGGACTCCTTTGCCCAATGACTGACAAGATCTAGCCAGGGCGACCTGGCCAGCAAACCTAGAGAAGCCCAAGACCCACCCAAGCAGTGCCTGGTGGCCATTGCTGGCCTGTGGTTTGCCAACAGACCCTGTCCCAGCACCTAGCAGCTGACATCAGGCCCCCTTGGGGGCTGTGCAGCTGAAGGTGTGGGGTTGGTGGATCCCTGGTCCAAGGCTCTGAGAAAACTGGCCCAAACAAGTGCCATGGCTGCCTTCCCAGGCAGGAAGAGACAATCTTCCATGTCAGAGAGCAGAAGTACCACTGGAAGGACCTCACACCGAGGACATGCCGGGCAGGGTGGGATGGATTCCACCCAGCCACAGGCATTTACTATGTAGATACCTACAGCCAAGCTGCCCGCCTAAATCTCTTTACAATCAGTGAATAAAAAGGAGCACTTTGGTGACACGGTTCCTCTCTTCCTAAGATAGACATCAACAGTAACTTGGACGAGTAACACATAAGAAGGGTCTACCTCGGCAGCAGCCAAGACACTCCAGGTGAAGGTAATCACATACAGCTAGAGCTGCTGAAACCAGGCTGCAAGGTAAACTCCTAACCAGTTTATGGGGAACAATACAGTGTTGGTGACAGGTGTCAGCAGGCCACATCCACAACCTGAAGGACTGCAGAGTTATCACTAACTCAAAGACTCTGGGGATCTTGATTGCAAGCTGATCAGGGTGTGCTACAGATGTCTATTTTTATCAACCGTTTCACACGGAAATACTGTTACTAGTGAGGAGGGCGGAGTAATCATAGCGGCCTCTGTGACTGATGAATGAATTCCTATAACAGGAGCAGGCTCAGAGGAGATGGGCAAGGGCGATGCGTGGCTGACCACACCTGTGCAAAGAAAGGTGGCCTCGTCTCAACACAAAGGGGACCAGATGGTGGCCTTTGTTCTAGTTCAGGCGAGTGAACCAACCAGTGCTATCAGGTGAGTGAATTCACCAGCTGTGTAACCGTTCATCCCTCTAAAGAGCAAAAAGAAGGCAGTGTCTTCCTAAGATAGCCAGACCAGCATGGGGCAAGGGTATTCGTGCCTCAGTTCAAAAGCATATAAAAAACTGAATGACCAACAAGACCATGTCTGAAGAAAGCAATGAGCTGGCTTTAGCCCACATAGTCCTTCTTGGTGAATGGGGACACCCAGTGTCTTGATGTTGACCATGTTGCAGAGACTGGCAACGAGAATCACATTTGTATTGTGATTCAACTGTGCATTGCAATCACTACCCTCTGCTAAGTGCAATTTGTACATGGGTTTCTATTTAAATGCATTGCTGTGTCACTCTGCTAAATCAAAATCCTATGTAACATCAGTTAATTTGGATAAGTAAATTTGACATTAAAGATTAGTCCTTCCTTGTGTGGAATATCTAAAAGAACCTGGCCAGACAGTATTAGACTCTAACAGCCTACCCTAAACCTCCCAAACCATTTAACAGAGTATTGTGAAACAATACATTTGGAAACAAAGCAACACAGGCTTCTGGGACTTCATCAATTTAGCCTGACTGCATGCTTTCTTCCAGAATCCATCACCTTTATTGACAATTTGTGCAAACATGCCATGAATGAGAATGCAGAAAATGAGAACCAACAGTTATCACCATCTCTGCAAACTGTGTGTGCAAGAATCACTTTTAATGAATTATGCTAGTAGAATGCAGTTAACACTAAAAAGGTATGAGGGTCTGCACTGCGCAGTTAATCCTGGAGATGCCAGGACTAACTGTGAAAAGCTGTGTTTTCTATTAGGACACAGAGTGTGTCAATGCACCTAGAGAGCTCAAGTGCAGGTCCAGCTGCCTGTATAGACACTTATGCTGTCATCTCCAGGCTTTTTTCCCTCTGCTAAATGTAATTAAGTTCTACTTGTGTGGTAGAGAATTGTTCCACGGTTCCAAAGAGAATGAGCAAGATGGGGATGTACAATCTGGGAAGACTGAAAAGGCCTCAGGGTAAACAGTGGAAGATTTGGGGGATGTATGCAGACATGTACAAAGTCAGGGCAGAAAAGAGACCTTACAGAAAGCCCAAACAACCCTGAAATTCGAAGATGGCCATGCTTCACATGGGGCATTAGACTAGAGACCTCCAGAATTCCCTTCCTATCTAACTCTTCCCATCATAAGAAAGAGGATATGTACAACAGAACCATCTCGCATAATGCTGTGGTAGTCCCTAGTTCCTGCACACCAGTTGGCCAAAACATCTGGTTTGGCTGGCCTGCAAGAGAGAAGTTTGTGTCATGTTGCAACTGTACCTAACATTAAATCCCCACTGTTTAAATAATCAGGAACGATTTTGCTTCTAAACATACCTTTCAGATACTCAACACTGAGGTTTTCTGAGACTAAATGTTGACACTTGCATCCTTTCTCAGGACAGAAATGGTTCCTGAGTAAAAGCTCCCTCCTGGCTGGAGATGTTCCCCTTTGGGCTTCGTTTTCTCTGCTTTTCTCCCAGCACTTCCCCCAGACCTCTCTCCCGTAACTAGTCTGCAGATACTCACCAAGGAGGAAAATGATAAGGGCAATGCACACCAAGAGGAGCAGCAGTGAGATCAGCCACGGGAGCCAAGAAGGGTATTTCTGGGAGTGGTGCTCATGCTTCTTCATTTCAGGAGGTACTAAAAGTACCAAACACAACAACACAATCAACTATGCTTCAGTCAGCCTGCATACCAAGGATGTACAACTCAAGGGAGATCTGCTCAAAAAAAAGTGCAGTTTCATTTCTGATGTGGAAGTTACACAGTTTGGGAGAGGGGCAGATTGGGACAGAGCAGGGGATCTCTGTGTTTTCTGGAGAAGGTCAGGTTCAGCGATACTGTTCATAGCCCCAGCCCCACTGGTGAGCTAGCATTGCTAATTGCTGGTGTTTGGGGGTGAGGCCTTCACATGCCTCAAAATCTGGAGTGAAACCATGTCTTTCTAGATTGTGCCCAGAGCTGCCAAATAAAATATTGTTCTGTGTGATACCTGAGGCATTCACATGAACAGTTCATGTTGACTTCTCCCCAGAAAACTTTTTATGCCTGCTTCAGTTTCTTCTTAGTTTTTTGGACTTTCTGTGTAGAAGGTTGGTGTAAACTGAATGAGGGCAGGAGACAAAAAATGTGTAAAGCAATGATGGCACAGAATCACTGGAAGAGAAAAAGAAATTATTTTCCCTTCCATCTCTGCTTTCCAACCCAGGGTTCAGAGATTTGCTGTAGTAGAATTAGGCTGTGCTGGGCTGGGTGCCTGGGGAGACCAGAGGGCTGTGTCCAGCAGCCTGAGTAAAGTATCCTGCTCAGATTCACACTTGCCAGGGCCTGATTTTTGTCTAGAGGAATACTGCCAGTGCTGAGGAGGTCACATGAAGGAGAAGCAAACACTTGTTAGGAGACTCTTCTAGGTTGTGGCACATATACAAGCCAGAGGAAACAGGAGGGTAAAGAGACAACAGCACTTGCTGCAGGACAGGAGCAAAGAAGTTTTGAGAGAGACTGATATTAATGATAAGCTTTACAGAGACCTCATTCATTGTTCAGCATGAAACTCCCCAGTCTGCCAGCAACCACATGTGCCTGCCATGCCTAGTGAACAAGACTTCCAGAAACCTGCTGTTTGGGGAAGGCCTCTGACTACTTCCGAAGAGCTTGGGGAAGGCTGTTAGAGCAGGGCAAAAAGCATCATCTTTCATTATCACAAGAGTAAACATTTATAGACAGACAAGATCCAGATTTCCCTGGCCAAATCATGTTTTTCTAGCCAGAGCTTTTGTCTGTAGTGAAAACAAGGACCTGGATCGTGATCTGGAGTCCAGCCACCTATTTCAGACAACAGATCCAACCAGTCCAAACGATTTTTTCTGATGTGCTGCATGTCCACAGATTAAATGTTTAACCTGTGCATCTCACATTCACACCCATGTGACACAGAGAGCACTGGCGGTATGCACTCACCTCACCAACACAACTGAAGTGCAGTAGATTTTGTGCATACTCAGTGGGTTAATCTCCCTGCAAAACACTTCCTAGAGTTAGTCTGCATGCTTGCATCATGTCCAGCATGATCACAACACAACAGACCTGATCCTGATGAGCATGTGCTTGTTATTTAGCATGTAAACTCAACATCTCCTAGGCAAATGTAACAAGTGCTGTGCAGCACAGATGCCTACATTTCTGCCTGGGAAATCCTGGTTGGAAATGCAGGAATCCTAACTGCACTGTGGTATGAAACCCACCCCACTAGTCTCTGCCATCTCCTGCCACAGATTATACATTGATTAGCTGCTGCCTTCTCCTCTCTATCTTCCAATGATTGCAAATTTTGTTATCTCTACAGCCCAACTAGAAGAGGCTACAGAAGGCAAAACCCAGGTGAGCTTGGCCATTATCAGCATGGAGCCTGCATGGCCAGAGTAACCACTCAGAAAGACAACAGAGCAGCAAGACTCCCTCAATATTTCAACAATTTTCAATTCTAACTCTTATCTTACAAGCATACTATGAGGTTGTGAGAGGCATTAGCACTGTGTGCAATGGTACTACTGGACACTTCTCTGAATTCAACATATAAGCACTTGGACAGGTGCACTAAAAGACAGACCCTAAGGACACAGCCAAACCTATAGCATGAGCCTGGCATCAGCAGCATAGGCAAACATGGCAGGATAAGGTGTCTTTGGAACAGGTCACTGGGAACATAGTAGAGAACTTCCACCACCCCCACCTCACCATGATGGAAATACTAGCTGTAACCAGAACCAGCTAATCTTGGTGCATTGAAAACAGTGAGCTTTCAAGGCAGTCAGGAGTATGCACATTCTTTATTTCCATGACTCATACCTTAGAGGAGGCCAGGAATAAACCTGGAGCTGATGCCTGGTCTGTTTGGGATTGTAAAACTGAGGTGAAGCAGTATATAGGCAAGATAATATCCTTAGCAGCAATATTTATTCATTTATTCATTTATTCATTTATGCACACCTACTTTTACCCCTCTGGAACCTGCTGTTGTGTAGGGTCCTGCATCTAAGGGTAGAAGAAATGAGCCATACATGGAACATCTCTATATGTTCCTACTTGTGGCATAATAACTACAGAATACATACTGACCAGAACATGTCTTAAATTTATACAAAGCCTAGTAAAGGCACCATTTTACAACCGTGATTTTTAAAAGCAATGAAAAAATTGTTTGGTGTGTTAATTATTTTTCAGGAGTGATGGCAGAGTGAAATTTTCTGCTCTTCTGTAAGGAGGCATGTTTGTTCCCTACTCCTGCTGTCCCCATAAGCAGGAATCTGTAGCCTTACTCTCTCAGAGGGAAGAGCAGTAGCAGCCAGGGCTTGGGTTCATTTGCTGCCATTTGCTGCCCTGGGAGCCCCTCCACCTTTGTGACAGATCAGATTGATTGTAATAAACCGTACTCTCTATTGTTGGTACTCAGTATTTGTCCAAAAATTACTCTCTCATCCAAGACTGGATAACATATAGAGAGGCAGCTACTGCCTGCATGGTACCAGGGATAAGGACTAAGGGGGCCCAAGTATGTTCCTTGCTGAATGCTCACTTGAAACCTACTCTTTGTGCTCCCAGTAGTCATCTTTGTTCATGTTGCAGCTCCAACCACCTAAAGATTCCCACCTCTCCTCTTGTAGACATTCCTTGACCCTCTTATTTCAAAACTCCTCCAGTCTGCACATGTAATGGTAGACAACTCCTTTTCCCCACCAATTTGTCAAGGCCAGGTAGGAACCAGTCACAGAAAGAAGTTTCCATTCCCTGTTCTTCAGCCCTGCTCCTTCCAGGTCCCCTTCCCTTGAACGACCCATCCGTTCCTTACCTTTGACCACTGCAGCTGGTGATGCATTGTTGAACTTCACCTCAGCGTAGGTGATTTCTGATGCCATTTAATCACAGTATGACCACTGATCCCTGTCCTTAGTTCTGCTATGTAAAAGGTGGGCCTTTTTGGTCCCTGATTCCGGAGGGAGACACCAGTAAGTTACTGAGCCTTTCCCATCTGCTTGTTCACCCACTGTGTGTCAAAGAAGGCTGTGCTGAACACTGGAAGCACTGGTGATAGCCTGAGAATTCCTGAAAGCTCAGAAATGGTCTGAACAGATCTTCAGTTTCTTAGCCCAGGAAATCAGTGCCAGCACTACAGAAACTTCTGAGAGAGAAAAAATTAGAACCTAACAACTGAAAAGGAAGTTGTACTCCTTCCTCATACCAGATTCTCAGCTGATAGGTTTCCTTTTTAAGATCTGAAGATTTTTTTTTCTTTTTCTTCTTTTACTCTCTCTCCTTCCTTTATCTTCATGCCTTTCTTTGTCTGATAGTAATGCTGCCATTTCTCTTAGGTTTGCAGTTGTCATAGGACTTATCCCAGTTTAACCTGCAGCACAGCCTAATACAAAATGCATTCTGCCCTCACTTGTCTCTTGTGGTTAAGCTGCATTTCCTACATCAAGTATTGCATGCTATGTCTCATCCTGGGAAGTCAGCCCCAGTTGGCAGCTAGCACTAGAAAAAATGTCAAACAAGGAGCTGTTCCTGTAGAAGTGAGACTGGGGAGTTACAGTCTTCGGCAGAGGAATAGAAATAATCAGAACTTTTTTATATCCAAAGAGAAACAGAGAAGGATGAGGCCAGGGAGAAAAAGCGAAGTGGAATTAAAAAAAATGGTGTTGATGGTTTGAGAGATTATTGGGAAGAACACACACAGAGACCTCTCTATCACAAACTGACTTATAGCCTGGGGAAGTTCAGAGCAGTGCTTGCCTCAGGGAGTCAGGCTCCATTTCTGAGGCTGAAAGGGCTGGTTTATATTTTTTTGCTCCAACACTGGCATTTATTTCTCTTTTCTGCTTTCTGGTAAAGGCCTCTGATATTATGCTGGGGAAAACGTCAGACTACTGTTTAGTCTGATTTCAAGCTGAGGCAGATGTTGAAAGGAGACATTTAAGGGAAATGGCTGCTGAGATACACGCTGAATCAGAAAGACTTCCAAGAAGAAATGCCAATGAGTCAGAATACCCTGGAGAAAAAGGGTGAGAAGATTTTAGTCAGCAGATAGGACTCAGGAATCACAGAATGGTTTGGGTTGGAAGGGACCTTCAAAGATCACCAAGTCCAAACCCCCTGCCTTGGGCATGGACATCTTTCACTAGATCAGGTTGCTCAGATCCCTGTCCAGTCTGACCTTGCCCATTTTGGGGCATCCACAGCTTCTCTGGGCAACAAGCTCCAGTGTCTCACTACCCTCATCATAAAGAATTTCTTCCTTATATCCAATGTAAATCTACAGTCTTTCAGTTTAAAACCTTTGCCCCTTGTTCTGTCACTACAGGCCCTGGTAAAAAGTCTCTCTCCATCTTTCTTATAAGCCCCCACTAAATATTGAAAAGCTACAATGAGGTCTCCAAAAGAACCAGAAAGAAGAAGGAGGAAGTTTTGCTTGGTTAGTTCAGCTAGCTAGAACTTCCTCAAGGCAGACCAGAATGACACACTAGCAGGACATCCAGGGAGCTAGCACAGAGGGTACACAGGGCAGAATTGGAGGTGAGATATGACAGTGCAAGGAAGAACACACATCAGACAACAGAGAACAATGTGGCAGAAGGTAAAGGGCAAGGGAGGGATGTGGTGGACATGTGAACACAGATTATGGAGAAATGCTCCTAAAGAGAATGGGGCATATGTAGCTGGATTTCTTTACCAAGGCGCCTCCTCATGTCTTGTGTGCACTGACCTGGCTTCACATCTTTTTGTACCATGTACAAAGAGGGTGACTTTTATACAAGAAGAGCAGCAGAAGGTTGGTCCTTTGAGAAGATGCATGCTGCCTGCTCTTCTTTCCAACATCCTTCCAGCACTTTCCTATGTCTTCAGGCTTGGCCCTCTCACTGGACCTAAGTGTTTGCTGAAACCTAGTTATGCCCTCAAATTTCATGCTGAGATTTCAGTCAGAGTAATTCTCTGTGTGCTTATCCCCTACCCCCGGCTAACCAAGCCACAAAAGACTCACAGTCTCATGGGGAAAAGGCTAACTTTGAAGCAAAGCCCTGCCAGGGCAGGGTTTTAAACTTTCCACCATGAAGAAATGGGAAATAAAATCAGCAGACAGAGGAGGAAGTCACAGTGTACCTTCATGAGCGTTTTGCCATTGAAATGCATCTCCAAACACAGCTGAGCCATTCTGATCGCAAATTCAGGATCTAGCTGCTGATTTTGTTAAAATACACTAGATTGCATTCAAATATCAGGGTACATCTCAATTTTTCCTTCTCGGCCATCAGAGTTGTTACTTGCTGTCAAAATTCAACTCTGAAGAGTACTTCCATAGGATACAATGCTGGGCTCTTATGCAACAGTGAGGTGATATTCCTGAGAGTAAAATTTGTGCTTTGAATTTCATATGAACTGATGGCATGTAAATGGGTGAAAGATAGGGAGAAATGAGCCCAGCAGTTAGTTATGGGGCTAAAAATATAAAAAAGAAAACCTTGCTTAAAAAAAACAAAACCCAAAATTCACACTTTGTGCAGTTCTCCACGTCACTCAGATAAAGACAGCCCAAACCCAATCCTGGCTTTTTGTCCCTGCACCTGGGTGAGGAGAGCATCAGAAGTGAATTCACGCTACCCTCTTGGTCTTCCCTCTCCATATCATCTTGCTGTTCTCCTAGGGATTAAGGCAGAATTGGCCATGGAAATAAAGGCAGAGCAGAGCCCTTGCAGCCAAGGGAAGAGCATAAAAAGGCATTGAAGCACGGGGAGTGGGGCCCCAAGGCATGGCACTGAGTGGTTAGTAAGGGATGGCAGGCATCTAATCAAAGGGATTCAGGCAGCCAGAGGTCCTTGAGAGCCCTGGAGGGATTTGGCTGGTTAGAGGGGATCTAGTGATAAGTGATTCTACTGTGTACCCTCCTGTAAGGAGCTGGCTAGGGAAGGGAGGGGCAGGATGCTGCAGTTCTCACTGCAGGAGCTGAGGTCCTCCAGCTCTAGACGACAGTGTGACAGCACTGCAGCCTGCTGGGACCTGAGAGAAAAGCATCCTATGCCCATCTTATGCATGGCTGACAACACTGGCCAGAGCTGCAGGGAAAAGAAACCTCTTCTGGAAGGCAGTCACCCCTGCTGATAACAGAAGGTGAACCAGGCTGCCATACAGATGCATTAGGAGACCTAGGAAGAAATGGATTAGAGAGAGCTGTGAAAGCTCAGGGAAAAGGGCATTTGAGCATCCACGGGTGAAGGGGAAACAGAGAAGAACTGAATGGAGAGTAAGAAAGACAAGAGCAGAGTGGGAGGGATAAAACAGGAGGTAGCACTGCAAAGCCACACTGATTTCTGGCAGGTGGCAGCATATCACTGCAGGTAGGCCTGAGTCAGCAGCACCACTGTGTCCTGAACAAAACCACGTAAAGTGGCACTCTAGCATTTTGACAGAGCCCAGCATCTCCCCAAAATGCTGCGTTTACAGTACCATGCGGAATAAGGTAGAATGAAAGAAAAGTAGGAGAGATGAGAAAGAGATGTTCCTCGCCAAAAGTGTTTGTGCGTTCCTCCTCCACCCACATCTCTGCCAAGTTTTAGGAAGAGCTGAAGGTTTCACGCAGAACGCACTATGTCCCAAAGCTATATGAGCTGAGGGAGCTCAAACTCAGTTAGCTTTGGAATGAGAAAGTCGTGTGCTCACCTGTGATGACAGGGTCCCGAAATGCCTCAGGTGTAAAAGAAGGAATAGGAGAAAGAAGAACAGTATCCAGGGAACCTTCAAACTGACAAGAAGCCCCAACCTGCCTCTTTACATATCCCACTAACCTGTGATTGCTTCTTCAGAAGAGAATTAAATTATTCAACCAAACCCAGCAGAGGACACATTCAGATGCATTATCTTACAGCTTTGTTTTATGCCATTCTTAGGAACGTTTACCCCCTTCCTCTTTTGGGTCTGAGCCACAAGTCTCAAGGCCAGAAATCAATGGAGATCAGATCTAAATACTGCAGTTGCTTGCCACAGCTGCACATCTGACTCCAAACCTGGGCCAGATCCAAGTTCTGGTCAGACCCAGGGCTGTGAAGTTTAGCTTCTTAAGAGTGGGCACATGGAATTTGCATGAACAAGCTGTGGCCACATAACACCTCCCCACAGAAGCAATCCTTCATGCTTCATTGTCAGTTCTGTCCAAGGATCACACAGAACTTAACAGCGTTGAATTCAGTTTGGCTACACCTCTGCCCAGTGAGGTGCATGTACTAGATCTCCCTCTTTTGAAGGGGGAGCGGGAAGATTGGAAAGAAAAGCACAAAAATGGAAAACAACCACAGCCACCAAACAAGCATGGGGGCTATTGGGGAAGGTCACCCCCACCCATGCTGTAACCTTAGGGCCACACTTATTTTACCTCAAGCTATTTCCCTCCACATCCATGCACATGCAGTAAAGACCGCAGAGGGAGGTTTTGGGGAGAGCTGCACTGGTTAGGCTGTCCCACCAGATGGCACTGGAACAGCAGCACAAACCTCCCAGGCCCTGCAGCACTTGCCTCAGCGCTGGCATCGTTTGGCTCCCTCGTGCTGCTTCTGTCCTCAAGGGTGATTTATCAGGACGTTTGTAAATGGCCTGCACTGACCCTTACCCTACACCCTATAGCCAATAAAGCCCTGCACACCATTTAGAGCCTCTGCACTCATTGCATGCTATATTCTTACCGGCTGGCAGTGGGGCGAAGGACACCACCTGCCTCCAGAGCAGCGCAGCCATCCTACATGTCCAGCCAGGATGGGACAAGGCAAAAGCCGTCTGGAAACAACTATAGGTAGCTGAATTAAACCCAGGGAGGGCAGTCACCTCAGCTCGACACTCCCTGGTACCTTGTCACTGAAATACACTGGGGAAGTTTTAATGCCAGGCAGTGAGCATTCTAGCTTACACAGGAGCCTCCCCATGTCATAGATGTCAACGTGGTCAGATGGGGAAGGACACTTTTTTCCCTCCCCAGGTGCCTATGTCAGCCACTTTTACCACGTAGGGCACTGAAGTCAATGTTAGCAGAGTAAAGTGAAGGGTGAGCAAACGCGCTCCTGGGTGCCAGCCTCCAGCACAGAGCCGGCGTTGAGTCAGAGGGTGAAGGGTCCCTGCTGCTGACTCCCTGCAGCTGCCATCTGGGACTGACACAGAGGGCAAAGTGCTTCTTGCTGACTCACACTGGCCTGCAGCACCGTGGCCTGTGTCTCAGACTCTGCCTCTAGTTCACACTTATTTGCATATTTAGCATTTTACGACCAGGCAGGCACAGCACACCACACTGGTCCTTGTGCAGCCTCTGCCCTTCCTGAGATGAAGGCTCAGCATCAGACTGCAGCATTCCTCATCATCTAGCAAACCCTGTGTCAGATGTCTCACCAGACACTGCTGGCCCACCGCAGGACCCACCTAACCACAGCTGAGCACAAAAGTTATGATACAAAATAGTTCAGGCTGGAAGTATCTTGCTCAACACTTGCTCAAAGCAGGGCTACTTCTGAAGCTAGACCAGACTACTCAGGTCAGGTTTTCTGCTTACAGAAATGCTATTTCCATATGGAATGTATTGCTTAAGGACTTTTCCTGTTCTTCTACGTAAAAAGTATCCAGCAATCATTTCCAAGCATGCTTTGTACATGTACCTACAGTATTGACTTCAGCTTCAGGTACTGATGACAGCAGCCCCTAATTCTGGGCCAGACACGTAGCCTATGCCACCATATCTATAGCTCCTTAGCACATAGTCTCCAAAGAAAATTATCTCCTACCCCTTTCCTCTTGGTGCTGCTGCTCACTGGAATCCAGTTCCTTGTCCCTGCCAGCTAACCAAAATAACAGCTTGTGTAGCACTACTGATGTAGCATCTCCACACCTCTTTGAACAGTTTGCTTAACACCCTAAGCTCATGGACAAGTGCTTAGACTTCACTTAGAAAAAGACCAGGAGGAGTTCAGTTCCTATAGGACCCAACTAAAAAACAACACAAGACACACATGTATATGCAATGGAAGACCACAAGACTGGGACATCTCGATTCCAAGCCCTACACTACACTGCGCATGAGGGCATTAGAATAGCAGAACATGTCTGCATTTGGAAGCACCAATTCCATTACTGCCAAACTGTCAAGAAGGAAGAAGAGGGGAAAAAAAAAAAATCTTTAAACTGTGCTTCTGTAAACTTGACCAGGGTTGGTTTGAAGTCATTCAGGAAAGCATTTGAATGACAAGTTATGATACTGGTGGACATGAGGTCAAAGCTGCTATTGGACTGAGGGAAGTGTTCAATAAAAGTCAATAGAAACTCTGCTGTCACCCAAAGCTGTTCTGGCCTGTTTTAAACCAGATCCACCGAAGTCCTTGCCCTGTTACCTTTTGGTTGCCTACCTCTTTCTCCTTTGTGCCTGCTGTGTGCCAAAGTCAAGTCACCCTTTCCTTTCTCCTCCATCTCAGATGTTCCGGGGAACACCTCCGGATGCTGCAGTTCTGCTTTGCGGCTTGTTCCTTACCCAGGTCCAGCCCTTGCCCACATCCCACCCACAGGCACTCCCCGGGGAGTCTCCCCTGTCCAGGGGAAGGTCACTGCAGGCAGCCCACCCAGGAGTCAGCATGCTCTTGCTGACAGATGCCAGCTGCGATTTCTTTTCAGACACACTTCACCAGATATAGCCAGGTCCCAGGTGATATCTGCCTGCATTCCCCACTTCCCAACTGCAGGGGCCCAGCCAGTCACTGGAGATGGCAGCTGAGCCCAGTGATTGCCAGAAGCCCCACAACAAGGGGATTCAGCAGCAGGTAGCAGCACATGGTCATCGGTGAGACTGAACTTGCAAGCCCTGGTCACAGGTGTCACCAACACAGCCAGGCTTGCAGACCAGGCTAGGAGGGCATGGCAGTATCACATTTCTTTACATCCCTACAGCACAAGACTCAACACAAAGGCTGCAAGTTACAGGCAGCTCCCTCAGGGAGGACATTTCCCTTCAGGGAATGTGTCTTCAGACTGCTTCAAGGATTAAAAAGCTGGTCTCCTGAGCAAGCCAGCTGCCTCTGCCCCAGCATGCAGGAGTTGCCCTCCTACAATGCCCGGGGAAAAAAAGGGGGAAGCAGGCCATTGTAAGTTACCTGGCTGGCCTGCCCCAAACACAAGTGATAAAAGAAGTCCACCACATACTCTCAGCAGTGACAGCTGGCAAAACATGGCTTTAGTTGAGAGCCACTACAGGCACCAAGTGCTGCTGACTTATCTTCCCATGCTCAGAGGCAGCTTCAAGGTAGGTCTGTCAGAGTCCCAACTCTGGATGAAGACACAGCTATAGCAGCTGGCAAAATTAAGCTATCGGACTAGAAGGGCACTATATCCTGCAATATGCTTTTCTTGACTATTAGCATGGACAAAGCTATTAACATGGTAGGAAGAGACCTAAAACAGTCTCCAGAGTGAGAATCCATTGTGCACATAATGTAATGAGTACTCAGTAGATTGCTTAGACCTTCAGGCATTACAATGTGTGTAACTATATAGGCCCCTGTGCTCTGTTTTTATGCACTGACAGCCCAGTTGCGCTCCCTCCTACAGACGTGTAGGTTTATGCTGATTTAACAGGATGAATTCAGTTTCAGATCCTGTTCCCTCATCACCAAAGCTCAGGAAGACTTTGGGGTTTTTGGTTTCTCATTTGGTTTTTATTTTGTTTCATTTCCTCCAATAGACATCTGCTCTTCTCCATTTCTTCAGGAGTCTACACACAACACCAAAGCTTTGTTAAAGCTAGCAAGTTTGAGCCTGCAATCCAGGCACCCGTTACTACATGGCTGTGAGTCAGTTTTGAGTCGCAGAACACAGAACAAAATTAATGGGGCAAGGGAGGGAAAAACTCACATCCCACCTCAACTATACCTCTCACAAAAGAAACAACCAATAATGAGCAAAATTGGGATCTTCCCTTTGAAGCTTGTTTCTTGGCTCTTTCTATATGTGCTACAGTCTCTCCCCCATTTGGCATGAACTTTTTTCCCCCTTTGACCACTGTCCCTCTCAGACTGAGGGCAGATCTTCCCAGCTGCCTAAGTAAACCAGTTGATCTATTATGTGGAACATAATAAGTTTCAAGGAGGTATCACTCATTTGATCTGCTGATCCATATTAAAGGCCTGGCCTTAATCCTCTACCTAGAGAAGGATATTGTCTGCAACATCTGAGACTGTAGGTCTCAAGGAGCCTGCATACAGGCTACTGCTACATCAGAAGAAACCACTGGCAACAGAAGGTGCAGGAAGAGATGGGAGGATTCAGCCAGTCCAGTCAAAGGCCAAGTCATTTCACCACTAACTTACCGTCACAGCCAACATCTCCCACTGGGGACAGAAAAATCATTCCTGATGGTCACCAAGGTGAAGGGGGAGAAGATTTACACAAGACACATCAAGCTGTTGCATTCTAGCAGGCCCTACTGTGAGGAAAGACGTAGGGACCAGTAAGATCTCCAGAGAGGACTAAGCTCCCCTTCATTAACTGTTTCCCAATTCTCTATGCTTTTCTATGCACAAGCATGAGTATATCCCAGCACCTCCCTTAGGTACGCCCTCACCTGAAAATCCTCATACTCTGGAGAAATACCCTCAGGCTATTCAATGCTTTTTGCTGGAAGTACCTACTGAAAAATCAGAGAAGCTGATGGCATATGGACAAGACCCTTCACCTTCTGTCTGGCCAGGACCTACACAACATATCCACCCTACTCACCAGAACAGGGTAACAGCTTTTCTCCTAGATCTGAAGAAATGTAGAGTTTGGGGTTTTTTTGGCTCCCATGGATGCTAGAATAATTGACAATGACACTAGCATTTACTGGTGTCATTCAGATAGCTGACTTAAAAGGTTAAGACTTCCCATCTTTACCCTGGCCACAAGGTTTCTGCTGTACTTTCAACACAATCCCATGTAGAGCTGTCTGGCAGAGGAACACCAAGCAAGTGTGGCTGTGCAAGAAGATATGGTTGTGAGTAGGCTTGATAGAATGTCTGGGCCCTTAGCATATTCTCCATCTTCTGGGTGATTGGCTGCCTAGACTCAGGTCCCACTTAAATAATATAGGTGTCTGGCTTTGAGAAACCTCAGGAAGGTTTGCTTGCGAGCTTATTTCAGCTAAGGTTCTCACCCTTGATCCCTGCCTAGGCTAGTGCAGCCATGCCTGTGCCTGGCCATCTACCTTGCTGATCTAAATCCTCATCCTGACCTGCTCTGATCTTCCTGATTAGTTACTCTGGGACTGTTCCTTTGTTGGTGAGGCCACTGCCCCTACCTGCTCTGATGCAACTCAGCTTGCTCTCCCTTTCAGAGAAGCCTACTCTTGCGCCTCCCTGAAAAAGGGCCCACTCAGCTCGCCCTGCTCATCTCTGCAGTCAGGAGAGAGACTGCTTCCCATTTACAAGTGTGGTGAGAATCAATTCTGAGAACATCTGCAGGGTATAGAAGCCTCTAATGTCTGCAATGCTAAATGGCAGGGCAACTAAGTTTTCTCACTTGCTAGTTTTATGCACATTCTTACCAAGCACCACACAAACACCTACAGCCAGGTCTGTTTCCAAGTTGTTGTGGGTTTTTTGTTTGGGTTTTAGTTTTTATTGTTGATGTTGGTTTGGGGTTTTGTTTGGTTATTTTTTTACCGAATTTGGAAAAGCCATAGATATTTTTTTGTGTCCTTCCATGCCTAGAGAGAGCCTGAACCCATTCATTCCTAAAGTTGTTCTTGTCCAGCCTGCAGGCCATAATGCACTTGGCAGAAGGATAAGTAGGCTACTAGGATCTTGCTGGAGACATAAAGACCTTCAATCTGCAGGCCTTCCAAAGCAACAAGTTGACCACTTAGACTCATGACATCCTTTTCCCAATATTACTAGTTTAATTACCATTTGCACCAGTACATCTTATGCTTTATATACATATATCTTTAATTTTTGCTTCTTCAGCTTTTCAAATACATAATATATTATCTCCAAAACACTAAATAAGACAATACAGAAGAGGCTCCTAGTTAGTTATTAATTGGTGCCATGAACTTCCTTGATTTGGGTAACTGATACATAGTTGAAATGACAGGACCTCACAGTGATTTAAGAAAAAAAAAAAAAAAAACACACCACAAAAAGCCAACCAGCAGAGTCCATGACTTTGCTAAGAGATTATAGCTACCCACAAATTCAGAGGAGGCAGGGAGTTTAAATACAATGAGACTGCAGGAGTGACTACAAAGGCAGGGGAAGGGCAGCAGGGAGAACACCATGAGAGCCAGGGGATCAGGATTAAATGACTACTTAAAATACATCCAAGAGCAGTCTGGTCCCCACTTCCACAAGTGGAACTGTAGCAGCTTTAGAGCTATTTTCAAGAATTTTGCTTCCCAGAGGGATGGTTTAAGTGGAAACTTTGTCTCCAAAATGTCCTCAGCGTAGAAAGAAGACAAAAAGGACAAGACCTTTTCAAGTACAAGGTGCATACAGCTAACTACTCTCTTTTAAAAATCTCACCAGGAAATCTTTGCCCAAAGGGAAAAATTTACTTGCACAGGTATGCTAGGAGAGCATATTCCAGTTACAAAAGTGTTGCTGCTGGCTGAGCGTTCATAACAAGAAGCCTTCCAGTGAAGTACCAAAACCCTAGTGTTCTAGTAACTCGGTACAGCTGTAGAAGAGTCACTAAGACCACCTTCCCAGCTAGTGTTTTCACTTAGCAGCTAGCACAGAGGGTAGCTAGCATTGTGAGATTTCCAGCCTGCCCATGGGCTTTGCCCAGAGTAATCAGCAGACCTACATCCCAGATCACATTCATAGCTGCTGAAGATGGAATAGTGTCCAGATCAAAGGGACATAGGCACTCTCCCAAAGAAAACAGCAGAGAGTAAGGGCCTTCTACCTCTTTCTAACCTCCTAAACTACACAGGACATAGAGGGGGTTTGGGGTACATTAAAAAAAAAAGTCTAAGTTACAAAAACCAGTTACATCCCTCAAAAGTTAGCCTCAGGAGAAAATCCACAAGGAGGAACAGAGGTGTGAGAATTTCACTGCCACAGTTCTCAAGATTGGGCCTACAACACATTTCTTGCCCAAATGATAGGTATGAGCTGAAAAGAGGAAGGAGATTGTCCCTTCACCAGAGAATAATCCATTGTCCCACCATAGTTCTTACTGTGACACAGATACGCAATACTTATAACACAGTGCCAAGTCACAACACAAGGCCAGGGCTCAGGACAGTGATGCAGGAACATGAAGTGCTCAGTGATGGGATTACCTGGTTACTATCTAGTGCAAGTAACTACTGAATTATTAAAAACAGGCTTTTTTTTTAAAAAAAAAAAAAGCTATTTCCAGTTAAACCAGCTCAATAACAATGAGGCCTTTGCATGGGGCAGGAGGGAGAAAGGAGTGAAAATGAGAAAACTTCCTCCAGTGAACCTGCAAGCCAAACAAAGAGCCTCAGGATGGGGAGCCCACCTGAAGCTACAACACAACAGCAGTGGGGCTACTCAAGGAGTTGCATGACTCCTCCCACAAGGGCACAGGAATATCCAACACTACCAAGAATTGCACCAAAGAGAGGAAGAGTAGTGCATGCATGGGGAGTTTTACCCCTTACCACAGATGTAATTAATCAAAGAGGGTTTTGTGCTGAGACAAGACCTATCTCCTTACAGCTTCCATCTACAAGCTGCAGCCAAATGCAGCTGCCCTTAGCACTACAGGCCAAACTGCAGAGACTTGAGCCACTATTCAAAGCAGCCACAAAAAGCAACAGTCTAACCAGAGAAAATTTAAAGGACAAGGAACCCAGAGGCACCTACCCAACCTCCTCCTGTACCCACCTTCTTCAGGATTCTTGCTTTCCCTGTATGGAAAGACAGGCAAAAAGAGCTAGGATGTACCATGTAACGGCCAACTGGGTGGAAGAGATTAAGTTACCTTTCTCCTCCTTGCCCACCTTGTGAAGAGTCATTATGTTCTCTTTAGATTCAGTGGTTTCACTGTGGGGTCAAGAATAGCAAGTTTTGACTGAAGCGAAGATACAGTTTAAAAAAGAAGGATTGTCCCAATTTGGATTGAAGACTAGAGAGGTTTGTGTCCCCTCCAATTCCATTTGGTGCCTCTAGAGCCTCTTGGTCATCAGTTTGTCCCATTCCACTGCGTTGACCATTCAGAACTGGACCCAGTTGGACTGCTGAGGAGCCTGATTGGGAACAGCACTGAAATAAAGAAAGGACAATCAAAGGAGCAGATCCAATAAGACTTCTTAACTTATGGCTCTTTCAGTGCCCATCAGGACACGACATTTCTTGTGTGCATTTCCCTTCACCACAGTTTACCTGGATGCAGTGCTGAAGTCTCCCCAGAGGTCTGTGGTAGCTGATGCTGGTGCCTTAGATGCAGATGCAGGAGCATCTAAGTCTAATAGAATATCTAAGGCAGAGGGGAAAAAAAAGGAGGGGGGGAAGGGGGGTGGAAAATCAAGCTAATCAAGAAAAAAACCCACAGGCATTTAAACTATCACCTTACATAAACTGCTGGATGCAGGGGCAGAGAATCTTTGAAGTGACTTCAGCTCTCCCTCCAGAAGCACTTAGACTTTTTAAGGATTTTGTTATAACAACATAACAGCAGATCCTCTTGCTGAATGTGCACTAAGCCTCCAGCTCCTACTACAGGGGTACATCATCTTCAAGAACTATTCAGACTCCACCTAGCATACCAACTGGCAGATTTGTGACATATTACCTCTTCCAGTAGAAATATGGCTCAGACACAGCCCAAACTCAGCAATCATTAACAGCTGCCAAGCAAGCATCACCTTAAAAGTACGAATCATGCACTGGAGCCCAGCCCTATTGAGAAGCTTGTGGTTTCTTCTCACTCTGATGTGTGTACAGCATTGTTAAAGTCTCTGCCTTCAAGAGACTTCATCAGCTCTCCAGACATCTCTGTGTGGTCACACTAAAAGAGTGTACAGTATCCAGAAGACTGCAGCAACCTCTTTGTTACAGAATCACAGAATGGTCTGGGTTGGAAAGGACCTTAAAGATCATCTAGCCCAGCCCCTCTGCCATGGGCAGGGACACCTTCCACTAGACCAGGTTGCTCAAAGCCCTGTCCAATCCAGCCTTGAACACTTCCAATGGTGGGGCATCCACAGCTTCTCTGGGCAACCTGTGCCAGTGTTTAATCACCCTCAATGTAAAAAAAATTCCTCCTTATATCCAAGGTAAATCTAGTCTTTCAGTTTAAAACCATTGCCCCTTGTCCTATTCACTAAAGGCCCTGGTAAAAAGTCTGTCTCCATCTTGCTTACAAGTCCCCTTTATATATTGAAAGGCCGCAGTAAGGTTTCCCCAGAGCCTTTTCTTCTTCAGGCTGAAAAAAGCCCCAACTCACTCAGCCTTTCTTCACAGGAGAGGTGCTCCAGCCCTCTAATCATTTTTGTGGCCCTCCCCTGGACCCACTATAACAGCTCCATGTCTTTCTTGTACTGGGAACCCCAGAGCTGGATGCAGTACTCCAGGTGGGGTCTCATGAGAGTGGAGTAGAGGGAGAGAATCACCTCCCTCAACCTGCTGGCCACATTTCCTTTGGTGTAGCCCAGGATATTGTTGTCCTTCTGACCTGCAAGCACACATTTCTGGCTCGTATCCAATTTTTCATCCACCAGTGTCCCTAAGTCCTTGTCTGCAGGGCTTTTCTAAACCCAGTCAAACCCCAGTCTGTACTGATACTGGTGATTGGCCCACCGCAGATGCAGGACCTTGAACTGGGCCTTACTGAACTTTATACATATATATACACACATGTATGTGTATATATATGCATGTATGAAGTTCAACATTTATATTCTTAGATATTTTATTATTTTATATATTATATAGAATTTTACTTATTTTTAAAATAACCCACTATACCCACAATCCCACTATACTTCACACTTCTTCCTCTCTCCCTATTCAAAGCCACTCAAGAAGTGCTTTTCCTGCATCTTTCAACAATAACCACAAGTTTATCTATATTTTTCTGCAGAAAGCAAGTGACTGTGCAGTGCTTTCCTGGATACCTTACACAGCTCTGCCAGTGCCCCTAAAGCACATATAAATTCCAAAAAAACCCAACTATTTAAATTTCGTACACTCCCCTCCAGATCATTTTGGTTTTGCCTTTTGCAAGGACAGGAGTTCCAACGCTGTCCTCCTTGCAAGGAGAACAAGCAGGTATTATTAAGCAAGCATGGAGATCCTCAGGTCAAAGAGAGCAAAGCCCTCAGGACACATCATGTCTCACAGGGCACTGTTGGCACTAGATTGAACACTAGTTCCCTGAAGCAGGCCTCAGTCCTCTCTATGCACCTACTAGTGTCTGACAGACTGTTTGCTCTCTGTTAATATTTACCTGCACCGCTCCCGTTACTGGATTTCAGCAAGGGTGGTGGTGTGACATGGTTGGCAATGGCTGTGGAAGAAGGGGGGGGTATAGGAGGGACTGCAATTTTGCCTCCTGGTGGGGGTGGCAGCAGGCTTAGGCCCCCTGATCCAGACACACGGGGCTTGGCTGCTCCTCCTTTCTTTGTCATCATGTTCTGTGTAAAGAGAAAGGACAAGTGAGGAATAGTCTCCATTGGCATATCCAGAGAAATAAGTAGGGTGAACTGGGCTTACCCCGATGTTCAGTTTGATGGTCTGCCCTTCCTTAAACCCTAAGTCTAATTTGGGACGTGTGTCAGCTTCCTGGGACTCCTTGGAGATCTCAGTCTCCTGCTTCACCCACCTAAAAAGAAGAGAGGAAGACATAAGACCTTGTAGCAACGGGGAACAAGGCTTCAAAAAAAGTGCATGGTTCCTCTCCCCACCCAGCCAAATAACTACCTTGCCTTGACTAACCAGCTACCTCCTACTCCCAGTGTAATACAGCAAAAAGCTGAGACCACCACAAACCCAAGAGACTAACACTGCACCTATAGCATCACAGGGCCTAAGCTTAAGACTTACAGATCTGACCCTACATGACTCTCAGCTTGCATGGCATTTGGCAGCACATTCAGACATCCCTGATGGAGCCAGAGCAGGGCTTCATTACCATCCCAAGGAAGCCTGCAGTAAATGAACATGCACCACCACCCACCATGTTCTACAGACCAGAGGAAAAACAGCATTCCAGAAAAACATAACTCACTTGAAGTGATCCTGCAAAGAGACGTTGAAGTCAAAGGCATCACCACGATCCGTGAAGCCAATGCCTATAAAAGCACTTCGTCCTAGCAAGGAGACAGGAGGAGTCATTAGAGGTGCCCCGCAAATGGGCCCTTCTGTTCATTCACTCCAAAATCCTTCTGCTTCTCCTAAACCATTCTGTGCTACCTCCCTGTGACACACCTGCAGCTGGACACCAGCAGCTCACAGCAGTCCATTGCTCCCAGACTTCAGGACACGTCCTTCTTCCCATGTGGCGCACTCAGAAACAATGCAGGAAACCCTCCTCTGTTAACCTTGCCCTCCCACCCCTCCAGGCACATTATCCAGCCTTTTTAGCACTCCCAACACCATTTCAATCCACTTGGCATACACCCAGCTCCATGAGGCTAAGATTCTCCCACTCCTAGCACTTGGCACATCAATGACCCCTCAACTCACCAGTCCCATCCTGAATTCGAATGACAAAATAGCGGCTGGAATCTGTCACAGTTTCTACTGCAATGCCAGGGTATTGATCTATAGGAGCCTGAGCGAAGAGTTCTCCTGCAAACAAAGAATCAGCTGTTAAAGAGAGCAACCTCTTGCTAAAGAGTGGCCAGGGTTGCCACTCACTACTCCGAGCAAGTTTAGAAGCAACAATCATAGTCACAATCTTGCCAAGTCACAACCTTTCCCTTACCGGAAACCTTATCCTCCAGTTTTATGTATGCAGTTTTGCCTTTGGAGGTGACACGAAGCCGCCCTGTCCAGTCCGGATGGTCCAGTTTCCAGTCAGATGCCCTGAAAAGAAAAGCAACTGTTCACAGATGATACATCAACCCCTCCACTTCTGCCCAACCACCTCAGCAGAAGTCTCTGCTCCCAAGCCTTTGACACCTGCAGTTACCGTATTCCAATTCTCTCCCCAAACAATATATGACATCTCAGATCCTGTCCCTTGCTACCAGTTGACAGACATGGCTCTAACTGGGTAAAGAGAAATAGATACAGCCCAGAAAACACCAACTCTGTCTTTACCTTTATCACCTAGCAAAAGAAGGGAGACTGAAACCCAGAAATTCACTTAGAACAGTAAACCAAACGGCAACTAATAAGTGCCTTGTGAGCAGCAGGAAAAATTAATTTAAAATTAATTAATAGCACGCTGAAAATCCACTCCATTATTCTACCCTGTTGATGTAAAGTAATATCAAGTACCTCTGAACCTAGAGCAAGCTAGCTTACGCTAGGTCATCATACACCCAGCCATCTTGACTAGTTAATCAAACTCTTTGCTACAGATTTTGTGAAGGAAAAAAAGAAAAGGGGGCAGAGGGGGAAGAGAGAGAGAAAGCAAACCCCAACCTACAGGATTCTACAACTGGAAACAAACACCTGCAACCAGATGTGGCACTCATGATGGCAACAGTTTGCCAAGTTCAGCAAGTACCACTGATACCCATCAGTGCTTCAGAGCACAAGCCTATTTCTCCTGAAAGACTGTGGGCACAGCTTACAAAGTCACACTCCACCGGTTTTGGCTAAGGAAAGAGAGAAGGCATCTCTAACTCCTGGTCCTGCAGTCTCTTCTTAAGAATCATGCTGAACTCCCGGCTTCCTTTCTGCTACTGCGAGAGCCAACAGACCAAATTCTGCACCCCGCTATGCCACATCAGAGCCCCATCCCAGGGAACGGGGCGCACCTGGGGAGGGGGGGAGGTGTCAGCTCTGCCTGCAAGAGCAAGTTACTGACGTGCCCCCACGCGATTACAGAGGAGCCCCCACTCCTCCACATCACGGACCGAAGGCTCCCGCTTTTCGGCGCGGACCACCTACGAGAGGCGACTCACGCCGCTACGTCCCCCAGATCTGCTGCTGGCGGGGACTAAAGCCTAGGCCTGGCCTGCCCGCGGCCTCCCAAGGCCGCGCTGGGGGCGAGGACGCCCCCTTCCCAGGCCCAGCCCCCGGCCGCCCTGCCCGCCGCCGGCTGCTGGTCTGGGCCGGCCCGCACCAAGCCAGGGCGATCCCGGGCGCCGCGCACTCTCACCTGTACCCGCGGTTAGAGGTGCGCGGCGGGATGCGGTAGACGTTGACATCGGGCTTCACGCAGAGGACGGACTCGTACTCCAGCTCAGCTGCCGCCATCTCAGCCGCGAACCCCAACAAGCCGGCGAAGAGCAAGGGGTGGGAGCCTAATAACTGGGGGCGCTTCCGACCGCCATCTTTGATGAGGGCAGACACCGCCTACGGCCGCTGGAGCTGTCGGGTGGAAAGCAAGCCACGTTGAAGGCATAGAGGAAGGCATGTTGGATCCTGGCAGAAAAGCGCGGCCGTGGAGAAGTAGCCATCTTGGAGCCGGTTCTGACACAGCAGAGGGAGCCGGCGCCATCTTGAACCCTGGCAGCTCCCCCACAGAGCCTGGCGCGGCCATGTTTGGTTCGGGCAGAGGGAGTGGTGCCGGGCGCCATGCTGGAAGCGGGCAGAGCCGCGCAGGGCGGGCTGAAGTGCCCCTGGGGAAGCTGGCCGGGTTCCCCCCCGCGAGCTGGGCTCAGTTCCGCACCGCGGTGGCAACGAGCAAAAGGCGCCGGTGTCACGCCGAGAGCTGGGAAACCGGAGCTGGGCCGTGCCGAAGGGTGGTGGCGAGTTTTGTGCCGCCACGCAAATACCTGGGGGCGCTCGTGGGTTCCTGTGTGCCCACGGCGGTGGGCTGGGGCGTCTTGCTGCTCCCCTGCGTGTTTTTCTTTCCTGGAGCCTTGGGTCAAAGCTTGGGTTTTAAGTGAAAATGTATTTTTGCGTGGCCTGTCGTGCTGGAATCAGGAGGCCTTTGGTAAAAGAGCAAACCAAAGAGAAAACACGGTGCAAACCATCACAAGTTTTGCAGCTAGAAGTGATGAAAACGCCTGCTATGTAAAGGTTAATTTCAGGAGGGTGACTTCCCAGAAACGTGGCCAAAATAAGTGTATAGATAGTAGTTTATTTGTCCAATATGGTAAGATAAAGACTAGTAGCATTTAAACGTTTAAACCAGTGAAGACTAGTGTTGGAGTGTACTACTATGCAGTGGCCTGTGACTGAGTCTCTAAAAGTAGTAAATATTTACTCTGAAAACTGGAAGAAGCAGCATAAGAAAAGTAACAATTACATATCCACAGACCCAAAGGTAGGCATAGCATGAGCTAATTGTGCTAGGAAGTAATTTAAGCTACCCATGGAAGACTGAGGGAGCACAGCTTATTGTTGAGGGTAAAGCAAAAAGTGAAGGAACCAGCACTAAGTTACAGAAATTATTTTTTTTCTGGTATGGAATAGAGTTACTTAATGCTGTCAGAGCTGAAACGGTACCTGGGGATTTGTTTCTTGCTGTTTCCAGAGCTAAGTGGAACAGGATGGTAATGAACCTCAATCATAGCAGTCAAACAAGCTGTCCTGTCAGGTCAAACATCCTCTGACAGTTTCCAGTCCAGAAACAAAGAAAGGGAGTCTGTGCTGCTGATTCCGTAGATCTGGTAAGTGAAGCTATTTTGAAGTCAAGGACAGGAGTAGCCTTGGGTTATTAAGCCTAACAAAGGAGGATACTTGTAATTTAACTAACATTTAACTAAATGTAACTGGCCTAGTTTTCCCCAGAAATTATGTTGACAGCTGTATGAGTAGATACAGATGAAAGACGCATGACTGGTGTGAGCTAAGTACCTGAACAGATAGGGAGTGATGCAAATGTGCAGCTTCCTTTTCCCCTTCCCCTGCAGCAGGAGGGAGGGGCTGGCACGCTCTGCTCTTGATGTCCCAGGGAGCAGGGGCCCACACTCTGCTGTGTGGGTGTCCTGCCAGGCTGCACGCTGGAGCAGACAGATACCTGCCTGGGAAGAGAGAATTGAACCCTTTTGTGCAGCCTGCACAGAACTAGTAAGAATACACAGCATTGATACTTAATGCAGCTATGTGCCACAGGGTAAAAGACTCTGCACCCCTGCCTGCAACATGCCACTGTTACATTGCTTGCCAGGCTGCCAGAGTTAAGGCAAAGAGGCTAATAAGAGGCAAACCTTGGAGAAGAACAGAGCTGCCTAAAGAAAGACTATGAAAGAGTACAGAATTACACTTTCATAGTACACTAGCCTAGCCATCTGTAGTGTATGGGCTTTGTGAGCCAGCAGTTTGATGCACATTTATTAGCAATATTTCATAGACTTCACTTATATAGATTAATTTAACTGATTTTTTTAAAGTTTTTTGTACTTTTGGTTACTCCTATCAACCCTGGAGCCACAAATCTAATTGCGCAGTATGAAAAAGCGTATTTTTTTGTTTTCAAACTTCTGCCTCATCATTTCATTTGATACCTCCTAGTTCTTGTGCTATAAGAATTAATGTGTCACCTTGTCCATGTGTCTCTCATACTGCCACTTAGATGTCTCTTTCCCAAGGTGAAGCATTCAAGCCTATTTAGCTTGTCCACCAAAAGAAGCCATTCTGAGCCATGGCTGTCTAACCATCACTTACTGTATTATTTCTGATTCTATAATTGTTTTTAAGATCAAGGACCACCACAGCACTCAGTATTCAGGAAGCAACTAAATACTTCCCGCCATATTTACCTTTTGAATAGCATTGTGTGTTGACGTGATTTTTCATAGAACTTCCTGCGGTGACTGCTGAGTTTTTTCTTTGAATAGTACTAACTTACCTAGAGTACATCACTCTGTATGTGTAGTTATGGTTGCTTTCCCAAATTCCATAATTCACAACTAGCAATATTAAATTTTGCCTGCCTCTATATTGTGCTGTCATTCAGTGTGCCACAATCCTCCTACAGTTCTGGAAGGAGAGCATCTAAGACAAGAGAGTGGCAAAGGGCCAACTTTTATGAGGCATATGAGGAAAGATGCACAAGTGGCACCAGGACACCAGGAATACATCTCCCATTCAGCTCCATTGAGACTTAACCAGCAGACAACATAACATTCTTTTTCAAACAAGCATCTCTGGATGAAGAAAATACAAAGCACTGCCAATAATAGCTAACATTTTTAGGGTGGTTTTTTTAAAGGATTAGGCAATGAGGTTGAAATATTGAAGGAGAACATATTTAAAATCAGACTATGAAAGCAATGGAGGATCCATATTCTTCCCACACAGAAATCTACAATGAATGAACAGAACGCCACAATGTTCAATCATATGAGGTGTGCAAATGAAAAGGGCTACACAGGTAGAGTAAAATACACAGTTTATGCCAATCCTGATAATAAACAATGCAGAAGAATCATTTGGGGTTTTGCTTTGCTTTTTGCTTTGCTTATTTAAGGAAAAAAAAAGGGGCATTGTTCAGAAATGTACTTAATGGGTAGAGCAATATTTGGAATTTTCCTTCTCTGTGCAGAAGGTACAGGGGAAACCAGTCTCACAAAATTACTCATTAGATAACTTAAAGGATAATCCCAAGACAAACATTTTTACAAAACAGTCCAAATACTATTTCAAATGGTGTTTCCTTCACTGAACATGCCCTGACAAAATATCTGACCTGAACACTCACCCAGTACTGAAAACCTGTTATTGCGAAGAGCTACTTTTTAATTATGTATGATCTATGTATCTACCAGTTGTGCCATGCTTTGTTCCCTGCTTGGTGTCCAAAGGCAGTGCTTACTTGAGCTTATTCAGCAATGTACAAAAATGTCTTGGGGACATTCAGTGGATTTTTTAAAGAGGAGAGTTTGAGGAATAGTGCAGGGCAACCCTGCAGATGATTAGTGTCATTGGAGAGTCCCTGTGAAACTAAACACGCAGTTGTGATGATGAAAACAAGTGCACAGCAAAGACTGGCCACCAGACCACTGCAGTATGCTTCCTGGAGGAACAGTTGTGGTGGTTATGGATAAGCTTTATAGAGAGGCTTTTGGACAAGTTTTTTAGGAAGATGGGTTTGCCATATACGCAAGGAACATTCAGGGTCTGTGAACGATCATAGCTGTCTAGTCACTCCACCTGCAGAGAAACAAATGGGAGATCTGAGAGAGCCTGCAAAGCTTTGTAGAACTACAGAAGAAGTAGTAGAAATAAGCCATACAAGTGGAATTCTTAGTTCTTACCAAAGTGTTTTGGAGACAACCTGCATAGTCTCACAGGAGGGAGGCTTTTGTAAATGTACTGATCACATTTTCAGAATTGTATATGCGTGTAACTATTTAGTAACTGATAGACTGGCACAGTTTTGTAATAACAAACCTGAAATGGCAATACAAATGGTAACTTGCATTAAGGTATTAGCCACTTTGTTGTGGTGGCCAGTTGAGTCTATACATCAAGATAAACTTCAATATGAACATCCTCATAGACAAGCTGATGGAGTATGGGCTAGATAAGTGGACAGTGAGGTGGATTGATTAGTGGCTGACCTGCTGGGCTCAGAGGGTGGTGATCAGAAGAAGGAGGTCCAGTTGGAGACCAGTCACTAGTGGTGTCCAGCTGTGGCTGACACTGGTTCCGGTACTGTTTAACACTTCATTAATAACCTGGATGATGAAACAATGTGTACCCTCAGCAAATTTGCAGATGATACAAAACTGGAAGGATTGGCTGATGCACCAGGTGTCTGTGCTACCACTCAGAGGAACTTGGACATGCTGGAAAATTTGTCAGACACGAACCTCATGGAGGTCAACAAGAAGTGCAAGGTCTTGCACCTGGGGAGGAACAACCCCATGCACTAATACATGCTGGGGGTTGGCCACCTGGAAAGCAGCTTTGCAGAGAATGATGATGTTGTGGTCCTAGTGTACAACAAGCTGACCATAAGCCAGCAATGTGCCTGCACAGCAAAGGCTGCCAATAGCTCTCAGGGCTAGATTAGGAGGAATGTTGCCAGCAGGTCAAGGGAGGTGATCTTTCCCCTCTACTCAGCACTGGTGAGGCCACATCTAGAGTGCTTGGTCCAGTTCTTGGCTCCCCAGTACTAAAGCGACATGGACATAGTGGAGTGAAACTTGTGGAGAGCCACTGAGGTAATTAAGGGACTGGTACACCTGTCATGCAAGGATAGGCTGAGAGAGCTGGGGCTGTTCAGCGTGGAGAAGAGAAGGCTCAGGGGATCTTATCATCTAGCTGATGGGAGTGTTTAATGGCAATGGAGCCAGACTCTTCTCGGTGGTGCCTGGTGACAGGACAAGAGGCAATGGGCACACACTGAAACAAAGGAAGTTCCGTTTGAGCACAATAAAACAGGTTTTTACTGTGAGGGTAGTTGAACACCGGAACTGGTTGCCTGGAGAGTTTGTGGAGTTTCCTTCTGTGGAGGTACTCAAACCTGACTGGACACAGTCCTGTGTAATCTTCTCTAGCTAACCCTGTTCTGAGCAGTGCTGTTGGGCTAGACAGTGTCCAGACAGTCTTCCAACTTCAACTATTCAGTGACTCAGTGAATTAGAGCCTTTCTAAGCTGTTAATCTCAGTCTGTTTTCATGAGGGGAAGGGAGAGATCCAGAAAAGAAGAAAAGAATGTAGTGTGGTGATTTGGGATTACCATCAAAGCTGCAAGCTGAAGTGCTGGTCTGCTCTAAGTAACCATTTTATGAAAGTTACAAAATGTCTTTTTCCTCCTTGCACCATCCCCTTTGAGGGTCTACATCATTAGGCCCTTTATGCTAAGGTGCAAAACACTGCACTAGTCAAACTACTTAAAAGGTTCATTGATCTGGAAACCTATACAGAGAGGGACCACATCATCTCATCACTGTTCAGGGTGAGGTGGCTGGACTAAAGATAAAGTGCTTGCTGTGTCAAGGTTGGCTGCATGGGAGAGGTTTTAACTGGGAGGATCAGAGCTGGCCAACTGGTGGAGAAGGACCTTCTTGCAAAGGGGAGTTAGCCTAGAGCTAGTGAGTCATACGTTGGTGAAAAGGCTGCACTTCCCTTGGCCAACTGGAGCCAATTGGAGTACCCTCCTATCAATGCTTTCTGTCTGGGTCCCCCAGGAAAGATGGCAGCTGAGAAAATGATGCAGCTAGAGGACTTTTCCTGTCAGGCTGCTGACAGCCTGTCCATCTCTGGGGGTACAGCCCAGCCCTGGCCTGCCTTCCTGTTTCTGTTTTCATGGGGTTTGTGTTAGAAGCTGCATTTGTGTGTTTCACAGAGACATACTCAAGAGCAGAACTCTGCTCCATCCTAGTTCATTTTCCAGGCCACAACCAAAATCTGAGGCTGATTCTTGTATGACTGGGCTTTGTAATTTCTGCTAGCAGTCTTGATTTCCCAAACTGGGAGGGGTGAGCAGGAACCCTGTTGTTGCACATTTGAAGTTACTTGCCCTAGATGTCTTTTCTCTTTATAGCCTTGCCATGTTTTGTGCTACCAGCATTTCAGTTAACCACTTCCACCTTTTCATCAGTCAAGTTCCTTCTTTAAAAAAGTAGAAACCCAACAACAAGACTTTAGATACCCTGAAAAGTAAAAAAGCAGATTAAAATCCCTTTGCCATGACCAATTATGGTTTGTTGAATACAATGTTCTGTATTTGGTTAACTAAGCTGTCTCAAGCTGGGACAGAAGCTGATCTGGATTTATAAGAATCCCAGAAATGGGATTAGCTAGGTGAATGTGCTGATCTGATAAAAGCAGCCACCTGGAAGTGGCTACAATACAACAGATCAGACACCTGATGATGACATGGCAGGGTTTGGAATTACGAATTACATCAAGAAAAGGTTGGCATTATGCCAACAGGCAGGATATCTGATTCAGCTGTCTTTCTTACGGAAACTAAAGTAAAATATATGCTTGTGCTTATCATTCCCTTACTTTCTATTATTCTTTGATTCAGGGCACTATTTTATTTTGATGGTGTTCAGCTTCTTCTGGTTTGACTGTGTTTATTTTACCTGCAGATCATATCTAAAACTTCAAATATGAATCGTTTTAAGCCTTTCTGCCAGGGTGAAAGAACATACGTAGCACACAGATGCATGTACAGGAAAAAGCAGTTCCTAAAATGTCATGTGAGTTTCCTTTTTCAGTCAAGCCAGAGGCAGGACTCATGGTACTTGCTCACTGACACACTGAAATATCTGCTTCACTCGGGTAGGTATAATAAGCTGCAGAATTCTGTTTTCCTCTTCAACTTGCAATTTCTTATTCTTCACTCCTGAAAACCTCTCTCCCCCAGCTCCCCCTTCCATCTTCATAACCGCATAGCAGCCCTTTTAGCACTCTTAAAAAAAATAGCATGGGCAGTATCTTTATTGATTCATCCCTCAGTTTGCTTTGGTGTAGGATTTGTATTACTGTCTCTACAGCAGTATTCCTTGATTTCCTGTCCTCTTTATACTGTCTTCTGTAGCTATATGGGGAGGCAGCAAGATTCAGCTCTTGCAGCATTGTTCTCCAGTTGCCCCTGTAAAAGTTGCTTCTGCATATATCAGCAGAACCATGGGAAATGGAACAAACTTGTTAGAATTTTAAGTCCCCAGCTGCCTTTCAGTGACATCTTTCATGGCTTTCCTTGCAGGTCACCTTCACCTAAAAGCCTCTTAGCAATTGTTACCAAAAAGTGGTAAATTATAATGTTTGTTACAACTGTTTATCTCAGCTTCTTTGTGGTGAAGTGGTTCTAACACTTATGCATTGCTCCACATTTAGACTGTATGTTATGCAAGGAAGACATTAATGATTTGGAATTTTTAAAATAAAATTGATATTTAGTCCTGCAGATAACAGTCCCTGATGGACATTTAAGTACTGGCATAACAGAGGTTAAAATAGAATCAGTCTGGATTGCCTCATTCATGTCTCTTCGGTTGCTTCTGCAGGCTGTATTCAGCTCTTACCTATGCAGTTGCCTTGCATTCTGGTAATGCTTTTAGGGACCCTTCAGCAACACAACTGCCTTCATTGATTCAGCAAGAGTTTATCGAACAGGGATTTTATAAACAGTTCTATTAATGCCTAAAGGATGACAATCAGGCTCTTCTCCTGAGTTCTGTCTTGACTTTGCTAGATTTCCTTTACTTTCCTTTTTAAATTTACTAATATCTAAATCCAAGAATAATTGAGCAATTAAAATTTTCCCACTAATATTCTCACAGTTTGAAAATGTCACTTAAGGTTTCTGTGGCTCAGCTTCATTGTCTTGCAATAAGACACCTTTTTATATCTAAAATGGCTCAAGAACATTGCTGCTATTATGCTGTATTTTAATTTTTCTTTCTACAACTAACGCTCTGTCTGTTCTTAAACCATTTATTTCTTGCCTTTCTCCTCATCAAGACTAGCTTTCTAAGGAACCAGCAGAGAGCTCGGAACAAAAGCAGGGAAAAGGAAATGCTTACTCAGACTTCCCTAAAACTACCTCTTAAGCAAACAGACTTGCTGTTGTGTCTCTTCTATTTATAATGCCCAGAAAGTGGAACAGGGTTATTTCATTAAGACAAGCATTGTTTTCTCAAGCTAAACCTATTTCACTGCTTATGCCAGAAGAAATAACTTGTTTTAAAGGGAAAAGGAACTAAAATGCTGACTTACCTTTCTGAAGAAAGGAAATGTATAGAAAGCTGGAAGTCAATCAGGAAAGACACCTGGTGACAGTGTGGGCATATAAGTAGAGAGCTCCACTTCAGAGTGGAGACTAAAAAGAACCAGACTAAAATCAAAGGGAATGGCAGTTAGGAGAACATAAGTGTATGCAAACCCCCCTGTTTGGACAGTGGGGCTTATGTAGCTTAGCCACCACGAGAATGAGGAAGGTGTATAATGGTCAGATTAGTAAGCTTTTAGCACAAACTTGTATAGACTGATGCCTCTGTACCCTGACAGCTCTGTGCTGACACCTGATTCAGAGATGCTTCAGTAGAGATAGAGAAGAATTTGGGGAGGAGGGTGTGAATTGCCTAATAATATGCTTTCTGTTTTATAGATACAGAATGCCTGGACTTCTGGGTAATAGCAGTTCACATGAACAGGCTGCTGTATACTATGCATCAGAATCCATTGTCTCCATTGCTATCTTTATCACCGTTTTCATCATAGGTATCCTAGGCAATGGACTGGTGATCTGGGTAGCTGGTCTGAAAATGAAAAGGTCTGTGAACACTGTCTGGTTCCTAAACCTTGCTGTGGCTGACTTTATGTGCTGCTTGTCCTTGCCATTTTCTGTTGTTCACCTGGCCCTCCATGAACACTGGCCATATGGTTGGTTCCTCTGCAAAGTCATTCCATCAGTCATAATCTTCACCATGTTTGCTAGTGTCTTCCTACTCGTGGCCATCAGCATTGACCGGTGCCTCCTTGTGATGAAACCTGTCTGGTGTCAAAATCATCGAACAGTGAAATTTATATCACTAATATGCAGTGGTATTTGGATCCTGGCCTTCATTTTCTGCTGTCCTGTCTTTCACTACCGTGACACTAGCACTCATGACGGCAATATTGAGTGTGGGTACAATTTTGGAGATGACGAAGATTATATGGATGATTCTGTAAATGAGTTACTGGAAGAATACTCACCTTTAGCCTACAGTGGTAATGACTCATGGGGAAATTTCCATGAAACTGATTATCCTGTATCCCTTGCCTCAATGGTAATAAACATTACTAGGTCTGTCTTTGGCTTTGTACTCCCCTTTGGCATAATGGCAGTTTGCTATGCCCTTATTGCTTTCAGAACACATGCAAATCAGTTTCACAAGCCACACAACAGGATGCTGCGAACAATTGTGCTTGTGGTAGCTGCGTTCTTCATCTGCTGGGCTCCATACCACGTAATTGGGATTCTGTCCCTTGCACCTACTCTTGGGACAGGACTAAGGGAGTCATTGATCCTCTGGGATCACCTCTCTACAGCACTTGCATATGCCAACAGCTGCATCAACCCCCTGCTCTATGTTTTTGTGGGACGGGACTTCAGGGCAAAGGCACGGCAATCAGTGCAAGGAATTTTGGAAGGTGTCTTTACTGAGGAACTAACGCATCTGATCCCTTACTCCCTTGACAGAAGCAAGGCTTCAACAGACAAGGACGTTAGCAGCACAGTGTAATTCAGGACTTCAATCACCACTGTAAAAAGGGCGAGCTATGGCCCCACACATCAATCACTGTCCACTTAACAGCTTTTTTTGCTCCAACACATTTGATTAATCTGCAGATCCACACACAGGTCACTGAGGTGATTCAGATCAGAACAGCTAACCCCCTTTATATCCTGCTCCAGAGAGGTGGGACTTCAGAAGTACCAAGAGTAATAATCTGAGGGAGGGCTCTGGTGAAGCAGAAGACACAGAGTACTTTTAACCTTTAAAGAAGAAAGCAGGCTTGCAGAATGATTTGTGGTAAGATGATGTAGTTTAACCGCTGAATTGCTAGATGAGAATGTCATTAGAGTTATTTGCATGTCTATGTTCTACGTCTCCGATAAACTGCAGATGAAACTAACTTTGATGTCTCTCCTTGGAATCTGTCATCCCATCTTTCCTCTCCTTTGACTACACATGGGGGCTGAGGGTTTTTTTTTCCCCTGAAGATTTCTCTAGAGGGTAGTGCTACATTTTCTTACAACAGTACATTATAACAGCACTTGCCCCAGTCAGCTGCATTGAACTGACTTTCATGCCCTGGTAGATGCCCAAGATGTTTCTTTGTTCTGGCAAATACATCACTGTACAGTAGTACTGGTCTAATGCACGTGCTGTAGCTACATTCATCAGCATGCACTCACTCACCCTCTCCCCAACACTCCCTCCAGCACCAGAGTCCAAAATCTTACTTTTAGGAAGTAGACCAAGATTATTCAAATGTATCTATTGTATTTTAAGATGGCACACGAGCAGAATTTGAGCAACTGCAGTCATTGATGAACCAGATTTGGTGGCTGATAGTCCAGCAGCCATTTGGTAAAACCTTGGCATTGAGAAATAACCCCCAGTTTGACCCCTAGAAGATGGGGAATTAGCCTGTTGCAGAACAGTCATGTCCTGCTCTTTAAGAGAAATGTGCTTCTCATGTCCTCCAGGTGGATAAAAGATAAAAATTTCATCCAGTCAGGCCACTTGGGGGTTTCCCCAGCTTGAATGTTCCCTGCTCTTGAAAAGTATTTGTGTGTTTACAAGGTACTCTAAGGAAGTGGTTTAAAAATCTGCTTTTTGTGTTACTCCTTCAAGGAAGGACTAAGGTCAACAAATGGTATGACAAACAGCCACTAAGCATTGGTAGTTTCCACTTCGCCTTTCTGGCAAGCACAAGTTGAAAGACTCACTGATCTCAGTGCCCTGAGAACAGCCAGCTGTGAGAACTTCCCAGTCTTTCTCCTGACATCCTAAAAAGTCTCAGTCATAAAGTACATATAGGTGTGGGCGGTTAGTTTAGCAACATCCACATCCAAATTCTGTTTCTACGGTAAGTAGGTGGGAACTGAGCCCACCTGACAGGCGCTGATGGAAAAAAATTCAATACTGGCACCAAAAGAGTTAAACCATAAACATTCACTTTTTCTTTTTATTAAGAAAGCATGCACAAAAATAAACTCGTGAGACCACGCCCCTCTCTCCCTGACCACTGACACAAAGCATGGGTGGGCCACACCACACTAGGGGGGGCCTGCGAGAACTCCTCTCTTCAACAGGCTGGCATCGCTCCCCTCCCTGCAGGCCAGTACCCACACACACTGCAGAGGTCCACACCGCCCACCCGATGCCTTCCCACGCACTAACAATGCACATTTATTTCAGGGGCAGAGGAACGAGGCTAATTTGCACACTGACCGGCATGTATTTACATATGCAAATGAGGCGCAACTTAATACGCAAATGAGGCAAATATGCAAATGAGGAGCACTTGGATACGCAGAAGGAGCCATCTTGGTTTTTCTTCTGATGGTGTTTTCAGACTTCCACAGGGCCGGCTTTCAGTAACATCCTCTGCAAAGCACTAGCTGGCACCTACCAAAGGTTGGCTCTCATGGTTGTCTCTGGTGCCACTTTCCACAGAAGCCCATCACACATGCTTCCAAGCTGTATCATTCCCATCTTGAGGCAGCAAAGATAACAACTGACTCCACGTTGAAGTTGGCTCTGGGATACCTCATTTCTCTTGGAAACGCTCAATGATGAACTGCCCCCCCAAACACACACTTAAAGAAAAAAAAAACCAAAACCAGAAATGTCATACCCCCCCCCCCCCAATACAAAGAGACTCTGTCCACTTCCTTGACAATGATCCAATTGGTTTATCCCTACAGCAAATTCAAAAAGCAATGCTAGTTCCCCACCTTCCTGCAGTCAGAGTAGAGGTTATTACTCCCCTGCCCCAGGTCTGTCAAGCAGCCACAATGTTTTATTTCCATCTTGGTTCCCTTCACTGGTAAACAGGAGATAAGGGCTAGGGGGAGGCTTTACAAAATATTAAGAGGAAACAAGAAGTTTGGCAGAACAGAGCCATACTAGAAAAAAGGGGAACACAGGACACAGGGCTGGGGAAGAGGCATCTCAACACTCACTCCTGCTCCTGTACCTTTTCCACCTTCCTGATTTGCAAGTGCTGACAAAACTCATCCTTTGGGATTTATGCTAGATTCCATCATCTCCCCAGCTGAACTGCAAGGGGTCTTACCCACCCTCCTCCCTTCTATACTACACTCTTTGACTGTTTGGTTTAAAAATCTGTGCCACTTCATCCTCTCTCTTCTAATGCACCTCTTACAAAAAACCACTTGGTGAGGGCCTCCCAGTTACCTGACCAGAGGATCCAGCCCCTTGACCAGAAGTTCCCTAATGCACCTCCATCTGAGCCAAAGCTTCCTCTTCCCATCATTCACTCATTCACAGAGTAGGAACCACTGACTGAGAATTTGCACCTATGCAACAAGGCTCCTGTTGTTGGCACTCTCAAACCACAGGCAAGGACAGTCTCCAAATAAATGAGGGGCAGAGGGCCAAATAGTAACTGAAAATATACTGATGGGAGAAGTCTTCCAAATTTGCATATACAAGTAAGAGCCTCACTACATATTTTGAAGAAGGGCTTGAAGGGGTGGGGTGTGAAGTTGCCAGGAAATAGAATTTGCCAAATCACATGTGACACCCCTGATTGCTTCTTTTACCTGATGGGTATTGTAGGCTTCACCTGGAGACTGCAAAAGGCAATGTAGGAAATAGGTCAGGATTCCCTCAAAATATCTCTCAGTCCTCACAGATGGCACTGCATTCTGAAACCCAACTTCTCTGCTGAAGTACCATCTCTGCTACATTCTTCCTTTCTTCAAACTCAGGTCTACCCTCCCAGCTCAGCTCAGCTCTCCCTACCTCAGAGATTATCCTCTCTTTGTACTCGGGAACTCTACTTCTTTTCTTGCTTTTCCTGCTGGTGCGAGAAAGTTCACAGAGCTAAGATCATCCCTCCAGTGTCCCTTTAGCCCCCTGACCTTTACAACATTTACGAAACAACATGACTACAGGCTCCCAGGGTCCACTAGGCTCTCTCACTCCAGTAGCCAATACGACAGATTCACCGGCCACCTTGAAGGGAAAGAGGGATTGTTAAACGCAAAATGATGGAGGCAGAGAAAGATGCACTCGAGGATTCAGCCTTCCGAGGTCTTTTCATGGCACCAAGGACCCATCTTTCTGCCCTCCATGGGGCACCACGCAACACGAAAGAGCCGATCTGATGCATCCGAGGCCACCAGAGAAGGGGGAGGGCTGTGCTCAATTATTGGTAATAATAATAATAACAACAATAATAATAATAAACAAAAGAAGAAAAAGAAGATAAAACAGGACGCAAGGAAGGGTTATCTTCGGCAGCATCTTGCGGTGGCTTCTCTGGCAGAGATAGAGAATATATATCTATATACAGGCAAGGCAGGGAGGCTGGGGAGGGTGGTGCTGGCACCATTCACCCCATGTCCCCCTGCCCTCCCACGTCCTTCACAAAGGACGGGCTATCAAGTCTGTAACTCGCTAGGTGATCAAGTCCCAGTCAAAATCATCAGGGATTTCCTCATTGGCGCCTGCAGGTGGCCCTGGAGGCCGAGGGACCAGATGGTGAGCTGAGCCAAAAACAAAAAAAAAGGAAGGAAAGAGAACAATTAGAATTAAAAAATGTAATGCTTTTTCACATGGGCCCTTGGGCAAAAGAAAACATAAGGGATTCGGGACTTCCAACAGTCTAACAAGCATGAACATTATTGGCATTAATTTCTCCCTGTCAGACAGCACCTACCAAAGTCTGTAGGTGGACTGCTGTGAAATTCTCCACAGCAGCTTCTACAGAGGTTAAGTTTCAGCCTCTAACTTCCTTACAGCTGACTGCTGATAGAACACAGAGGACTTCAACAGAAGATTTTCATGTAAAGTTCCCTTCAAGCAACCAGCTGAGGGTGAGGCTGAGCTAGATGACTATTAATGTGAAGTGAAAGAGATCAGGCTGCTGAAATCCTAAATCTTGCCAGAGCTATGGCAGAGCCCTAAATGGGGAGTCCCTTGCAGCCCAGGCTCCCTCTCTACACTCAGTGCTCCATTTGATTAGTAAGTGCTTCGGGAGACATTCACAAAGGGCTTGGGAACAGGTTCTTTAATGTTCATTGGTATAATATGCCTTAATGTCACCCCTTACCTGGGCGATTATATCCTGGAGAGTCCTGGGTGGAAATCTGGTACATAGGAGATGGCCCGGAAAAGAGATGGGGAGGCTGGGGCTGACCATAGGAGTTCACTGTGAAAAGAACGGAATAAAAAACAAAAAAACAAAAAACAAAACCCAAAACCAAACTGTTAACATTCTGGTCAGCTGTCTTGGCCCTGACTGGGTGGCAGCTCAGCCACAGAGCAACTCACTCAGACCCACGGGATACTGAGGAGATGTTCAGCTGTTGGGTTCTAACTGCAAGCTATAGCTTAGTCAGGAATCTTGTTCTTGGAACCAGCAGGAGTTTCTCTATTGTTGTAAAAGAAGAAAATTTTCATCCAGAAACACCACAAGCTGGCTCAATATCATCCATTTAGTTCAGCACTAGATGACACACACCATCACAGTGGTATCAAGACCATGACAACCTCTGTGCTCTCCTCAGAGTGCAACTTCTTATTCCTTGTCCAGTCAGTATTTCTCCGACATGGGTGCAAGAGCTTTCTTCTTTACAGCTCCTACAGCTTCTGTCACCTGGAACAGCAATCTCTCTACCTTGCCATTCCTTTCTGTTGGTCAGCTACAAAAGACACCACCCCGTTCTCCTTTTATGTGTTTACTTTTTAAATGTATTTCTGCCTGGAGAGGTTGCCTGTCAATGGTACACATCACAGTGACAGTCTGTCTAGGCCACAGACATAAGACATCCTAATTCTTTAAAAGCCAGAGAAAGCAGAGTTCCTACAAACAGCTCTGACAGCCCTGCCTTGCATTGCTTGGTGCTACGTTGCCTGACAAGGCAGAAAGTAGTTTAGGATATTCACAGAATTGGGTCTTCATTTTACATGTCACTTTAGCCTCCTTCCTAATTACCTTGGTTCATGGATTGCTCCTGTTTGCCACTGTTCAGGGCACAAGAATCAGAGATTCGGGGGGGTTGCTGTGGGCCAACCAGATGAGGGAGCTGACCAGTCTGGGTAAGGAAGTGATTAAGGGAGTCACAGAGGTTGGCAATATGGTGTTGATCCAGCGTCCAGTTCTTCCGCTCAGCCTGGCGCAGACTCTCCATCAGCTCTGCAGGGGACAAAGGACAATGTCAAGGACAGCACTCAGCTGTGGTCTTCCCTGCAAAGAGTTTCTATCTCCTACCCCTAAATCCTACCTTCTCCCCAAAAACCCAATTTCATTGCTTCGAATCTGTCACCAAACTCCTGGAGAGCTCCATATCTAGGATACTGTCTCACTGACTCAGGTAGGGGAGGGAAGAGTAGGAGGGAAAAATCTCAGTTAGCTTTCTGACATACTTTTATGAATTAATTCCCCTTTCCCCAAATTCTTACAGTGTTCAAATGCTTCAGGGTCTTTAACAGATCCTACAAAGGAGGACACCTCATTTTATAAATACAAGAGTTGAGTCACTGAGAAACCCATGGACTTGACACGGTTACACTGAAAAAAGATCTGGGCACAACACTCACATATTCTAGACTACAGCCCTAGTCACTGAGTCGCTAAACCAACACTGACCTGAGAATTGGGAGTGCTCAATGCTAGACCAGTTCAGCCGGTTCACCATCTTGAAGCTTTCCTTCAGGGAATCGATGTTGGAGCACCAATCAGGGGGAAATGCTGGAATTAAATGAGGACAAGATTATTCCAACAGAGACCACCCTTTCCCTCCACCCCTTAATATGAAATGATTAGCGCCTCTTCACCAAAGAGCCTGATGGTACAGTAGCTAGAAATCCTTTCTCCCTTCGAAGACCGGGGATGGCGTCTCCTTTTTCATTTAGCTCCTGACTTCATCCTGCATCCCTATACAGAATTCCAAACCCAGTGTGGATGTATCCTCCTTTCCTTCAGTAAGAAAGCAATTTCCCTCTCAGATTTCAATCATAACTGGCTTCCACCCTTTTTTCTACACACAACATAGGCGCTACTTAGGGAAAGCTCGCTTGTAGAATTTCTGTCTGGGGGCTCCTCTCTGCTCTCTCTTCCTCAGCTGTTCCTTCCATCACCCCTGACTCACCAAAGCCAGCATTGTTGATTGAAGCCTGGGACTGCTGCTGCTGCTGGTGCTGATGTGGCTGCTGCTGTGGGTGGGAGTGTGGGTGATGTTGTTGATGCTGGTGGTAGCCTCCATGCTGCATTGGGGGTGGATGCATGGACATCACTGGTGGAGGGCCATAACCTTCACCACCCTGCTGCTTTCCCCCTTGGGATGGGCAACCCTCTGGGGTTGGAGTGTGGAGTGGGGGAGCAGCACCCACTGATGAGGGGCCTTGCTGCTGCTGCTGCTGGTACATGTAGTAGTTGTGGTTGGAGGGCTGCATGTCACCAAGGAGAGAAGAGAAACCTGCCAAGTAAAAGAAAGAGGAGGGAGCTTTAAGAGCTGCCTGGTTCAGACCTCTGCTTAACTTACCCATCTTTAATTTCACACTGCTCATTCTGCTATTTATGAAGCTTTTGCAGTGCCCTCTGCAGGCTGCCAACAACTATCACCTACACAGTTATGCCCTCACCGTGCTCCAGATTCTGTCCAAAACAAAAGGCTCTACATCAGAGCCCCAGCAGGACTTAAACTTCTAGTACAGAGTTCTTAAAGCACTTAAATTCCTCCCTGGATTTTTCCTGTATTTACCAAAGTAACCCATGCTTTCCTGGAATTTTATACATGTGTTGTTTTCCTAGAAGTGACCATTAAGCAAACTTAAACAAGACATTTAGAAAACAGATAACTTAATAAATCTAACTTGCTGTTTCCAAAAGCTCCCTTCAAGTTCCTATCTTACAAGCAGCTTAGTTGGGAACCTTCACAATTTTTCTCACACAGATCATTGGAGGTCACATATTCTACTGCTTTTGTACAAAGACCACACTGCATGCATCAGGGCTCCTTTATTACTTCCATTTCTTCTGACTCATTGGGAGTGTCATTTCTATCCTCTTGTATTTCAGCCATCCCCTACATGCAAGAGTATCAGTGTTCTCCATTCCTCCCCACATCAGGAGCTCAGCATATCTCTTATGTCTGCTTCCTTGGTTCATTCTCCCCTTACATTGTGGAACTTCCAGGGGAAAAAAAAAAAAAAAAAAAAAAATCACACTGAAGGACATTGGATGCCACTACCTGAGCTACCCATTTCTTGACCATCTGCAGGGAAGCCTCAGTTTTTCACTAGATCCAAAGTCAACCCTTAGAGCATCCTACACTGTGATGGGGCAAAAGGATGAATACTGTCATCCTGACTCAAAAGTTGCCCACAAAGTTTCCTCAAAAACTGCAAGTTTTCCTTGACTACCTTATAGCTGAAGACTTGGGAGAGGAAAAAAAGAACCCAACCCAAAAAACCACAAACCCAAAACAGACCACTGCTAATCTTTTACAAAGAGAGGCACACACTGAGTCAAGGTTCTTCTCCACATTTTTGTAGCTTGCTCATTCTACAACATGTCACAAAACAGGCTCCTACTAGGAATCTCAAGTGCCAGCATGATGAAAGCTGTAAAAGTAATAAATTATTTCACTGCAAGTTCATGAGGCTCCTCCTAGAGCAGCAAACTTTGCCTGCACTGTATGATGGTAGACAGTGTAGGTGAGAGGCTTATCTAATCACATATTCCTTTTTACAGCAGACTAGTACTTAGAAGAGTGTTTAAAGGCAAGAACAACAATGGAAGGTTTTTCTGAAGTGTTTTCCTCGGACATCTCCTCTCATTCCTACAGCGATTCTGCCCTCTGGTGGCTGCTTCCTCAAGCCCAGAAATGCAAGTTATGAACGGAGTTGCAGGCTCTCTCTTCTGCGCTCTCAATCCACAAAGCTCAATTCTCCAAGGCCTTGTGCAAACCTAGTTTTAACAGATCTGAGGAACGATGACTCTCCGCTCTTGTTTTGGAGAAACTCCACATGCACCAACCCCCCTCTTATGGTTTCTAGCCTGACAGATTGTGAATACTTCTCTGACATGCTTTTCTTCAGGACTTCATTTCTCTAAGCTTCTGCCATTTTAGTATTTGCTTTTGCATCAACGCAAGGTATTTTTAAATCATTATCCTCTTTATTCTGAGAGAAGTAGGGGAAGCAACAGATAAAGGACGTGCAGATTTCTTATCTGCTCCTGGCAGAACTAATTACAGCATGCCAAAAAAGGAAAGTCTGTTTGCACAGGCTCCTAAACAAGGAAAGATCTGAGAGATACCAAGGATAGATCAGTGGACAAGACTGTGTGGGCAGATACCTGCCCACCCCACATGACGCATATAGTTACTCACCGTGCTGAGAGGAAGATGATTTCTCCAGCATGGATTTGTAGAGATTTCGGAAGGACCAGCTAAGATCCTGGAAGTTGATCTCAGAGTAGGAGAACTTGAAGTCATGGTTGGTACTGTACAGTGGGGGTGGCACATCAGCCCCTTCACGGCCCTGCCCCCCTGCTACAGTAGAGGCAACATCCACAGGCCCTGCACCCTGCTAAGGAAGGCAGAAGTAAGGCCATTAGCTTGTGCTATGTTTTGTAATTTAAGACAGGGATCCAGAGACTAGATACAGGTAGAACATGCACTGATACCGCATATCACTCAGCTCATCTCCCAGCAAATCTTCCCAAATGCCATTTTCCTTGAGGAAGATCAACCACCACCTTCCCTCTGCAGCACACTGGCTCCAGCCTTTTCTTCAGCTATCTAGTACCATTATGCCTTTATCCTTATCCCCATCCAGCTCTTGGTTAAAATTCACTTCCTCCTTATTTTCTGTCTCTGCACTTTCAGCTTCTTCCCCTTTTTTTATTTTTGCCTCTAGATCACCATTTTCACAATTCACTCTCTTCTCACCACTTTGCTTGTCCATTCATGCACTCCTCTCCTTTTACCCCACTAGAAGGCTTCCGTCCTTTTCCGTGCTGCTCACCTGACTGTAGTTGGCAATAGGGGTGGTGCTCTGGAGCGACAGCTGAGGGGTGGCCTCAGGTGGCAAAGAAGCTTCTGTGCTGACTGGAACAGCCCCTCGGGGGCTTTTACTCGCCTCTTGCTCTGGGGAGTCTTGTGGTATCTGTGGATGGGGAAGAAAGAGAAAAGAAAAGGAGCAGAAATCAAAAACAGATGAAGAAGTGAAACTGCAGATGGGAAGCCACCTCCCTTGATGTAGAAGTTCATAGAAAAGAGGAGGACTGGGCCTTAGTCACTGTAGAGTCAGGATAAAGGACTTTAGACAAGATTAACTTTGCTACTGAACTGCAGCAACAACAGCCAATCAGCAGGACGTCACACTAGTTCATTCAGTCCTAAACTTTTTCTCCCCATCTGTACACCCTGCCCCCAGAACAATACTATGGCCTGGTGCTGGAAGGACTTCTTGGAACAAGAAAGGAATTCCCACTCCTGCTCCATGCTGGCTGGAAAGAACACCACTCACGTCATCATCTGGAGGATGCCGCCTCTTGCGAGATATATCTGGACACGTATCTATTGTCCAATAAGAGCCCTGGAAAGAAAACCCATTGGTGAATGCATGATTAAATCAAAGAGCTTCCCAAAGCAGGGGGTTACTGACTGAAAGAATGCAGCACCAACTAAACATTAGGACCACAAGGACCACCCTCCAGAACATCAGACAACTGAGACTTGGGTGTTAGAAAGAGATTACTCTCTTGCATTTGGTTGTATTGAACAATGAGGTATGATGCTACTGGGGAAGGCAGAACGCTCTACATTTCCATCGCTCCAGATAGCACACCAAGAGCAGCAAAAGATGTTTTGATCCAAGCTAGGCCAACTCTTTTGGGCCTGCGCACTCCCTTCAGTAACTTCCTCACAACCTGAATTTGTTATTGACTGAGGAGAACCAACTCAATGTTCAGGTCAGGCAGAGACAGCTAGAAGGATCACTCTTTTTCCATGCTTGTGAGACTCCACTTTTAGTACTGTGCCCATTTGGGGAGTTCCCAGTACAAGACAGACACCAATGTGCTAGAATGCATCCAAAGAGAGGCCACCATGATGGTTAAGAACTAAAACACACAGACTTATAGAAACATTAAGGTTGAAAAAGACCTCTGAGATCATCAATTCCAACAGTCAACCCAACATGATATACAAGCTTTTAACGCAGAGAGATCTGTTTAGCCTGCACAAGAAAAGGCTAAGGGGATCTAATCACTGTCTTCAACTGTGTAAAGAGATTATAGAGAAGACAGAATCAAACTCCTCTCAGAAATGCACAGCACAAGAATAAGAGGCAATAAACAGAAGTTCTACCAAGTTCTAGCAATTACAATTAGATATAAAGAAAAATTTCTTTACAATAATGGTGGTGCAGCACTGGAACAAGTGCCCTGATGTGATATCTCCATCCCTGGAGATATTAAAAACTCACTGAAGACCTCAACAACCCAATCTAATTGTCCCTGTCTGGGAGGGGAGTGGGGGTGCATGTTTACTTCCAGAGGTCCCTTTCAACATAAAATAGTCTATAATTATGTCTGTTGTTTTCCAAGTATAAAGAGAACTCTAGAGTGTGATTTAGCTCATTTTAACCTCCAATTGAAATTTGAATAATCAGTGACAAGCACAGGACAGGTTTTCATTATAAACCCAGCCCAACATGCCAATGAACACCTGCAAACATATGCACTGAAGTCAGTTAGGATTTCCTGGAATAAGCCATATAATGAATAGTATTTTTGAGCAGTGATCTTCAAAGATATACTACTTCCATTTATAGATGCCAACTGAGCACCACTTAGTCCTTTAAATATAACCTGAAATAAAAGGCCTGAGCAAGTGGCCCTTTCTGGTAACTTTAGGATGGGGGGGGAAGGAAACAATCTTTCTGTCTAAATACATAGCTTCTTGTCCCCACCATCTCTTCCTACTTGTTCTTTTGGGTTTTTTTAACAGTAATAATATCTGCATGCCAAGATGCCAAGTCTTGGTTTTGCTAGCAATTCCCCTTTACAATCTGTATACACTAACAGAGCATTATTAGTCCTTACTTAGCCAACAAATTCCTAAATTCTTGAGTTTTACTTGCAAATGATTTCTACAGATTTGAACTATCTGATGGTGACATTCTTTTCCAACACCAAATATTTTGCAGTCTAAATAGATAGTAGATCTGCTCTTACTTCCATGGATCTTGCCTCCATGAAACCATGGATGTGACCTCCGTGTCACATCATAGTCCTGCCATTCACCAGTAACCACCCCTGGTCTTTCGTAATAGAACAGGTTGGACTAGACCCACGTTTTACACATAAAGATCAAGACAAAAAAGAAGCAAAACTAATAAAGTACATTCAACCCAATTTTTTTCCTTCTTCCAGTATCTTTTAAGTCAGCCAAAGACCACAGATAAGAAAAATTATTGCTACAACCATTAAGGCCCCTTTACAGGTTCCCTTTAAGTGTATGCTTCTGTAGCCAAAGCACTGCAGTAAATCTTACTACTGCTTCCATTTTTGCCTACACTTTAGGTTTCAAATTCCAACCATAAGTTAGAAAGGGCAACCCCGGCTTATTCCCTGCAGTTTTAAATTGCTTACCCAGGAGCATGCAGATTTCTTACCTTCCCAGGATCATCTCTCGGACGAGGCACCTTCCGAAAACATTTATTCAGAGAGAGGTTATGACGAATAGAGTTCTGGCGAGAGAGTAAGAGATACAGGTAAGTGCTACAACAAAAACATACAGCCTTCTGGGTATGCCCAGGAGCAGGCAGAGAAAATAGAAGGATGGTGCATAGTCAAAAGCCAAAGCTTACTACCTGTACCTGGAATGGAGCAGAACAGAAGCTGCGTAAAGAAGAGGGATGGATTAGGATTAATATTATGGGGCTGAACCACCTACACATCTACAGAAGGTACAATGAAAATACTATCAGCGTGATGCAGAGGTTGGTAGTGATGTGGGGTTAGGGGTTGGGGAGTGGTGTTTGTTTTGTTTTTCTTGGTGGGTTTTTTGCAGGCTCCTTCTTAAGGACCTACCACATACATACAACAGAATTCCCAGAGAAAATGGGACTTCCAGCTCTGCATTTTCTCCAGTCAGTCAACTTAGTTTCACATCTGTCTTTCTGTTTTGCTCAGTATTAAGAAAATAACTCTTGTAATTAGACAAAAAGGGTACTTTCGCGATGCAAGTCCTCACCTTCCAACCAATACCAGCATTTTTGTAGTAGGGAAAGTTGTCACAGATCCAACGGTAGATCTCACTAAGTGTCATCTTCTTGGCAGGTGATGAGTTGATGGCATATGTGATCAAAGTGGCATAGCTGTAACGTGGCTTCCCATCTTGGTGAACTGCAGCCTCATCCTTACTCAGGGTGGCATTGGGATCTGTCGGTGAGCCTGGAGGACACTTTCGGGCAGCCCCTGGAGGTCCTGCTTGTGAGGAACCCCCTAATTTTTCAATAGTAGCCCTTAAAGTAAGCTGTGGGAGCCAATCTATGGAAGTGAGGCTGCTTTCCAGGTCAGAGGCCATGATGCTGGAAGCAGGAGTATCTGTGAGGAGAAAGGAGCAGAAAGGGAACTCCTGAGATACAAACAAGGTGAACCCTAAGAACAGAAACATCCATTTGCATTCCTTGTCTGCTCCTCCTATCACAAATACCTGTGTGAAGATCATCCTACTTCATATACCTTATTCACAGCCAGACAGATTCACCCTAAAAGGCCTATGACTGTGTCTGTGGGAGGACCATCCTTACTGACAGTAGCTGGGACAGTGCTGATGGCAACACTGCTAGAACATTCTTAGCCAGAGCATCCCCACTGTTCCCAGGTAAAAAACTAAGATCTATTCAAAGGAAATGGAGCCTTTTCAGCAGCTGTATCACATTCACTCCTTTACTATGTAAACAATATAGTGTTGGGACCCTTCACCAAGATTACCTGTAATCCAGTAGATTTACTGTGTTAGGAAAGAGGAAAATCATAGCTAAAAGGGAATACTCCATGCCATATACAAACCAAAATTCATTAGATCATCTGGAAAAGTCATGTCTGTGACTATCTTAATTTGGGGGAAAATTAACTTCTCTCTAAGGCCTAGCCTCTCTTTTTGCATCAGGTGACATTATAATGAATCTATTCCTTAGAGCTAGGATTACATATCTCATTTTAAAACACCAAGATCATGCATAATCCTATATATAGATAATTACATCTACCATGCAAGGTGGAACAGACTATATTAAGCTCATAATAGTTAAAGCTTTGCCTACCATAACCCATTTTTCCTAAATATACATGTCATGTTATTCAATTAAATCTTGCTAATTCAAAACATTAACAGGCAAGTATTTTCCCCAAATCTGAGACACAAGAAAACTTACTTGTCCAAAATTACACAAGAAGTTTGCCATAGGGTGGAAACAGACTCGGGATCTTTCCTCTCATAAATATTATATATTTCCCCTCATAAAACACACCTGTCCAACATGGCTAGCATTTGTATCCAGGGTTTCCTACTTAACAAATATTTTACATGAAGAAAATATTTAGCAGCATGAACTTGTATGAACTTGTGCACTTAGCACACAAACTTGTATCCTATCTTTTGTAGTAGTCAAGGCAGCATAAAGACCATAATTCTTACTCATAATTGGCTGCATCACTACACTAGGAGCAACCCCTTGAAGTCTGGACTGAGGTAGCTAAGCTTCCATGGCCACAACCTGCACTGCTCTGCACTTATTCTTTGCATAAAGAGAAGAATCATGTCTTGAAGGGCTGTAAGTTCTGCATCTTTCATTTTTGAAATTATTCTTTTTATAGGATTAGATTATACAATCTTTGACCATGCAAGTGCATACAAAAGGTAAAGGCACAAACACATGTGCACATACTTATGTACACACTCGTGTAACAAATTAAACACATGCATACATGTAAAAGGGAACAGACCGACATGAACACACTCTGCTTAGGAAAGATTCATCAGCAGACACCTCCCACCAAGCGCATCACTCAGATGAGTGGATCAGATGAGACAGGGAGACACCCATCTGCGTGAATATCAATTAGATACTCATTCTAAAAATAGGTATTTGACAATAACACAGTGTGGATGCACAGATCCAGAGACAGATACACCCTGCATTTTGACAGAAAAGCTCCCCATTCTTCCCCAACAACCGTATGCATTATGCCTTACACTTCTGCACCAAAGTGCTCTCAGCACAAAAGCACTTAAGAGTCTATGCTCCAACTTTTCCTTTTCATGCATGTGCTCACCACACCTCTTAGGGCTCAAACATCTGCACAATACCCTGACAAAATCCATCCCTCCACTACCACAGCAGTGGCTCCGAAGCCCTGGGCTCAGAAGACACCTCCTAATTGCACAGCTAACATTATTACTCACACTCATATGCACGCACAGACTGAAAGGTAAAATTGCAGCACTACAGTATCTGTAGTAAGTGGAAACATTTTTCTGTCTGTGGAGGAAAGGAAAAGCCCAACTGCTACTAACTTATCTATCTACTCATCTGCCACACTATCACATATGATAACGATGACTACTTGCTACCCAGCTAACTCGACGATCGGAGCTGCAAAAGGCTTTCCATTATCCACCCTCTGCAAGCTGTTGTTTATTGAATATAGCTCTTTTTGGCTGAATTGATTTAATCTCAAACACTTTCAGTTAAAAAAAAAAAAGCAGCACTATTCCTTCCTGAATTATACAAAAGGTAAAGCAACAACGTTTTTTCACCCAGTGGACAATGGACAGACCACCAAGGTATCCACGTAACTTTACAGGTAACTTTACAGGTACAGCCCTCACTAAAACTTGGCAGAAAACAAACATGAACTAAGTATCAGCTGAACGCTTAATTTTGTAAGTACTCCTCATATAAATCTTAATTTCCACAGTGCAATCAAAGAACAAATTACTGCTGCTTATCATACAGATGTTAAGCCATTATGAAATATCAGTTGTGCTAACAATACAAATCCAAAGTAAAATAAACACAAATTTCCCAGCCACCCCCCCTTTTGTTTTTTTAAGACAAGCACAGAAATCAAGAAAATTAGGTTATAAAAGCCTATGGCAGGTTAAGATACCAATCTGAAACACCAGAAATTCAAGAAGCAGCAGCAAACACTGGAGTTTTCAGACCTTCAGATTTGCCCATATTATGTCAGTAGAGCATTTGGGATGATTGGCTATGCAGTGAAATATAAGGTTGATATACCACACACCAACTGTCAGATACATAAACTTTTGTGCATTTGTGTAAAATACACTTGTCAGGGAGACAAGCAAGGTTAGAATTGGGTCACATTATGCCCACACTAAGAATCTGAATATTTTCATTCCCTGGTTTATAAAAATCTTTGACAAGTAAAGAAAATCCCAAAATCTTAAATTAAAAAAAAATCTGATTATATATATGCACTAATCACCCAGTACTGAAACTACTACTTTTCAGTAAAATACAGCAGCTTTTTAAGAACACATACACTAGACAGTAATTTAGGACAGAAAGTAAAGACTCAGTCCCAGTACAAATCACACGGGAAATTTCAAAGCAGTGAAGTAAGATTCGCGTGCACACACACACCCCCCAAGTTTAAACTTCATCATGTTACTAGATTTTTAAGTCTGTGTCCTGGCAATATGGGATCTGTAATAATCAGGCATAGTCAAAATTCAGGTGAGGTGACAATTCCAGAACACTGTCAGTGCAAAAATAATTTGGTGTAATTGGCTACTAAACTATTTGAAAGAATACTTACTATAACAGTAATAGTTGCTATAATTTGTGCTGCATATATCATTCACCTGATCCAAGCAGTACACCAGCTTGGCACTACTTCATGGTATGATAAAACAAGACTGCAGCCAAACCAGAGCAGCTGATGATTCTTCCAACTTTCCCTTCCCAGTTTATTGCCTGGCAAACCTTCCTTCAAACTCTTCTCTTACGATCCCACTCAAACAAAGGAAAAAAAAACCACTAGTGACTAACAAACACATTGATCTGAAATCAAGGGTGTTTAAAGAAATCCTACCACATTAGCAAGCCAGAATTAACTTTAAAAAAATAAAAAGAAAGTTGAAGACCAGAATTTATAACCTCCTACTTTACATGGTAAATTGTATCTGTTTATGTATTTGGCTGACTTTAAAAACCAAGGGTAAGGTAGCCAAGATATAAGCACAATCAACAGCTGGAAATTGACTGCACAGTCTTCATTTCTCAAGCACTAACTACTTCCAGTACAACCCCAGGTCAAGACAGGTCAGAGAGATGCAAAAGTGACAGCCAAGCACTGATCCAAAAGAACAATTAAACAGACGAGAATCTGTCTAACTCATAAGGAAAATTTATTAATCGTTAAAGAAAATCCTAGCACTGAATACCTTTTAATACCACTAATTCACTTGGGATTAGTAATACTTCACTACAGCTTTCCAGGAAAGCTACTTCCTTACTTTGAATATTTGCAACTAGCAAATCAAACCTCAGGCTGAAAATGGAAGGAAGCCTTCTATCTATCAGATTGTACTATCCCTGCCACTGGACTGAAGAAATCTGTACTTTGCCTGCCCTGCTATTTTGCAAACGCTTGCTCTAAGCCAGTCAGATCTTATCCAAGATCACTGCTGCTTATATATGAGGAATGAAAAATGTATGAAATGTGGGGAACAGCACTCTAAGGGTCATACTGAATGCAGTTAATAAACATTTATAGCCTGAAACATTCTCTAAGGCTGAACTCAAAGGCTAGCCAGTCAGAATCAGTTACGACTGAAGCAGAGTCATACAATGAATGAAACTATGGTGTGCACGGCCTACAGAAGATGCATATTCTAGAATAAATATTTACATTTACTTTCCTATATTTACTTTCACTGTTGCTTTATTTGCTGATATTCCAATCCAGTGAAACACTTCTGGGAAAACAGTCAAAGGAGAGTCAACTTAGGTTTCTCAACATAAACTCGGGGAAGTAAGAAACACACAACAAACTACCAAGCAGTGAGAGGCATTGCTGTAGAACACATCTAAAAATAAGGCCACTTTTATTTAGGTGCCTGAAACACAGATCCAGTGATCTAACTAACAATATCTACCTAATATACTCAGAGATGCACCTAGCTTCTGAGGTATTTAACAAATAAAAAACCCTCAAACCTGACAAACTGGCAAAAAAGAACCACTTGACTGCGACCTTTCTGAGACACAAAGGTGAGCAGGATGTTGCTTTGAAAAGTAAGGAAGAGAAGTAACACACAAGACCACCACATGCATGGAGAAATGAACAGCTTCTACTTTAATGGAAAAAGGCAATTTTGACATACTTGTGTAAATTACACATGCCAGAAACCTGTACTCTTATGCCAATACAGAAAGGGGAAAAAAATCAATTTTGCTAACTCTGGCAGGAAGAGAAATTTGCCATTATAAGATATGTGCTTTCTTTCAAAAATAACAAGGTGTGAACTAAGAGGGCAGGACCAAAACACTTAAAAATCTTATCTCCTCTAAGCAAACATCATCACCGAGAGATATTTGTTTCATGTAAGAAATCAGAAAAAAGGGATACTGATTACCTGAATAGTCTGTAATTGTATCCATCATTTTGGTAACTACTTGTGAGAAACCTTCAGGAAATGTTTACATTTCTGGAATCAAATCCAGAAGGAAGAGAGAGGCTGCTGGGTATTGTTCATAAAATGAAACTTAACCTGGAAGAAGTGGTAGGTGTCATGTTAGTATATCAGCAAACCAAAAGAAAAGCACTGCAGTTTGAAAGTACACGTCTGTCTGCAGTGCCATGAAAGGCAGAAAACCAGTCCCTGAGGTAAAGAGGTAAGAGAAATTGTCATACCCTAGAACCATGTGTCCTCTCTTTGGGAGCAGTAGAACAAGCCAAAAAACATTTTCCCAATACACTATAGGCTTGCAGATATGGTAATAAGGGGCGCACAGTTCTCACTCGTCATGAACCACAAAGGAAAAAAGAATTAAACCAAAGGAAGTTACTGTCACTAAGAGCGTACAGCATAGTATCACCCATATTAACATGAACTGCCACAACCTGCGCCTGTCCATGTCAGTGGTCTGACTCTATACCACTACTCAAAACTACTTCATGTGCAAGACAGAACGGCTTTGAATGTTCAATGCTATTTTGTGTAAAAGAACACAGGTGGTACAGTAATTATGACACTGAACTGGAAACTTGCTAAAAGTTACAACACAGCACACTAAGATGGTACTGAAAAATCAGGCTAACAGGAAGACAAAAACTTCTAGACCATGTATAACCTAATAGAAATCTTTGAACTAATTGTTTTGTTATCATTGTTATACATATATGGTTTTCTTTTAACAAACAAATCTCAACAACATAAGGTTCATATTAAGTCTCAGGGAAAAATAAAAAGAACACAAATTTGTTTTCATAATAGTTACTAATTGCATAAATACTATAACAGCACATTTTAACACAGGATCTTTCAATTCCCTCCATTTTGTGAAAGGTGCAGGAGCAGGGAATAATTTTGTATTTTGAATTTAGTGAATGAATGGCACTGACAGTGCATGCATTCTTGTACTAATGAAGCACAAAGTCTTGTGGGGACTATAAAGTCACCAAAACCCTGATGTTGGAAGTGCATCAGGATCCAATTCCAAAAGCAATTATGTACTAGTCTTGTATGAAACTGACAAAATGGTATAGTTTACAAAACCTGACCTGCTTATTTAAACTTATCAACAGATGGCATTACAGCCAAAGTCTAAAATATTTTTGTGTCAAGGGAAACAGTATCTTTACAGGCATAAAAGGCTGGGATCAAGCATAGCTAGTGCCTTGCCAGATTTTAATAAGACCAACTAATCAAATATTTTTGTCTGCTATATAAACATGCAGTAAAAATGCAGAGAGAAATAGTACTCAAACATTGCAGAGACCCCTCAGACAATCTGGAAATATGTGTTCAAAGTTAAGATTAGTTTGCTTATTTATGGTGCTGCGTAAGTGAAAGTGGGGAATATGTAACACCTGTCAAAAGAAACAGCAAATGATATCGAGAACACTGGTATGACTAAAATACTTCTGAGCCGAAAATTATTTTCTTTGTAATAAGACTACTATAAAAGATTTATTCTATTAATAAGCCGAATGTCCCATGACAACCCTCCCAATAACAGATTTGAAGTAAAAAGTAAGCCAAGCACTTTGAAGAAGCACAATGAAAATACATCACCACAACAGAAATGTCTCTACAGCATCTCTCCACGCGCAGTACCACTACTCAATATTTTACCATTGGAAGCAAGAGCTGTAATTCTAAACATATGCCAAGGAAGGCAAGTCAAGTCTTTGGCATTTGCTTTAAGAATATTAACAGAACAATTATTCTTATACTGAGAAAGGTATTGGGTATTGGTTTTTTAATAATTCTAATTTATGAGCACATATCTGCAATGAAATTTTCCCTTGGAAAGCAGAAAGTCTGTGGTAGAGAAACTGTATCTAAGAGAAGGTATTTCCCACAGCCTTGTGGGAGCACCCAGGTTGAAGAGAAGGATTTCAGTTTTAAATGCCTATCAGAATCACATCCAGTATCAAACCTTCAGTACAAGATATGCTAACACTGGTATGATACCTAGATTTTCTCTGAAATTAGAGACAACATCAGAATTAGATCAGCATGCAGAGTATCTTGCTCAGATCATCTTCACATTGTTGCAAAATAGGTACAGAAACACAGGTAAAAAGATTGCAACATGCACTTATAAATGAAAACTGTGTTCTTATTCCCATTAAAAAAAAAATGAGTCTATCAATGAAAAATTACTGTTAACCTTGCAGTTTAATAACAGTAATATTACAAAGCTTCTAACGTAAGAGAGCTCCCAGGGCTAAATGAATGCTAGCCAGGCATAGTGAAAATGAAAATCTGACTGCAAGTGGTCAGAACCTGTTCACCAAAGGCTGAACCACTGAAAATAGATTAGTCAATATAAACTCTGTAATAGTTGCTGAAACAAGCCACAACCCATTCTGTCCCACTTGTGGAAATGGTTATCAAGCACCTAGCAAGAACTAGGTACTGAATTCATAGAAAATAAGGAAATTGGTATCAAGTGCAGATTAGTCCGATACCACGTGGCCAAGATGTACATACAGCAGATGCTCCCAGAGTTAAGATTATCAAAGCACTACAGAAAAGCCTGTTAAAGAGGAGCCTGGAAGCAAAGTGCAGCTGAAACTGAAGTTGGAGAATGATCAGAAGAATCAAGTAATACGGTGTCAAGCTCATAAATTAGGTCTCAACCACTGTTTTAACATAATTCCTTTTCACTATTCTGTCAGCTGTTAATTCAAAATTAAACTGACTGAACTGTCTTCCAGGAGACTAAACACCTGACAATCCCTAGCCAGTCTCACAACTTGTAAAGGTTTGTACAAAGCTTGAAGGTCAAGAGTATTCAGTACCACACTGGCAAGTAACACACACCCATTAACAGTTTCTTCTGGCTTAAAACGCTAGTATTGCTACTTGGTTGTCTGCATCCTACTCATAAAATGCTCCATTTTGTGTATTATCCTCAAACTAAATCTCCTGTTCACTTCCTTACAGGTACTGAAAGAAGTCCCTTTCTTCCACACACATACTTGCCACAGTTGCCACCTTTTAACTGCAAGTAAATATTATTCTGCTCTAACCCTGACCTTCCCAGTCTTTGAGATGTGTCCCTGCTTACCACAATCTTTATTTACTTTTGTAATCGTCCTTCTTAACAAAAGAAGCCAGGGAGAAGAGGGTACATGTAATAAGACAACTACAGCTGAGTATCAGTTGGACCTCTTGAATAATTTTCAAATATGCAAATAAGTAGTTTCCAGTATGTCTGGCCCCTATTGGCTGGCAATTTTCCTATATGTATCAAGGTATGAGTCAGCTGAGGAAGAATGTGAAGAGATGCTCATGCAAGAAACGGAAAAGCATAATGTCACACTTGGGTTGCTGGCAGAGCAAAGGACAGCAAGAGACAGTGACAGATAGGGGAGAAACATAAATGGGAAGGCCCCTTACAGTGAGTACAAGAAGCTGGAACCTTATGTAGTGGATAATAGCCAACAAACAGACTTTTAACAAGACAAGAAGGTAACACCATTGTCAGATGCCAGCAAGAAGAGCTAGCAGTAACTAAGACAGTAAACGAAGGACAAAGCATACGGGTTACCCAAAGAGACTGAGGAAGAAGCAGCAGGAGATTCAGGCCATGAAATTGGAAGATGAGCCCCTATCCTGTATGTGCAGGGCAAGAAGAGCACAAGAAACCCCTATAGGCCCAGCTGAGGAGGCTCACAACAGAGGAAAGCAGGAAACAAAGGGAAATCTCAAAGGAGCTTTCTGGAGTTCCATCTTGGCCTCAGCGATCTTAAACTTGCAGCAAATTGTTCAAAAAACAAAGATGTTAAAGTAGTATGCCAAGTTGCATAATTTAACTTCACTGGCATGAAGGAGGTAAAGAAAAGCGAAGAGAGAATACCAGAGCTTGGTCTTTGTGTCTAACTTACAAAAACAAAAAATATGGAGGAAGGTAAATAGCTTAGTGCAGAAGCTACTGAATGAATGACTAGAACAGTAGGAGGGAAACCAGGAAAACAGTGCCACAGAAGTCAAAGGAGGACAAGATTTCAAGACTGGGCATGATCAAGTGTCAAAAACAGCAGAGGAGCCAAGAAGGATGAAGATGGAATAGAGATCTTAGGAGAAGCTTCAAGGGAGTCAGAACATCTATACTTAAGTCAACTCAAAAAGCAGTTTTAGGCTGCAGACATGGTACAGGATCTCTCAGTTTTGGAGTCACGGTCCCTCCATGAAACAAAAGTTAATTGGGTCATCATGCTTTCACTGTTTCTTAATGGCACAAAAAGTGGCATATAAAGGTTTGGAATTCAACATCACATTGTAGTTAAGGTAACCAACAGCAAGAAGAACCAGCCTTTATGAAGTGTTTTTCATCCTTATACTTTGGAAGCCTTATAAAGAGTCCATAACCTATTCCAGGACAAATGGGAAGCTGGGCATGGAGAAGCACACAGCCTAAGGTCAGCCAGCAAAGGAGTGGCAGAACCATGCAGAGAACACGGGTCTCCCAAATCCCAGGCCAGTTCTCTACATGCAAAGTTTGTCTGCTTTGTTCAGGTAGAAATAAAGGGAATTTCAGAGATAACTATTTTAGCAGCTTGTTTCTTTTTCTCTGCAAGTTCCTGATGGGGAGGCAGAATTGTTTGGGTTTTACTTAACAATAGTTTTTTTGGGGAAACTGAGAATTCAGAAACTTTGCTCCTTTAATTTGTGACCACAAAAAGTTCAGATTCCTTCCCAATTATTCAGATGTGAACTTTAAACAGTAATTACATATTTCTGCTATAATCAGCCACAGTCTTTATACAGCAAAGAGCATAAACAAAATTTGAATTGCTAATTTAAAAAAAAAAAAAACACAAAAAAGCAAATATTTTTTTCCTCGAGGTATAAAAGCTCTCACTCATCCTCTCCCCCTCCCTCATTCCTCAGTCTCTCTTACACATTAAAAAAAGGGCCAAAACAGAACACACGTTCCCTTATTTCTTGACTTCACAGCAAGTAAACTGGCCAGCTTAGAAAGATAAGGAATGAGATACTGGACTGTGCACGAATTGTTCGCCCCTATTCTCAAAACCAAGATCCTGAAGCACTGGAAGGTACCAAGGAACATTACGCAAATGCTCTTCATTCTAACCAACTAAAATCCAACTATTCCTGAGGAAGGGAAGGGGGCAGGGGAGAAGGGAGGGTGGGAGAATGAATGAGTCAGATGGATTATGGAGACAAAGTGCCATTCCCCAGCCTAGCAGAACTGGATACTTTCAGATGAACAAAATTCTATTTATTATATAGTGGTAAAAAAAAGAACAGGTTATGGCAAGAAACATCAAGACAACAACCATATATCCAATGAAAGCCAAACCAAGAACAGGTCAAAATACAGGTGTGGAAGTAAGAGCAGGGCCTGTGAGAAAGGATTCCTGCCAATGAAGAATCCTAGAGAGGAGATGAGGGATGCTTGCTTGAAGAAAGAAGCAGCATTTTAGGCATACAGGACCAAAGGACAGAATACCAAAGGGACAGCATGGAAAAATTAGATGCAAAGAGCAGTACAGAGAGAACTGGGAGGAGGAGTGGGGTGTAGAAGGAAATGAGAGCAAAGAAGCAGGCGGGGTGGAAACACACTGGGCCTTAAAGGTGCATGAGGGGAACCTGACCATGACTAGATGCTAGGAAGCCTGAGATGGGATCAGGAAAGGGTTCACAAAGGTCAGGAACAAGCAAAATCTGTTCCTTGTCTACCTTAAGACACCAACTCCAAGGTTCATAATAGGATGGGATAGAGGATGGGGCAGGTCAAAGACAGAAGGATAAAACAACAGTCTAGTCCACATCTTGGCAAAGTACCACAGGACATGACGTTAAATGGGTCCTAAACTCTGTTGTGAGGTCTCCACGTTTTGAAACATTCCCAATATTTTGCATTTTCATTTCAAACTTAAAATTAAAATTTGCAATTAATTAATTGTGAAAAATACTGCAGCACGCTTGCTCTCACTCTGTAATACACATACATAGGCTGCCTTTAAAAGTGAAAACATGAGTACAGGGCAGAAATATGTTATAGATTTTTAAGTTCATCATACGTCCCTTAGAAGGAAGAAGGAAACAACAACAGCAAAACAGCAAGCAGCAATATTGACTCCTACCAAGATGATAAGCATTTGGAGGTTGAATGCATCAACTGGATATTCTTGCTAAAATAACATGATGTGCAACGTCCAGCAATACAGAGATTTAAGTGCTTTTCTTTAGCCTTCAGAGTTAACACAACTGCAGAGTTCAAACATTTTGGAGATGCCATTTTAGTCTGTCCATTAATCTGGGCACTACTTATATCTTCAAAGTTGTATTCCAGACCAAAAATGCTAGAAACAATATTTTTTAAAGTTTCAATTCTGAAACATCACTCATCAACAGATTCTGCAAATGGAACACTACAAAACACAGAAGATTCTGTATGAAAGTTACTGGTTACAATTCTACCCAAGGTAGGGAGAAGCAAACAGAAAAATGAGTTCAAAAGCATTGCATCTTTTGGTTGCTAATGACCAAGATGTAACTCCTGTCTGACAGCTGTGTAAAATGAGGTAACCATCTCAGTCCTGCTTTTGAGGGACAGCTGTCCATACCACAGTTGCCATTAACCATACCTCCTTTCTGACACTTGGCTCTTTACTTCCAAGGATCCAGACTGTGACACAGGCTCAGTCTCCCACTATATGAAGTTTAGGGGGGGAGGTAGTAAAAAGAGATACCTGTACCTCTGGGGCAAGAAAAAACTTCTCCATAGACACTGGTATTCTGCTGTATTTTTAGAGAGAGGGAAAAAAAAAAAAGTACTACACTAGTCACAACCCCATCTTGGACTGGGAAATTATATCCAAACTCCTCAAACTGTTTATTGTATTTCATTCCAACTTTTCTGACTCCTTATTCTATCCTAGAAACTTGCCTACAGAACCAGATTTCAAGGTAAAACCCAAGACCTTAGAGAACACATACTTAAACATTAATATAACCTCACGATCTTTCAGTAATGTAATCCTTTTCCCAAAACTCTCTAGACCTTCTCATTTCATTTTACTTAAGGACTTGACCTGAGAAATGCCACATGCTCCGTTCTCAGATGGGAGCAGAGCACCCACAGGACAAGATCAGACTGCTTCAACTTTAAAAGTCAACTTTTGGAAGCATGAATGCCCAAATTTAAATTTACAAACCCATACACACATAACTTAGTGTCTCTTACTCAGATGTTGAAGACTTCATTGCTTCTGTTAAAGTCAACTCTATGTTCCTGGGCACTTACGATAATTAGGCTATTTACTTAGGTACCTAAATGTGGTTTTTAAAGTCTAATTTTAGGTGTTCAGGCTTAACATTCTTAATGCAAACTCTTAAAGACATAGCACTTTTGTTTACATGTGTCTATAAAGTACATTGTACTTTTATAAAGACAAATAATACTCTTTTTTATTTTATGGATACTTTTGTATTAAATAAATGGTACAAAACAGCTGCACTATTCCACCTCAGAGGAAGCTGCATTTTTGCCTGTGATGAACATTTGATGTAAATACCATCATCACAGTGAAGAGCAATGCCCTCTAAAAATTATTCACTTCCTTAAATTTATCAGTATGTCATAGCTTTTGTATAGCTGTGTTTTAAACTCTGCTCTGAAGATCTCATAGTCTGTCTTAATTCTGTGTTTCCAAGTCAGCACCAAATGCCCTGTCAGCAGTTAACAAATAAATAACAATTACTCTACAGCATAAGACTTTCAGCCTTGTATGTCTGCAATAAATATTTAAAGCTCAGGCAGCAAATACAAAATCTTAATCTTTATCATTAATAATGAAGAAAAAAAACATTTCATATACAGAAAGATAATTGTGAGAGAGCAGAATTTTGTAAGGCTGGCATATATATTCTGTGAAATGCCCTGGCATCCATCAGAGCCAAAAGCACTTGAAAAATGTCAAGTCATTACTGTGAGGAAGGGGGCAGTGCAAGGTAAATTAACCTCAAGAGCATGAAAAGTCAGTTACCCCCTTGAATGTACAAAGGCCAAAATGCCTCAGTTATCTCTTCCCTTGTGCTACATAACACAGCTGTACCCAAAATAGGCTGATTGCATAACTAAAAGGCAACAGGTAAGGAGGGCATCTAACAGTACCCCCAGAACGTATGTATGCTTCATGGTTCAGCCTTCCCTTGGAAACAGGCACTTTCTGAAGCTACAGATAACTGCCAAAATGGGGAATCACTATGGAAGGACCTGGCATCTTTTGTCTGATCTTGCTAGCAAATTACACTAAGGAGTTCCTCTTCAGGGACTCCCTGTTAACCACTCTGCTCCCAAATGGATTGCAGAGGGTTCCTGTCCTGGCCAAGGACCCTTTGATCTTGGATTTCCTCACTGCAGAACAGAAACGGGAATATCTCAGGTGAGAGAGCCTCAGGCACGATTCTTCTGCTACGGGAACCTGCTTTGGCTTCATTTGAGATTAAGTCTCCTTCGGACTTGATTTCTCAGGAAATCACCACGTTAGTGTCAGAATACTCATTTGCAACTGGAAATTAACTGCCTCATTTACAAAAAGCAGCCAGCTTGGCTCACTATGGCACTAGCGTTAGGATTCATATTCCTAGCCCCTGAACACAGCATAAAACACAGATGAAGGCTGGTGGCAACAGAATGGCTTCTTTTGGCTTTCAGAGCAGGTTCCGCTAGCTCTGAAATCCACTGTCAGAATTTTCATTCTCAGGCCCCTGAGCACCACAGAACCCACTCTCAAGGGCACTCTTTCCAGAATTCATCCCACAGCCCCTAGGTACATTAGCACACACATCTTGGAGTACTAGCACTGGGATCTGTATGTTCAGCTCCCGAGCACAGCAAGGTCTGCATCGCACAATGATTTTATTCCCACAGTTACAAGCATAGTAGGACCCACATGGAGAACAACTGACACTCCAACCCCACGGGTGCATTCTTGGACATTAGCCCTACAAATCACTGCTCCTGTCTCCTCAACACTTTTTTTTTGGCCAGTATTATCCTTTTCAATGACACCTAAATGACAGAAATTAATTTCACACCAGTGATGGTAAAGGCTGAGTCCAGGATGAATACACCAGTGAAAGAAAGTAGAAGGGAAAGGGCAGAGAGGTTTCTTACAATTAAATAGGGCTAAGGTCTGCAATAAGCTATATAGTGAGGGGAAGAATCAGGTCAATTCCATATAGTATATAAGGGAGTTAAATGAGAAAGATGGAGAAAGACATGCAGAAAAAGAAGGCTGGGCAGAGGTTCAGAAAGAGAGAGGAAATATTAAAAGGAAAGCACATACAGTGAGAGAAGAGACATGGAAAACAAGGACAGAAGGCAAAAGAGAAGGACAGCTAGGAACAGAGAGGTGATATAATGTGGTCACTCACTCTGTCTGGAAGATTTTCTGGAGGGAGGTGGGTTATCTTCAGAGCTGATTTCTGGGGTGCTGCCCTTCACACCCCTTCTCTGAGACTCATCCTCAGAGTGTTGCTGTCAGCTACTCCAAGAGCTTCTTCAAGAAATATTTTGAGGGCGAAGGGATTGTGGATGAAATCAGGATCTTGAGTATTAAAACAATCTGCTTGGGATTGTCAGTCCCATAAAACTGCTGGTTTTATCCCAGGATGGATATCCTCTCTCCCTTTTGGCAGCTAACTGCTAAAGGGGTGTTCCCCTAGGAGACAGCCTTTTCACCGATTGTCAGATTATTTCAGAGATCAATTCCCCCAACCTCCCCCTACCTGTCAACCTCTCTTTCCTCTAGGTACAGCTTGTCCTTAAGGGTGGGCAAATCTCCTCTGAAAAAATTCTTTACTATCTCTGCGGATATTAACAGCAAAATCTGCTATTTCCTTTCCCTGTAAGTGGGAGATGTGTCTTCTCTTCTTGCACAGGATATTTGAAGAAAATGCTCTTGAGATTAGGGGCTGAGGGATCTTCCCTGGGATGAAGGAAGATGAGGTCAGTATTGGAAATTACCTTTATCTCCAGTGGTTAAGAGCAACTGGAAAAGGAAAGAATATCTAAATCTGCCTCTCCTTTCTCTGCCTTGCTTTGCTTTCTCTGCTGCCTGCTGAGCAGATGTAAATAATTAAAATTACTAGGTAAGTATCTTGAGCTCCTGCCTATTTCTGTCTTGGGGACTGCCTCTTTTGGGCATACGGGGTTTCTTCTGTGAAGACTCCCCTGTTGCTACCTGGTCTGGGGAAGAGCTGTCTCCTCTGCTTGGGGAAGGAATTTCCTCAGTAGCAGGGGGAGCAGGCAGTAAGGGTTATTCTCGCAACCCTCAGAAACTGGGGTCTGAGAACACCTCTCCCATAAAGGGGTACTGAGGGAGCTCCAGGGGGCTCTATTCCACAGCAAGAAAGAGCAGACCTATTTCTAGTTACCAGGGCAAAGTGCGGGGGGCCTCTGCCCACCCTTGGGCTCGTTAGTGGGGAAGGGGGCAAGTGTTAAGGTCCCCCACCGGGTGCGGAGAAGGGGGCTGGCAGGCGGGTGCGCCCCGGCCTGCCAGCGGGGCGGGGGCGGCGAGGGGCCGCCGGGGCGTCCCCCCCGCCGGGAGCAGGGCTGCCTAACGGGGCGTCCCCTCACGGCTGTGGGTGGGGTCTCTCCCCCACCCCGACAGGCTACGGGGGTGTCCCCCCACCCCGGCTGCCCGGAGGCCGTCCCTGGCTTCCCCCCAGGCCCCAGCTCCTCTTGCCCGGGCCCGGCTACCACGGGAGGCCGCGGCGGCTCACGGGCCTGCGCGGGGCTGAGCGGCCGCCTTCGCCGCCTTCCGCCGGGCCTCGGCTTCGTCCCCGGGAGGCTCCCCGGGCTCCGGTGCGGGGGGGGGGGGGGGGCGGCCAGGCGGCGCTGAGTCTCTCCAGGCCCCGCCGCTCCTGCGGCTGCTGCTCCGGCTGCTCCGGGCTGCGGCTCCACTGCAGGCCCCGGCTCCGCCCCGGCCTGCGCTCCGCCTCCCCCGGCTCCCCCCAGCCGCGGCCGCCCCCGCCTCCCGGGGTTAAGGAGGCGCTGGGCTGGGGGAGCTGCGGCTGTCTTGCGGGGGCTGCGGCTGCTCTCTCCGGAGGAGGGAGACCCCAGCGGCGCCGGGGAGCCTTGGTGCCCCGTCGGGACCGACCGGGGCCGGGGCGTCCCCCGGCACCCCTACCCCGACCCGGCCCAGGGGCTCGATTCACCCCGGAGGTGGCCACCGGCCGGGGGCCCTCGCCCCTCAGGTCGCTGCCAGCAGCAGGTTCTCGCCACTCCCCCCGTCGGCGGTGGCAGCTGTTGTGCCACCCCTGCAACAGTCGCTAACCCGCCCGGCGGTTGCCTTCTCCGGCCGCAGGGCGATCCCCGGGGTCGCCACCCCCAAATGGCTGCCTGCGCCTGGGCCCGGGCCTGGCAGCCCCTGCCACGGGGCAGGCTTGCTGCCCTGGGTGACCTGTTCTGCCTCTACCAGCCGTGCAATGGTTGTCCCATTTCAGCCCAGGATGCTCAGAGTCGTCTACCACCCCACAAAATTAAAATCTCCATCTCTCTTCCCTCATGCCTTGTATTTGGCAATAACCTATCACAGTTACCTCTCCAAACCTTAAAGACGCGTTTCTGCCACAACCCCGTTTAACAGTCTCATCATTGTCTGTTCAACGTATTGCCAAAACCATATAGAAAACCGTGAATTATATAGCGTTGTCCTGCTTTCACCCAGCTGGCTGGAAACTGGGAGTCTCATGTTGGCCTGTCATAAGGCTAGTCTTAGGGATGCAGACCAAGGCATCCATTATTTTACAACATTAAAGGGGACTGAGCAGTGAAGAAAACTATACAGATCAAAAACTCCAGAATGTGTGTGTGAGAAAGAACAGGAACTGCTTGGGATCCCCCTACATCTGAGGCCAATGTCATAGACAGGCCGCTTCTGCATGGAAATCCAAAATGCACAGTCATGAAACAGCCTCCGTTAGGGTCCCTACCCCAGTTATCTGAAAGACTCCTTGTGTTTAATAATCTCTTCTTTCTGTGGGTAGTTTCACATTTGCATCCCTCCAAATGCTAACACTACTGTAAGGGTTGGTCTAGAGGATAGGACTCATGCTGGGAGAAAATGGCATTTTCTGAGTAAAATAATTTCTTTTTTTTTTTTTTTTTTAATTGTTCTGATAGTAGAGGGGGTGTTGCAAGCCTTGCTTCTTTCGCAGGACTTAGCTTGCCGATGTACCTGCAATGACTCCTTGCATTCCTTCAACAGGTCAAAAGCTATGCCAAAGTCCCATGCTTTTATTTCAATAAGTCACAAGAACAAACACTCAACCTCTATGCTTTCAGGATGATTTGTGTCCTTTTCTCCCACACCAAGCCTTTCCTCTGCTCCTATACCAACAGGTCTGGCCGTAGCTCTTCTCCCTGTGCTACTACCTATCAAGAAGCATTTCATGCCCCTTTTCCCATATTATTAATATTATCTCATTACCGATCCCATTACAGTGTTCCTAATCATTACCAAGGGCCAACATCCATCTCTTTCTCTCCCACCTCCGCAGGCCACGGCAGAGCTCTGTCCTATTTTGTCCTTTCCCCCAGCCTTGCTCCAGTCCTGGATACACTATGCACAGGCTCCTCTTGATTCTACTGAGAGAGAAGGCAGAAGCATCATTGTGCTGGGAGGCACTTGGTGGTATCTATGAGTTTTTTGATCTATAGCCAACTGCAGAGGTGTTAGAAAACTGCGGTTGGACTCGACACATGCCAGGCACCTGATGTGCGATCCCCATTTATTTTTCCTTTGGGTTTTCAGGATCCTCTCCACCAAATGAATGTCTGAGATAGTCTCTGCTTTTTATAGACACAACAACAACAACAACAACAACAACAACAACAACAACAACAAAGATGTATCTAACTTACTCTGCTACTTGAAAGAACAGAAATACAAAAATGCCATCCAACACAAAAAAAAGCCCTTGGGAGGCAGGCCAAAGAATCAGCATTGCAGAAATGCACAGAAGTGAATGGATTGTGATCCCATTATCATATTTAGCATTCAGAGAACAAAAAGACCTATTTCAAAGCCTTTGCAAGCTAAGTAGAAGATAGGGGCTAGCAGATGGAGGCATGGAAAAAAAAGTAAACCAGTCACCATGTAACTTATTTTTACATTACATTCAACATATTTTACCCTTTTCCCACTTTTTCAAGATGCCACTGGCTTTGTGCATGACTGAATAGTTAATATTTGTCTAGGAGGGAAAGCTATGAATTTTGACAGATGGATAGCGGGCAGTTGGGACTTCTGGTATCCAGGAAGGTGTAGGAGGTAGCTTTGTTTTTTGGCAGTTAGGACACTGAAACTTACAATACTCGGGAAGGAATTCTCTTCCACATCCTGGCTGAAAGGCTGTTCCTTCCATTTTGCAACTGGTAATAAACAGGCACCTCAGCGATCCAGTGTAACACACAGGTATCCTGTTTATTTTCCTCCCTGAGCAAGGTTTGGTGGTTGGTTTGTGGAGTTTCTTCAGAACCTCTTACCCAGGAAAATATTCCTTTTTATGTATTTGTGTGTAAATACGTATGTAAAAATTTACTTTAGTTGCTCACGTTACATCCCCTGTATCACTCCTTAGAAGTACTATGTGAAAATTATGTATCTGCCCCCCTTTCAGGGTAGCCACATGTAACGATGCGTCTTAGATGATCAAGAGGCTAAACCCGGTGCTTTAAAGCTGGGTGCTTTAAACATGTGTTATGGGCCTTGCCTACAGGAAAGGCTACGCGCCCCACGCCTCTGCCAGCGGCGGCCGGACCTGCGGGGGGTTCCAGAGGCCGGCCCAGCCTCGGACACTTGCCCAGGCACAGGCTTCGCCTCCCGCCGCCGTCCCCTCGGTGGAATGGCTCCTCACCGCGAAGCCTCATGCGCGGGGCTCCCACCTCCCCGCGCATACAGCCTGGGGCGGCCTCCCCCTCCGCCCGGAACCCCGGACTGAGGGCAGCGCGGGTCAGCCCCTCCGAAGGGAGCCCCGCCTGGCAGCAGAGACGCCGGGCAGCCCCGCACGCCGCCCTCATACCGCGCAGCTCCCGCCTGGCGCCATGCCGGCCACCGTTACAGCCCGGGCAGAGGCCGCACGTCCCGTTCCCGCCGGCGGCGCCGGGCGCGACGGACGCCCTCGGGAAAGGCGGGGCGGGGCGGGGCGGGGCGAGGCGGGCCGGGCCGGGCCACCTTAAGAGCGCGAGGAGCCCCCGCAAGCTGCGGCCGGGCGGCCCCGCCCCGCCCCGTGTCGGATCCAGCCTGGGAACGTGTGGCGGGGGAGCGCGCCTGCCCGCTGCGGGGCCGCCCTGGCCCGGGGCCGCCATGAGAGCCCCCGCGGGGGGCGGGGGCACTCGTGGGCGGCCAGCCGCAGGGGCAGCTCTCCCTGGGTGGGGGCGCGGGAGCCTGGCACGACCCTTTCCCCCCCCGCCCCGTCCCGTCCCGCTAACGCCTTCAGTCCGTAGCGCCCATTGGCGGGAGGCGGGGGCAGCCCTAGCCCGCAGTCCACTGTCTGGTTGGCTCCTGCCTCCATCCATCAAAAGGCGACGGCACGGAGGAGCGTTTGCCTTTCTGATTGGCCGTGGCTCGAGAGAAGATGTGCCAGACGGGAAGGGAGGAGTAGCTCCCATTGGTCACTCCCAGCGTGTCAGTCAAATGAGTCACAAAGGGCCGCGGGGCGCAGGCAGGGGGCCCCGGCGGCGGGGCTGTTTGTCAAAGTGCGCAGGGGTCACTTCCTGTCCGTGGCCGGCGATTTCCGGCTAACTCCGCGGCCTGAGGCGGGCGTCGTTGTCCTCTGGCCGGCGCATGCGCAGCGGGTGTGGCGGTGCCTGGCCGCACTTCGCGCGTTGAGTCACGTCACGTCGCGGACGGTGGCCGGCCGGGCGGCGCGGGGCCGCCTCCCGCACGGGGCTGCCTGCGCGGCAGGTGCGGTGGCCGTGGGCGGGCCTCGAGGGTCGGCGCCGCGCCCCGCCCCGCCCGGCCCGGGCCCGGCGCTCCCGCGGGAGGCTGCGGCGCTGCCGCCAGGCGGGGTCAGCCGGGTTGCGGTGGCGCCGTGCGGGGGAGACCCTTTCTCCCGGTCCCGCCGCCTGCAAAATGGCAGGAAGGGGCTCCATGTTGTCTGTTGCAGCAGCGCCCACGGGGGAACTGCGACGTTTGCGAGCGGAGCGGGGCTGTGACTGGCTGCGGGGCTTTCAGGCGCCCGCGCTGGGATCCTCGTGCGTCTGTTCAAACGTAGCGTGCAGCGCTTGGGTGGGTAGCGGTGACCATACATGGGGGAGCGCAGCATCCCTCTTGCTCTTGTAGTTGTGCTCATGCCACTGTAGATGGGAGTAAAAGAAGCCGTTGAATTTAATTTGGTCACTTGCCCAGCAGGTATGACAGAATTCACAGGGTGAAATGCATCCTTTTCCCACTTAAACCCTGCTTGTGTTCTCAAAAATGGAGCATGTTTTATCTGTTACAGCCATGCCTGCTAAAGGAGTGTGCTGGTGTAACCCTGCCAGGTTACATTACAAAATCGAATCGGCCCTGCTCCAGGGGTTTTAGTCACTGGGAAAAATAATGTAATATTTTGGGTGGACAGAAACCCTTCTGTCTCTCACCGCCCACAGAAGTACAGTTTCCACGTGGTCTATCCTGTCTCTGCCATGGTCCCATCCCTTCTTTCAAATAGGACCCGCAACTATACGAACCCTTCCCTGAAACCCTCAGAAGTCTAAAATGGGGACGTTGGCCATGCTTTCAATACTGATTTTTTTTTTCAAAAGAAGGGAAGTCCCAGCCTTCACTTCTTAGTGACTGATAGTTTGCTCTTTGTTTCCTCCAAGCCTGACTCTGTGCAGGCTCCAAGCCATTGCATGTAGTTTTGATAGTCATTTTTCAGATTACAGTAGCGCTTCAGTGTGCTCTGAGGCAGGTAGTTCTGTGAATTGCAGAACTAACAAAGCCTGGTTCCTTATCCGTTTTGGTCTCATAATTGGATTCTTTGACGACTGATAAGGCACAAGTTCTTACTGAAGCTTTTCCCCTAATGGTGCATTTGTGATGTCTTTTTTCATTCTGGTTCTCTGATGCCTTTTAAATCTTTGGTTTGTACCATGACCTTTCCCTCTGCAAGGACAAAAATAGTCTTTCTCCTGTATTTGGTCTCTTATTTTCATGAACCCTACACAAGTTCTTGGCTTTTTAGATCTCTGCAAGGGACTTTTATTCTTCTCATAGCTTTATAGCAAAGTTTTAAACCTGGGTCACTTGCTTTTCCCTTGATCTTTCAGACAGTGGCTAGTGGCTGTAGGTAGGTATCAGAACAGAGCAGGGCTTATTCCCAAGGATCGTGAGCAGAAGGAGACTGCTCCTGTGCCTGCCCAAGGTCAAATGCCCTATTTGAAAGCGAGACATGCCATCATATCTTAGGTAAATGCTTTCATTACCCAGCTTTGAATAATCGGAGGCGGTAGCTTTTTAAAGGTTTATTTTCTTGAAGCTCTTCCTCTTTGTGTGATTAAATATTCACAGAGACAAAAACAGATGGATTATAAACCCCTGTCTTCAGGATGTTGAATCAGTATATGGGAGATACCAGGGAGATACAAAATGACAAATACTGCAAGATACTTAATTGCGTGTTCAGGCTGTGATATCTCTGACAGAAAGCAATGTGGGGAGGCAGGAGTTGGGATCCAGATCTCCCACAAGCTGGGGAAAATGTTTTAACCATGATGGGCTTGGTCTGCCCCAGCCCTTCCTATGGGTTCCCTGTGGCTGAGATGTGCACTGAGTGGGCCTCCAGGAGCTATGCCTTCTAGACAGATTGGTGGGGGAAAATCATACGTAGGAGTCTTGTTCTGGAGCTTCTGTTCAAGCTGAAAAGCTTGGAGGGTGAAGTCAGAGCTGACAGAGTCAGCAAGCACTTACATGAGAATAAGGAATACTTAAATGTAGACTCCTCTGTGATTTCGGTGCTTGTAAGGCTAGGGAGCAGAGGACCCCTGGGGCTGAGATTCCTGGCCATCATGGACTGGCAGACAAGGGTGCCAAGGCCTTCTGAAACATTTTCAGTGGCCTAGGGTCTTCTGTGCTCTATTCTAGCAGGCTTGGATGATGCAAAGGAGCTTTCTTGGGAAGAGAAGGGGGGTGTCAGTGTATGAAGTGAATTTGTTCTACATACATTTTCAATTCATGCTGTTTTTCCTTAGTGTAAAACATCTAAAAAGTTTTGCACGAGAAAATTATTTGCTTGATAATTGCACTTTCCTGACTCAGAAGGTTTACGTAGTATTACTACGTTAAGGATTATATCTCACAAGTGAGATGTTTCAGTAGTTAGACAGGCAAGCTGGTAATGAATATCAGATTCTAGGGTCCAAAAGCTCACAGAGGTACTGTTATGCATGTTACATTACTATAGGCTCAACGAGTACAAAGCAAAATGCAGCAAAGTTATAGAGTGATTCTCTGCTAAAAGGCTGTACGTGAAAACATACCTTCTTGCTTGGCAGTTAAGATGCTTGGGTGCATTCTGACTAATCTTCTGACTTGATGGGCTGAAATAATTTTTACTGTTTTTCTTGCTTGTCAGATCTGCAGAATTAAAATAACTGAGAGAGGAAGCTGGATACTGCTCCTTCCTGAACTGAATTGACAAAATTGTATTCTAAGTTTCAAGTAGTTATAGTGAATAAAGAACAAAAAAAAATTACTAGCTGTCCTTAAAGGAAAAACCTGTTTTGTGCATTCAAGTGTGGGTCTTTGTATTAGGCGACAGTGCCAGGGAAGGAAAGCTGTGGTCACATCCCAGGACTGGCAGCTAGGAAGGCTCTGTCTGCCTGTAAGTGCAGACAGAAGTTGCTGTGAAACAGTAAATGCAGAACCACCTCAAGTCACTTTTTAAAGAGCCCCTACACTTCACAGACATTGAAGCACAGTAAGTCTGATTAACAGTCTGTCTGTCTACCACTTCAAAAGCAGATGGTGTGAAAATGTAGACAGGATATAAAGTTTGATCGCAGTAGCTCATGAGCAGTTCATGCCATTGCATTCTGACTGAGAAGCAGACATCAGAGCTAATAGTAAGATTAAAATCCTTAGAAGTGCTGTGGATACCTATGATATCAGCAATAATGATAGTCTCGGATGACAGGCATTCCTGTGGATCAAAAGGAATACCCGTGTGACTTAAGTTATAATTTCTGAGAAATGGGGAATCATGCAATAGGTTCTTCAAAATTTACGGTAGGGAGTAGCTTGAATTTGCAGCATGTAATAATTAGAAGGGAAGCTAGAACACGGTGTGAGAACATGGAAGCCTGTGAAAGAATTAGTGGATGTGTTGGATCAAGGGAGATTAAAGAGGACAATCAAGAAAAAAAGTTTGCTTTTTCATATCCACCTTCAGTTTTGAGGATGTGGGAGGCTTTTATATTCTTGTCCTGCGTCCATTCTGTTTTTTATAATGAAGTAGCTTTTGGAGATTGAGATGTCATAAGGAGAAATGTTGGACCAAACTAATAATTTTAAAACATAATATGGCATACCTCCAAGAATTCCAGAGAACTTAAAGTGAGAAGTAGTTTGGCACCTTGGCTTCTTGGGTTAGGAAAATAGGTGGTCTCTCATAGTAGGTCTCTCATGGTCTCTGCATTGGTACCAGAGCATCAGGGGAGACAATACAGGCTGTAACCACAATTTAAAAAAAGGTGCTAGGGATGAAGCAGGGAATAATAGTGAAACTTTTATCTCTTTCTTGAAAGCTGGTTGGAATGATAATTTAAAATATGTCAAAGCACATGGAAGACTGTGATAACCAAGATGAATTCTTTAAGCAAAGAGTATATCATAAATCCCTCTCTGTTTTCTGGATGTGTCAATAAAGAAGTTAATAAAAGAGAAACATTTAATTGGATATATTTAGATTTTTAAAAGGCATCTTAGACTGCTCCACAAAGACAGAATCTTGATAGGGAGAAGGGATTACTAATGTAGGTCACTTTGGGGCCTTATCTTGTTTCGTATTTGAATTCATGGCCTTGGCAAAAATAAAAAAAGAGCATTTGGATGAAATTTGCTGATGGCACAAGGACAGAATGATCAGGATGTTATAAACAAATACTGAAAGACCTCAGAGGTTTGGATGAAATGAAATCTTGGATGAGATTCAGGTATGCAAAATTCCTGAGAACTCACCAATTGGAAATAAGAGAGAAGGAGGGAAAGGATCTTTGAGTATTAGCTGGTCATGCACCATGAACTGCTAAAAGGTAAATGGGATCCAGGAAAGTATCAAGAGAATTTTCTATTCAAAACATCTCCTATAGGATATTGTGAATAATTCTGATCATTCATTCTCAATAAAGATTCATTCAAATTGAAACAGATGTAAGAATGGCTTCTAGGATTTTCTGGAGAATGAAGATCCTATTACCAGAACCTTGCTTAGTAAAATGGAGACTGGAAGAGATCTGATGGTTGGTCACGAACACACCTGTCAGTAAGCAACAGGTAGGGAAAGGAGCTTTTAAGTGGAAGGATGATGCTAGTTTAAGAACAAATAGGTATAGAGTGGCCAAAGTTAGGCTGAACAGTAGAAAAAAAAAATTCCAGAATTATATCAAGACTTTCCAAAATGTCTTTATCCAAATTGTGCAAACAAAAAATTTTTTACAATTTTTAGCATTACAGTGTAAGACAAGAAGAATTGTCTTTGAACAAGAACTGTCCTTAAACAGCAAGCAAGGGTGGAATTGAGCAATTTTCATCATGGCAAAAGGTTAAAAGCAAAATGCCTTAACAATTTATCCTGTGCCCTTTGTTGTGTTTCTTTACTGTTCATTTGGAAAGAGGAGGTAAAAACAAACAGTGAAGCAACAACCTCTGCAGAAGACAAAGTAATTCAGAGTAGCCATATTAGAGGGGTCTCTGGAAGACTTCAGTCAGACCTAAGCAGGGAAGGTGACTGGGCAGTACATCAGTAATTGAAATTCAATGTCACAGTGCAATGGCAAGGGCTGATGTTACCCCTTCTGGGGTTTAAATTAACTCTATAATAATCATAGGCATGAGATTTCAGTGCCGGTGTGGGCAATCTTATCTGAATGCTCTGGGGAGGACACACAAGGCTGCCCTTAAAGAGGAGACTTCAGGAAATGGTGACATGAACAATTAAGGCCTGTAAAAACTCTGGGAGAGAGATTAGGAAAATTGAGGTTGCTATTTTGGAAAGGAGAGATAAAAAAGTGGACAGTTTATGAAATAATCGCGAGAGTAGGAGAAGTAGACTTGAGAGGTTCTGTTCTTCCTGTACCATAATATGAGATCAAAGGGACCGTTCAATGAAACTGGGGAGTGAAAATGGGGAGACACTTTTCCATATCATGAGATTACACTGGTGAATTTCTTGCCCAAGGAAGTGGTTGAGCCAAATACTGCACTAGCTTTCAGAAAGAACCAGACATTTATGTAGCTCTTATGAGTGTCTAGCACTGTCATCAATGACAATACACTTGGAACGGGGGTATTTGTTAGGGTTATGTCCCCACGAGCTGTTGAGAGGTTGTGAGGGGGAACATCCTGGCTGGGGATGCATGGTAACTGACTGATGCTCAGGAGAGACTGTAGCGAAGGATGTCCCAAAGGTGTGTGAGTCACACTGAAACATAAATGAATTTAAAATGAAGATACAGAGCTCAAGAAGGGGGCTGACTAACACTTCCTTTCATGGACAGGCATCTGCCGTCCTACTCTTCCACCCAGCCCAAGGTGGTAGAGTGGAAACAGGAAAAGGAAACAGCCATTTAACTTGAACTTAATTCAGTTTCTTCTCTGAACTGTTAAAGCTTTCTCATCAGACCACATTTGAAAGCACAACATATTCCTTCAAGTGGTGCTATCATTGGCCAGACATGGCCCTAATTACTTGCAGGATTTTTTGACAAAATTCAAAACTGAAGTTGTCGGTTTATAGGAAAAGTGAGCATCAGATGCCTTTCTTTTCCAATAAAGGAGGAACTGGGATAACTGTGTTCCTGTGCATAATCAGAAGACTTTTGTCTCAAACATTTGAGGAGACACAGGATGAATAGAAGGGGAAAAAAAAAAACCTATTTACAAAGGCATGTGTAAGGTTTTCAAAGGCTTTTTGAATGGCTCCTGTCCTGAAAATACTGCCCTCTCCTTAAGGAGTCTGTGCCAGGGAGAGAGATTACTTGGTAACAAACTGATGATAAACATTTGCAGAGTCCCTAAACGCCGGTAGGCTTGGTTCAGTCTGTGAGCTTTGAAATCTTTATGTGAATCATCCTTAGCCCTTCTTAAGAATTTGTATAAGCCAGCAGTTCTGCTCTGGGTTGCTTAAAATAGCATTGCTGCAGTTACAACATGCAGGTGATGATGCAAAATATTCAGAGCCAAGTTAGCCTGCAGCCTCTGGAAGAATTACTGTTGGCAAGATGAGTAACCATATATTCAAAATGACCACTTCTGGCCTGGAAGACTTATTTACCATTTGTTTCCTATCGGATTTAGAACTTCTGTGCTTCCCCAACTCTAGCTTTTTAGTGATTTCTGCCACATGCAGGCCAGTAGCTCAGGGATGCAATGTATTTGCCAGTACTCCTCTTCAGTTCTTGATAGGCTGTACAAGATTTGAAGAAGCTCTCCTCCCCAGCTCAGAAAGAAGATGGAGATCTGTAGATGAAGCTCTGGGAACACATGAACCCTATTTTAAGGCTTTGTTTCAAAACAGCATTGGCTTTGGCTCTAATAGGGAGTCTTCATGTCTGGGATCAAATTAATGGGAGTTGTGTGGTAAAGCATGACTGTGGTAAAGCAATGCACTTGACCTATTAACCAGTGTTTTCAGTAACCTGGATCCTGAAAGCCATCAACAAGCTCTAATTTTCTAAAGGTAATGCAACTTCAAAAAAAACCCCAATAAACTCTGCTCTGTCATCAGAGTGAATCAAGCATTACATGTAGAGATACACTAGTGAAAGATGACTTTGGACTTAAACTGCATTAGTCCCTTGCCCCAAATTATTTTAGTACAAAGCAGAGAGCCTAAAGTAATTAGGAACTACGAAAAGTGAACAAAGTGTATATAAATTGGTGCAGAGCCCACTCAAAGAGAAAAGCTGACTCTGTGGTAGTGGATTAAACAAGACTTCTCTGGCTCTGAGGCTAATAGGTATGGAGTGGCCATATTGTTAAACTCTCTTACCATCCATAACAGGCTGGCTGCATGCAGACATCCTTCTGGACCATTCCTTGCTGACTCCTAAACCATGAACAGAACTGTTTGGGAGATTGCTAGTTGGTTGCTAACAAAACTTTAAATATCAAATTCCAGTGCTGGGGGACAGCCCCAGCCACCATTTCTTTAGCTAGAAGGGTTGTGTAAACAAATAATCTCTGTCACAGAATGGTTTGGAATTAATAAAGATCTGCTCCTGGCCTAAGTTGTAAAAAAAAAAATGCTCTTAATAAAATCCCATGTCTGTGAAGTTTCTAGAGATTCCTGTGTCTTTCAGACCCATGTGACCTGTCGCCATCATACTTTGGTGGGATGAAATTACCTCGTTTTGGAGCAGAGCAGTGGGCTGACAGGTTGGTGGGGTGTCTTGGACTGCCTAGTTTTGTGATGTCTGTGGAACCAGGTGTTTAACTCAAAATGGCTGAGGACCACCATCTGTCCTCCACCACCTTCCAGCGACATGGTGGCAAACAACTCTCTAGTGCCAGTCTCTGCTCTGTGGCCTGAGGTGGCAGTTGTGAATGCACTGGACAGAACGTGAAGCTAAAACATGAAGCTGTACAGAGCTGGGTGAGAGAATCACTGGCAATTACAAGTCCCTGAAATGCTCAGGCTTCCTGTCTTGCCAGTGGACATCAGTACTGATGTAGAGAATAAAAAATAAATGACCTAAAGCAAAGCATGTTTACAGCTGCACCAGGACCTTTCCAATTGGACCCTGTTGGAAGTGGGAGTGCTGCATTGTAGGGTTTCTTCCTGGGACCACTCTGAGGTTCACAGTAGTGCCAAACATCCCCACACAGTCCCTCTGCCTTTGCTTTAATATTGTGAGTGCAGCATCCGCTGACTACCCTCTCCTGGGGTCTACATGAACCATTAAAATAAGTGCCTTACCACCTTCTGCAGTGGAGGGCTTTTTTGGGCCCTCATGACACCACCAACAGCACACGCAGGAGACTGGGTCAAAAACAACCTGTGGTATAGGTGAACAGAACCAAAACAACATTGGTGGTCTTCATTAGTTTTGTGTGGCAAGGGAATGTTCAGCTCTGAGATGGGGTTAGTGAAGGAGCTGCTGCACTTCCACAAGTAGTTTCACATGGGGCGGAAGCACCATGTGCTGGAGCGCCAAAATCTGCATGGAGCTGGCGTGTAGCTGGCTGCTCCTGGGATTTCATCAGCTGAGTTACTGGGAGTGACAAGATATCATGAGTCATCCCTGCCTCTGGGAACACTGGAATGGGAAATTCACAGGGGGCTCTGTGCCTGACTGGTAAAGTCAGTTTGTTGGAGTTCAGGCAAGACGGTCACGAACAAGGTTGGGTGGTTCCAGCAGGCAGATGTGGCTGGGCTGGAGCAGGGAACAGGGGCAAGAGCAAGGCTGGCATGGGGTGAGGCACAAAGGCAGGGCTCCAACAAGGAGATAAGCATGGGTGGGAGCAAAAGCCAAAGGAGGACTACAATCAAATGCCATCAGGATGCTCTGCTTCTGAATTATCCATGATGTCTTTGGGTTTGGTGCCCTCCTTAAATGGCTAGACAGAGAGGGAGTCTGAGGCTGGCTGGTGGTTCGTATGTTCCTTGGTAAGCAGGGGTGCACTCCTATAAGGAGATTTCTGCAAAAGGCAGATGTGGTTGGTAATTTTACATTCATTAACTGACCCACTGTGGATGACTCATTTAGCAACTCTTGGGGCTAGGCTGAAGATTTCTAATTTAGGGTGTGCTAAACCACAAGCTTCAGAGGTTAGGAGAGGGTCTTGACTACAGCATGTGGAGTAGTCAAGAAAACAGCCAGTGTTGAACTGAAAACTGTGGAGAAGGCTTGCAATGACAGGTGTAACCTGGAATCTAGATTAGATTAAATAATAAATACATAAATACTCCAATAGCATTACTCCAATAACATTCTTCCCCGCTCCATTCTAAAGTGAGGAAATTGTGACGTGGCCAGAATAAAGGCCTGTGGAATAAATTGAGGGGAACAAGCCCCGCTCAGAGAATGGTGGGCACGGTGGATCTTGGTATTTATTCTACAGTTCCAGGTGCTTTTCAGTTGCCACCAGATGGCAACCAAAATCCGTTTCAGCACAGCAGGATTCTGCAGAGACTGCTCAATTCCAGCTGCTTTCCTGGCTGAAAGGTTTGCAGAAAAAGGAAACAAGCCGACGTGATTTTATCGTCACTAGGCATGTATACATTGGCTTTTTATGAAGTCGGGTACTTGAGGACAGTGAAGGAGTGGTGACTGGTGAGCTGAGTCCTCCCTGACAGTCAGTTGTGGGTTGGTGCAGTCAGCTACGGAGCCTACCGTGGGCAGCCCTTGCTCATGATTAAGAGGAGTGTGGATGTGCCAGCCCGCACTGCAATCAACATCTGCTGGCTATGCAGATGTGTTCTCAGTGACCCAGAAACAAAAATAGCAAGGGGTGAATTCAGGAGAGGCACTGAGATAGATGATCAGGCTTTGGGAGAGCCCTGAGGAGCACTGTAGCAGGGAGCAATGCAGTCCAGTTTGGGGGGGGGGGGGTGAGGGAGGTGCAGGGCCCCTCAGGCACCCAGAGCTGGCAGACTGAGTCACGCAGTCACTGCTGTGGGATTTATCCCCGCATCAAAATTCGTTTCTGGCAACCATTGTTTTGACCTCAGATGACTTTAGCATGGTTGCCACAGGAACCAGTTTGCTCTTCCCTCCATGCCATCCATTTACTGTCTCTGGCAAGCAACTAGCTGTCAGTCAAACATTACAATAAATCAGCCATCCCTTCTGTGGCCTCTGCTGCTTAGCGGCAGGTGGTCCTGCCTGTCGCTGCCCTCCTATTTTGCAACAGATCACTCCTAAGAGAAGTGCTGCCAGATCTTTTCCCTGCTCCCCGCTACCCGCCAAGCACAAGGACATTGCTTAGCAACCCCTGCCTGAGATGAGCTGGAGAGCCGGTTTCCAGGGGCAACGGCCACGTTTTTACATCATAAATAACTGTTGGGGTACTTCACCGCACAACTGACAGCCTGCCCTGGCTAGTCGATCAGCGCAGAAGCAAACGGTGTCCGACAGCTAAATGACTGCAGGAAACTGAATACCTAAAAATGGCTCTGCCTTGTCCAGGATTGGTAGAGGTGAGCTTGCAAAAGAGGATTTCCCTGTAGCGCACACAGCTAATGAAACTCACATAGCTAATTTGGAGGCGGGGCGGCTCATCTGCCAAGTCCTGGCAGAGTTACAGTCATTCAGAGAACATGAAAAGGAAGAGAAAGGGAGGAAGGAAGGAAGGAGCAGGAAGGAGGGGAGACTGGTGAGGGGAACAGGGAAAGAAAAAGAGGGAGTGGGTGGGATAGCTGGGGTGAGGAGAGGCAGCAGGGTGGAGTGGCTGGGAGGGCAGCCGGGAAGCCACGTGATGGGTGCCAGATAGGAGAATGGGATGCAGCCACAGGTGGGAGGTTTTGGGAATGAGCATGTGTTGAAATGAATGCTTACCAAGATTTATGTACCCCAGAAAACTCATTTGAAACCTGTAGCTAAAAGCAAGATAAAGTAAATTTTAAGTTGCAAAAAGATCTAGAGCTGGGAACCTTAGGAAAAATGGGACTTGGCTGTAAGTCTGCAGTCCTACAGCACAGGAAGGAAGTTGGAAACTCTTCAATACACATGCAACAGACATGACGTACATTGCAGATCCCTTGCAACAAAACAGCAGAGCTCTGCTGTAGCCAAATAATAGTGCCTTCTGTATTGCACTGCCAACAGACAAGCTGTAGAAAATGTTACAGATTTGTGCACATCTGGGGAGCAGGCCAAGAAGCTCTTTATGCTGGTTAAATCAAGATCATGCATCAGTGTTTCTTTAAGTACAAAAGGGTACAGCAAAACAAATAACTCCTTTTCATGCTATTTAACATTATCCACAATGCATTATGGATACGTGTGCCTACGTGCTGTTTTGTAAATGATCTGACCCTTTAAGGCTTCCTGTTTATAATTTTCGTGTAGCTTCTGCCCTCTTTTAACAGCGGCAAGGAAAGAAAACCCAGGCCACTGGACAAAACGGTTAGGTGCCATAAGGAGACAGGAGTGTTTCAGTATATTGGTGTCCATTTAAAGATGTAAAAGACCTACTAATTGACCTTAAAGTTGGATGACTAATACAAAATAGCTGGAATTTTGCTAGCGTTCCCCCAATAACGCTGTGGTTCAGCTAAGAGAGGAGGTTCTGGTCCTCATGGGGGACCTGTTGTCTCACAGGGCAAAGGGGAGCTATGTGGAGCACCCGGACACCATCAGACCTCGCCTTGTCCAGCATCCCTGGGCACTGGCCAGCAGAGGGGAGTGCTGGAGTGGCTTAGCTCCTGTTAAGCAATTCAGGTTTTGCTACCACCTGCCCTCTCCTGGGTACCAGAGGCACCGCTGGCAAAGTGGAATCAGGCCTCCTTGTCGTTCTTGATGTTAGCTGTTACTCAGTCCTATCTGTAACGTTTTATCTTCATGCTGTCACTCCAGCCTTACTCTCTAGTCTCTCTTTTGTTCCCTCTCTGCCTCCCTGTATGATTAGTGACAGTCCTACCAGATCCGGGCCTCACCTTACGGGTATGGTCATGGTTTAGCCCTGGTCAGCAACTGAGCACCACGCAGCTGCTCGCTCACTCCCCCCCTGGTGGGACGGGGGAGAGAATCAAAAGGGTAAAAGTGAGAAAACTCGTGGTTTGAGATAAAAACAGTTTAATAGGTAAAGAAAAAGCTGCACACACAAGCAAAGCAAACCAAGGAACTAATTCACTGCTTCCCACCGGCAGGCAGCTGTTCAGCCATCCCCAGGAAAGCAGGGCTCCATCACGTGTAATGGTTATTTGGGAAGACAAATGCCATCACTCCAAACATCCCCACCTTCCTTCTTCTTCCCCGAGCTGTGTATACTGGGCATGACATCATACGGTGTCGAATATCCCTTTGGCCAGTTTGGATCAGCTGTCTTGGCTGTGCCCCCTCCTGTCTTCTTGTGCACCTGGCAGAGCATGGGAAGCTAGAAAAATCTTTGGCTAGTATAAGCACTACTTAGTGACACTTAGCACCTACTTAACAACAACTAAAACATCAGTGTGCCATCAGCACTATTTTCATACCAAATCCAAAACACACTACACCTGCTACAGTGAAGAAAATTAACTATCCCAGCCAAAACCAGGACACATATCTAGGATAGAAAAGAAGTTCTTTGTTCTTCTGAAAAAACCCCACTGTCTTTGACTTTGAGGCAGGATCAATAAACTTGGAATGAGAAGCAAGTACATACATATTAACATAAATACATACAAAGGGGAAGTATCTAAATGAGAAAAACCATGTGATCCACCTGAGAGTAAATCAGGGTAAGATTCACTTATGAATTAGATTACCCTGAAAAAGAGGGTAAAAAAACACCTTGTGGGTAGCTGAGTCTGAAGGGGAAAAACAATACTTATGTCCTGTATAGGGTGATGAAGAAGTTGTGTAAAGGAGCCTCTTTGGGGCAGAAAGGGAGGAAAAATAGACAGGCTCCAAAAGACAATGACCAGAACAAAAATTAGAAGAGAGTCTTGGAAAGAGTCAGAAACTGATAAAAACTGAGGGATAGGCAAAGAAACTGATTTCTTGCCTCAATTAGGATTTAAAGTGCATCTTTTAGATTCTAAGTTGATCCATTTAACATGACTTAAAGCCAGTCTGCTGTGTCCATATTAGACTGGTTAAATGACTGGATTATCATTTGTGGCTACCATTGCACATTAAACTCAGCCTAGATTAAGCCTGAGAAAGACAGGAGGAGGTGGATGTTGGAAAAAATGAGGCTGGAGAGGAGAAAGATGATTGTGAAGAGATGATGGAGACGATAACTGTTGCAAAGGCAAGGGGAAGTGTAATGTGCAAGAGAGGCAATGTAGGAGATGGGCAGTGATGGGTGCACAAGAAGTTTGGGCGTGAAAGGGGACCTGTCCTAGAGAGCAAGAATGGGGCAGATGCAAGTGTGGTGAGAGGGGAGGCTGGGGTATCCAGTTGCACATTGCCATCATGTTACCTTTCTTGGAGCTTTTGCTGCAGAGATGCAAAGGTGGAAGAGAACAGAAGAAGGGCCAGAAATTCCAGTTGCCATGGAGGTGGGGAACAGGGGATAATGGGATTGTGAAATTAGAAGGCTTGAAGTCTAGTTCCAGTTCTGGCATGCCTGACCTGTGTCATATGGCATGGGCGTTAAATAACTCTGACCTTTTAAACTATTGGGAATATTAGTTGCCACTGTTATGGTAGTTTCTCTGTGCAGACCTTAACATGGTGTTCTGAGTAAAGGACTTAATGGGAAATCAAGGCTGACTTCATCTGGAGAGATATTAATATGCCCAACAAGATCCCCTTGTTCTAAGTCCTTACTGGCTACAATGGCTCATGTCATACTTATTTATGAGGGGAAATAAACTGGTGTTCCTCTTGGTGGGGTATCTATTCTGTTATGGCTACACCTATATCTGTTTTTATAGAAAATAAAAATTACCTCAATCAGTAATAAGTATCCTGCTTCCAAAGCCATTTTTAGTCTGGAAAAAGTGTAGAACTTTGAAACAACATGCACATCAGAAACAGATCATATTAGTATCAAAATTCATCGTGAAACAGGCTAATAAGAGAATTTTAAAACAGATCCAGGACAAGATGACTCACAGGAAAAGCTACAAGAGGAATTCGTTTACAGTTCTCAAAAGCTGCCCATTTGTAACCTAAACTTTAACAAATGCAGATAAAAAGCCTAAAATGATCCAATGCACAACAGAAAAATCACAAACATTTTGTGTGCTTATGTGACCTGTGATTTGGTCGAAGAAGCCATCGGTGGGAGAACTTGGAATGTTTTAGCAGTCATAGATACCAACACTCCTCCTCTGAAAGAAGGAAAACAGTTAGCTTTTTACAAAATTCAAGAGCCAGAATAACTCTAAAGTAGTCATAATTGTATACCTAAAGGCAGAGTCCTTGTCCCATGTGGAGCAAGTGAGGACACCTGATTGCTTCAGCTATGAATACAATTGGCAAGTTTTAACGGGGAGGAAGTGCCTTCCAGTGCTTCCAGGTTTTTGTAGAAACAGACGAACTGCTGAGGTAAGAGAGATTGCACTGTGCCCTGTAGCAAGCCCAGAGGCACCAGGAAACTGCTGCAGCTGGCTCAGATGTCAAAAGCTTTGTCCCTCCAGCCCCCCTGGAAGCAGGGAAGGGAAAGCAAAGCCAAAGGACCTTGCAGATTCCATGTCCATCCGTCAAGGATCACTGGTCTTGGGTCAGTGCTGGCATGCTGGGTCTGTGGCTGTGACAGTGAGATCCCCTTAGCAACACCTCTGCCCCAGCCTTTTGGAGGTAAGGGGGGAGAAGGAGAGTGTAGGCAAGGGGAAAGGAAGTAAGGAACAACTGAAAGGGCAAAGGAGGGAAGGTCCTGAAGGTCTGATCTTGGATTGGATCTGAGACCCAGCAGTGCTAGAGTCTGGTTACTGTCTCCAGTGCAGCCATGTCCTGGTTCTCTTGGCCTTCAATTCACCAGGACAAGTAGTACTGTTTGGTCAGTGCTTGTGGCTGGGCAACAAACAGTGTCTTTCTTAGGGGACAAGTGGAAAGAGATCAGCCTTTCTGCTCTTCAAAATGGGAGAAGATCCCTTGGAAGCAGAGGGTTGCAAAGTCCTGCAGACAGCACAGCTTACATGATGACCCAGATGTAGCTCCTCCTTTTGCTGGCTGCCTTTCACCTTCCTGTTTTCCTTGGTGAAGGCAGGTGAGGCTGGAGATCCAGCCAGGTCAGCTGAGGCTGGGGCAGGGGGCGGGGTGGGGGAGGGAGGCACCAGTATTGCAGTCTCCAGAGCAGGAGGTGTTGCACTGGGGAAAGTGCTTGGAAAGTGGCAGGGTGATAGCATGTCAGGGAATCATGAAGGCAGCTGAAGAAAATGTCACAGGGCAGGCAGTGAGGGCAAAGATTTCAAATGGTAACAGAGCTCCTTCATGAGGATTACCTGGGTGTGTAACAGAGGGATGCTTCAGGCAGAGGGGGCCCCAGGGGAAAGAGGCTTGTGGGAGAGCTGTAGGAATGACAGAGGTGGTATCTGGGGTGAGTAGACACAGGCTTGTCTGTGTTGGATTGCTGTGTTTAGTCTCCATCCAGTTTTTCAGATTGTAATAACTGTGTTCACGTGATTTGTCCAATGGGTGAGACACATGATGTGCATTCTCCTGTTCTCTTTGAAAGTGAGTTAAATTTGTTGTCACTTAAACTGCCATGGGTCCATCTTAATTTCACATTGGTAGAGGTTGACAGATTCCCAGTGGTGGATCACAAAGTGGGGCAGCTCTGGTGGGTCTCCAAAGCTGCAGGGAAGGTGGGGATACAGGGAACACAGGGCAGGGGGAACACGATACTTGAATGTCATTGATTGCTGTCAGATGTTGCAGCATCTTTCCAGCTGGGGAGGAGCCAGAGTGAAGTTAGGGCAATTGTAAGATCCTCCCTGCCATGGATAAAAACGATATCTGCTCCATGTGTCCTACTCCCACTGCTTAACATGTATGCACTTGTTTCTATTCTGACCATGCCTCCCTGCTTAAAGGGTGGCAGAAAGGGTACAAAGGCAACAGAAGAGAAGGGTAAGTTATTTCATTATGGAAGCTTGCAGTGGAGTATAGGGAATAGCTTATCTGCCTTACAAGTCAGCCTGAAATGGAAATTTGGAAGAGAAAATGCCCCCACATCAGGGATTCTGCTGTAGAGTTACCCCACCAAGGTATCTCACTTTTGTTGCTTTTGTGGGAGTTGAAACATGACTGCCTACCAGCTGAGCATGTGACAGAGGAGGGAAAGCAGAGTGGAACTGGAAAGGCTGGCGTCTGCCAGGGAACATGGGCATGGTTTATTGCCTGAGAGCTGTGTGTGCTTATCAACCACATCTCCTTCTGGATCTCTGTAGCCTTTTTTGTACTAGAAAACAGAAGACCCAAACTGACCTCCCTGCTGTCTTCTGGGCACCTTAAAAACTGATCGTTGGAAGGGGCTGGGTAGGTTCAATGTCCACACCTGCTGCCTGGCAGGAGGAGGTAGCTGATCTCCATAGAGCATACTGAACTAATGTAAACTGCTGTGCTGAAGCAGGTTTACATAAGGTCCAGAAATTAGGCAATTAGGGAACCAAAAATAGAGACAGAAAAAGATGTAAGGTATTTGGGCATGTCATGTCAATTCTCTATGACTGGGGTCAAGCCAGGTCTTCACTGCACTGCAAGCCACCAAGGTTTTGTTTAGCCTTTTGAAGGTCCCTGTGGGGAGAACAGGCCATAGGGCTGCAAGAATATTTTTAGTATGTATTCTTCAGTGTTAGTTTGGTCCTCTCTTTGACCAGGTTGTCTCCTGTCAACAACGGTTTGGGAACAACGTCACAGTACCGAGCAGTTCTTATGCCTCTCAGTAAAAAGTAAGAATATGCTTGGGCTCACATAGGCAGTCACAACGATACTTTCATGTTCTGTGCAGCAATATCCCAAGGGCTGTACCCCAGCTTCTTTTGGTACATACACCACCCAGTGAGGAGCTTTGGTTTTCTTCCCAGTTTAGGGTGAGTGTCCTACTGGAACATCAGTTTCCCAGTCACCTAAGCATGAAAATTTGGAGTGCAACTCTAAAGGATATTTTCTTGTTTCTGGTCTGGGCTAGATGGCCAGACTCTGACATGTGTATGTTCCCCTGATAGCATCAGCTGTGCACATTCCCAGCAGGCAAGTGAGGGTTTATAACCCATAACTACACTTTCTTGCTTTCCAGCAAATTATTCTTTTGTACTAGAGGCTTCAAGTAAGTAAGGGGGCATGAAATCTAGGATGAACATGAACCACATTGAAAACACAGCATTTGTAGTGGCTCTGTTTAGCAGACCTAGCAGCCACCTGTGTCATGGTGTCTGCTTTTAGTCCAGAGGAAGATCATGGATTGCCTAGCCAACGAAGCACTGATCTGGGTCTCTGGATATTGGGGTTGGTTTATGGCTGCATCACAGATTTTCTCTTGGGTCAAACCATGCAATCACTACATGCCTAGTTCCTGTATCGGTAAAACAGAGTTAATGCTAGTTCTTTTCCCTTATGTATGTATGTAGGTGTTGACATAGATCTTCAGGACATGGCTATCTCTTAATTTTTTATATACAGTGCTTTCTACAGTGTCATCCTGATTTAAGTTGGACCCTTGGGGAGGACTAATTAGTCCTATTACTAATCTATCCCTAGCTGGCTTCAGGCTCTGAAGATTGTGTCATCAGTAATTTCATTTGTTGGTTTCTGCAATATTCTGAGCTCTGTGGGGTAAACGCTGGAAGAATCGGAGGAGTGGCTGCCATGGAGAAGTAATTCCAGATCTTACACTGAGCCTGGCACAAAATGGGATGGGATTCAGGGAGGCCTGGGTCTGCTGTATGAACATCTGTGTCTCAGATAATGCCAACAGTAGTCAAACATGTATTTTACTGCTACATTTCACCCCACAGTTTAAGGTGTTCCCAGAAATCTTGCATCAAAAGTTGATTAGGAATCTGTTGCAGATAAATATGTTATTTATGGAGTTTTGAGCTTCACTGCATTTTTAGGTCAATTCAGGATTTAGGGTCTCATGTGACTAGCACATTGTCCTCTCTGTCTCTGATCCAGTGATTCTTCTGAAAGGCTGAAGAATGTGTTATCTGATAAATCTTTGGACCTATTAAAGGTGGTTTGGCTCAGCGTCCGTCCCAAATTCCCAGGGAAACCTGAACTCTTGGCATAGGTTAGGCTGAATGGTTGTGGTGCCCTGTGCCTTTGTGACACAAAGATCTGTAGAGAGCCTGCACCTTATATCAGGGATAGTGCAGGAGATATTTCTTTACCAAGATAAACTTTGAAGATCTGAAAATTACTGAGTCCTGAAATAGTGGGTTTTCAACCAAAAAGAAAATCCTTCTGCAGGCAGTGGAGGAATCCTGTGCATATTCTGTCCCCATTGCACAAAGCTGCACTAATTGCTTCACTTCACACAAAAATGCTGCAAGAACATCCTTCCCTTGCACTGTCATGCAACTTGTACCTAGTTACTTTCTGAAAATCGGAAGAATATTGCCTACTAGAAAGACACATGTTTCTATATCAGCTGTCTCTGTTTCTATTTCTCCTTTGCTTCATTTTTATTATACCCTTTCTTTCACAACTATATTTCTTTTGCACAGCTATTCCTTTCTTTTATTCTTAACCTGCACATTGTTTTTCTCTCACTTTTTTCCTGTCCTTCCTTCATTTTCTGTAAGACAGATATTTCCTTCCCTTATTTTTTGCTTCAGTTCTTTATCCCTTTTTCCATTTCTCTGTCTGTCACTGTGCTGCCACGAGAAGATTGAGAAAAACAGATGAGAGATTAAAGTTGGAGAAAATGAGTGCTACAGTAGCTGTAGTGCCAGGACACTGGCTGGAGTTAAGAAGTAGGTCTAAACAGGCTGTACTCTGCCACCACATATGCACACAACATCCTCCCTTGAGAGAGGTTCCAGACCGACATCAAAGTCCGTCGTAGTTCACCCACCCTTTCTTTGTTCAGCTGTTTTATAGACTCATAGACTAGTTTGTATCGGAAGGGTTCTTTTGAGGTCATAAACAGGAAATGTACTGCTTGTTATTTAAGACAGACTTCAATGCAGGGGCTTATGAATCTGAAGTGGGGTATAGGCAGTGTTTAGGCAACTACACCTAAAAAACATGTTCCCCAAAAAACACACTCAGTAGCTGTCACATACTGGAGGCAAATTTCTGGCATTGATTTATTTCTGAAAATACTGTTTGCACCCCTACTAGATCAGACATGACATGAAATGCAGTGGTTATTAGTGTGTTTTTACAAAAAGGCCTCCTTGGGAAGCCTTTCTCACCACTGGATGCAACTGAAGTGGTGGAGGCCCTAAGAAGTTAGTGATTGCAAATTCTGGGTCAGGACACAACCCCATACAAAGAATAGTTAAGGATTCACTGGGTATGAGGTACGAGGCAGCCTGATTCCTACCTTACCTGGCATAGGTACAGGGAGCAGGTGATGTTGGCTTCTAATCTTTGCTCCAGTCTTTTTTTTTTTTCACCATAAGCATGTTTGAATTTATTAGGCAGAGCGTATACATATTTTAAGGACTACCACAGGTAGTTATGAGACCTAATCAGGCATTCAGAGCAGCATGGTGAGTAGGTTTGTGTTCCAATAGCAACTTGTGGATCCATGAACACCATGCCTAGGAACATAGGAAAAAGAGTTCCATAATGGATAAGCTGAACAGAGGTCTCATGTTCTGGAGTATTGCACTAACCATAGAGCTACTCTGTCAATGGAGAGAAAGAGCAGGTTCTTTAGTAGCTGCTTTTTTAGAAGTAAAGAGAGGTGAATGCAGGTTCAGATAGGCACAGGTTGCAGGTCCCCTCTGAGGGGAGACACCTCCCAGCAGTGCTGAGTACAGCAACATAGCCTGGAGAGTGCTGGACTTTACCGTTTTCCTCTGTGCCATTTTGCATTACAGCTCCCCTGGGTGCTGGCTTTTTGGATCAATAGTAGCAATATTCATCTCCCCTTCCAGGCTTTTGGTTTCCATTTAAAGGACTGAGAAAGTACTTATGCTGCAGTGCTCAGCATTGTGGCATTTCAGTCTGGGATCTACTTTTAGTCTCTCTTTGTTTCAGTTCTGCATCTGAAAAAGACTCTTTCCTCCTTTCAGTGGGGTGCTGCGAAAAATCAAGGCTGTGAGGTGTCCAGATCCTACAGTGCTGCAAAAGTGGTGTATATGCATACATGCCTCACGGATGGCAGGGGGGCATGCAAATAGTGACATATTTTGAAGCATTTGACATATTGTTCTGTGATCACCTGAAGGCTGAGGATCTGGCAAGATGCTGCTCTGTGCCTGGTTCCAACTGGCTGTACCAGAAGCAGGAATAACCCAGCAGCCCTTCAGCTAGGGACATTTGGCTCAGAGGCACAGTCCCTGACATCACATCTAAATTCGTGTGCTCAGTCTCACTCAGACAAGTCCTCTTTGATTTTGGCATTTCTTTTATTTCTACCCCATAAATTCTTCTACTGTGTTTCTGAGTGGAGGGTGTGTGGTTGCCTTGATGGGAGATATCTGCTCCTTGCTCTTAGCTCTGAAAAATCTCATTCTGTTATGTCTGTCCCTTCACTCTCTCCATTGCCAAGGAGATTCAGTTTCCCAGGGGGTATGTCTGTCAGACTGACACTGTGAGGTATTAACTTCTTTAGAAATTCAACTGCTTGGGGGCTGCAGGGCTGGCATATGCACATATGCATGTGTGAGTGTTCCTGTGTGCATACCTAGGTGGGTGAGAAGTGAGGATTACTGAGGAACTCCATGGTATACTGTGGGAAGGCAAAGACAAGGAGCTTCACTGCAGCCTAGAGGAACACATGAGCAGTGTGCAGGACTGAGGGGACCTCTGCAGAGTGGCTGAGCACAAGGGCAATGACACTGAATATGTTCCAGCTGTCTAAAAAAGCAGCAGTCATTCACCATATCAATCCCCTTCGATCCTCATGTTTCCGAGGCTTCCACATGTGGTACTGGCTGTGTCTGCCAAAAAGCCTGCTTTACCTGGCCTCCCTCCCTCCCTTCCTCCTGCCTGGCACTGGCACAGCTGATAGCAGGGCTGCTGCACTCACCCTGTGTGCTGAGGGCATGAGAGACCACATGAGGATGCAGCCCAGCTCCCTCTAGCCACCTCCTGTCTCCCAAAAGGCTGATGGCGCTAATCAAGGACAGAGAAGGGCAGCTTCCCACCCCCACTCATGCTTTTAACCCTGTGGTGATTCTAACGTCCTTTCCCAAGGGACTTTGGGACAGAAGTGAGTGAAGTACAGCTGCAGAGGCTGGGAGAGCAATGGGGAGTCACAGACAGTGAAATATGATGAGGGAAGGAATGATGAGAGGAAGCACAGCTGGGGAATGGGGGAGCCACTGATGAGTGGCAGGGTGAAGAGGCAATACATGTCAAGGGGGGAGTGTGCAGAAAATTGTACATTACTCAGAAGCAGAAATAGGGAAAAGGACAGATGGAGAAACCACAAAGGGATGGAAGGACACTTGATGAAAGAAGAAGGGAAAAACAAGAGAGATGGCCTGACAGGGAGAAGTCACAAATACAGGAGATACAAAGAGCTGGCTAGAGGAGGGTTATGTGACATGCCAAAACCAAGGCACCCAGCCAGTGGGCACAAACATGGCATCTGACCCTGCCTAGGGCAGAGTTTTGTAGAAGGGGAACTACTGATGTTTAAAAATGCTGCTTAGACTGCTGGCTGAAGAGACCAGGTTTAAAGACTGGATAGATCCCTTGGCCTTTCCCTGTGTGTGGTTTCTCTTCTGTATGTCTCCTCATTAGCAGTCTTGTAGCCAGTGTTAAGGGACTGGCCATCATGTAGTCCCTGCACTATGGCTCCTTGTGATCCTGGACCTGCCATCTCATTTCTTTAGTTTAATTTCTGAGCTTAGCCAGCTCTACTTATCTGTGTCATCAACTGAGGAATCTACACTCTTCCTCATGCATCCAGTCTCTGCTTTCCCAGGTCCATTTCCCCATACTCACATTGTTTGCAGAGCAATAACAGACTTGGCGGGAGAGCTAATTCGGGAGTACAATCTCTTTCAAACAAAGTGCACCCTGTTCCCACCTGGTCAATTAAACTGGAACAAATCTGTGCAGAAGCACTGACCTGAGGCCAAGCACTTTCCCTCCTGGAAAGATGTGTGATGGCTTCCCCTGTGAACACCACCTCAGACCTACCTGGAGCTGTGGCATGAACAGCTCATCCCCACTGTCCACTCCCTGTCTGCTCAGGCAGATAACAGCAGGGTCAGAGCCAACAGTGTTGGTGTTTTCTGTGCACTACATACATGTAAATCCACCCCAGTCCCTTGAAGGAATGTCTCCAGGAGTGAAGCCCCTGTTGGAACAACGCTTTATGAAGCTGCTATCATAGACCAAAAGCCACAGAGCAGTCTTCAGCCTGTTTCTTCCCAGTGGTCCCACAATGTGTGTTACCTCTGGGTGACTCAAATCTGAAGCTTCTCAGTACAGAAGATATTTAAACCACCTCTGCCTCTAAGCCTATTCTTGAAGGAGTCCCTGACCTTTCAGCAGCTGGCCTGTTCCTTACTGAGAAACAGAGCCACAGTGAGAGCTGTTTGGGGGCAAACAAAATAGTTTGGGGGAGGACTTTCGCTGGAGTATTGTGGATTGGAAGGAGGGAGCCGTGCAGCCAGGACTGTGACCAGAAGACTGACCTCTCTAATTTCCAAAGCTTTCTTTGGGAGAGGCCTCGGACACAGCAGCCACAGCGCCTGTGCAATTCCCACAGCAGCCTCTGCTGGGAGTTGCCACTGGGGAGTACCAAGGACCTCTCCTTGCACTTAAGTGTAAAGCAAAACATAGCTGTGCAGAAGAGCAGTTGTGGCCTACCCTGTTGCAAATGGTGATGTAAAATATTAAAAGTATTGCCCTTCACATCTTGTTGGAAAAGTACAGATTTCTTTTGAGGATTTGCTCAGTAGCGTTAGTGTTAAGTTTCTTAATGCTTTCAACAAAACTCTTATCTCTACTGTTCAAGTTCTCTTTTCTTCCAGGTTTGAGGCCTTATCACTGCAAACAGTGATATTTTTTGCACAATAAAATACTAAGAAAAAGCCCTCTTTCATTACCTACAGGAGTTTCTGTGTAGGATTTTATTTTGCTATTATTTTAGTTAAGGTGAATGCTAATGTGAATGTGAAAGTTAATGTTTGGTTTTGGACTAACTGTGCCCAGTAGAAATAAACAATAAAAATATAGGCTTTCAAATGGGGAATACTGGTACACAGAAATGCTTTCATATAAACAAATATTGTAGACACACTAATGCAAGCAAGCACAAATGAAAATACAGCTATATATTGTGTATCATTCATATGAACATGTGCATATGTACATACCTTTGTATGTACGAAGCAGCATGTGTGCAAATATCTTTAGATATTTAAGTGTATGCTCAGAGATAAAAGCATGTGCATATATATATGACAAAGTAATACATATGTACACATTTTAATATTATGAATTCCTGCACTGATAATCTCAGACATGCTAGTATTTGTACAGGCATGCAATAGCACACATAGCATATCTGTTTATGTATCAGCACATGAAGTTACTCAGATATGAACGTTTTATACAGAATTGCAAGTGTAATGTGGCCCTGGAGAATCCTTCACCTGTCCACAGAAGCACACCTGAGTAGCTGCGTACACAGCATCCTTGCACAGCTAGGCTAGGTGAATGTAACCACTCTAGTTTTCAAAAAGATGAGGGCCACGGACGGGCAAGCAGACACATGTGTGTGTAGGAGTAGAAGTGAGCCATGAAAGGATGCAGAAATGATCTTGGGGGAGGATGAAGGGTGTGTGGAGCACCCAGAGGGAGCAATGCAAGAGCCAGATGGGTTAGTATGAGCAGGGTGACATAAGTGGAAGGTGAGGAATGAGGCTGAGGAAGAGACACAAAAAGAAATAATGAATCAGAAAATGTGTGGTATTCCCCTGAAAAGAGTCTGTATAAAATAAGGAGGTGGTTTAGGGGAGATGCCCACCCTGGCTTGCTGGCACTCGGTTTCCAAAGTGGGGCGGAGCAGAACTGCCAGAATGAGATGATGACAATGTATGCCAGGATCCCTCCTGCCCCTTCTGGCAGCTGACCCTGCTGGCAATACAGAGTGGGACTGGCTGCATAAGGCACCTCTTCCTAAAGATGGGCTTATTCTCATCTTTCCTCATCTGCTCCTCCTGGATCTCAGCACAGGAGCAGAGTGCAGTGTTTTGGAGAACTCTTCACATTGCCATCTTTCTTGTCCTGTGTCAGCTGGTCCTTGTGCTCCTTGCTACTGAGGAGCAAGTGTGGGGTGCTGTATGTGGAGGGGGAGAGGGAAGCACTGCCACAGGGCAGCTCAGAGCATCTCCTGCTGGGAGAGGAGTGATAAACCCCTGTGTGTTAGGCTGGCTTAGCCATTGTTGGCCCAGGAGGTGAAACAAGCCTCCATAGGGAGAGGCTCAAATCCTGCTGCCTGAGTGTTTCCAGCTCAACAGCAGCTAATTTTAGATTACAACAGTGAAGGGAGTGGAGATGAGTCAGCCAGGGGCTTTGCTTCTTTCCTGTGAATCCCAGTGCTGTAATCACATGTGATTTCAGTGAGCCATTTTCACTGTCTCTGCTCCCATTCCCACTGCAGGCCATTGCTGGAAAATATAGCGTGATTCAGGCGGGTACCTGGGAGCAGGATATGGCATGAGAAATTCCTCCAGAAGCAGAGTTTGTGAATCTGCAGCTCTGCTTGTGCCCAGTTATGTTAGTGTGTTTCTGTGTCTGACCTTTTGTGTCAATATATATATGTCCAATGTGTGTATTTGCTGGGGAGTGTGTATGTATAGTGGGTGGGTTCGACCCTGTATACTGTATGTTTATGTGCTGGCTGTGCCATGTAGTTTTCTCTTACTAATGTTGGGGTATGAGAAGTATGCCTAAATAGGGACGTGAGATAAGGTAGCTTACACTGGTGAGATGCCTCCACCCCATGCCATGGTGTGCAGGCCCAGACTGGCTTCATGTGCCAGCAGGCAGCATGCCCCAGCACCTATTGCATGGCTGCTGGATTGACCAGGCTACGCATAAAATGTTGCTGTGAGGAAGCCTATGCTTTCTGATTGGTATCTGTGTGCTTGAAACACTGCAGCTGGTTAAGCAGCTAGAGAACATTGTCTAGCTGAATTCGTCAAACTTCCCATCATCCTTTGTCAGGCTGGCACGGTGCCCTGCACATACCAAAGAGGAATTCTTTTTATGTCTTCCAGAGAAAAATTGTTTCCCCGCCTTAAGAAATAATATTTTTTCCATCTGACAATAATATTTTCTTGAGAACTATGAAGTAAAAGTTAGTTTTGTGAACACTCATCAAAAACAACCCAGTTTTTATGCATGTGCTGTTCAGCCCTCGGGAAGAAGAGGGGAGAGTCATCTGAGGTCTCAGCTGAATAGCAACCCTGATTTCCTGTATCCCATACCTACTGTGCCTCTCCAGGCCTCTTCTTGAGCTGACCCCCAGCCCAACCACTGTCCTGAACTGGGTGTATTTTCCTGTTGCTAATGCTGGCGCTCAGGACTTTGCTAGGAAATTCTCTTTGTAATTTTACTCCTTGGTACAATATTTTTTTTCTCTACTTATGCTGATGGTTTTTAATTGAACTTCGTTAGCCAGGTTGTCTTCTTACATACCCCTTCACATGCAGTTTCTTGCTCAGGGTGGAGAAAACCATGGCAAGATGCAGTGGCTGATATATAAAGAAAACCTCACCACATCTATTTTGGCCAAAGCCTCTCACTCCTGCCCTGCAGTGTCCTGCTAGCTCACTCCTGAGCTTCCAACACAGCTCTGCTGGTGCCTCCACCTCCCCAGCTGCTGCAGCATCCCAGTCAGCACTGGGACATGGGCTTAGGGGCAGTTTCAGATATAGTTCACCTGTTGCCTGTACATTCCAGAAGGCAGAAACTGAGAGAGATCATAAGAAGGGCAGTTGCTTATGGAAACAAGATATTTACAGCATTGTCTATGAATCACATAAACGTACCTCATTATTGCTATTCTTAGATGTGAACCAATATTAGAATAAAACAAGATAAATAGATAGCACAAGAAAAAGGCAAATGCATAGATACATAGCTCCTCTCTTCACTAGAAAGCCTGTTATGCAGGCAACATCAATCAGGAAAAAGTAGGCTTGTGGCCTAGATGCTGGGCAGGAGTCTTTTTCCAATCAGAGCAAAAGAAGAGAAGTGTTATAGGAACCTTAGATAACTTTCTGGGGTTGTCACGTCTCTCGCGTAGCACCAAGATACATACAGGAAACAGAATTTTCAATATGATGCTACTGCTTGTGGTTTACTCTCCAGAGTGCTGGTTTCTGTAGAATCTACAAAGGTTACTTCCCCTTTGCAAATGATTTTTAAAATATTAAAAAACTTTTTGCTTCAGTGATTTGATTAATTTACTAGGTTAATTAATAAAGTTTTCAGATCTCCAACCTACATTTCACCATGGTAGAGGGCAAAGGTTAAAGGCGACTTTGGTTTAATGCCATGATCTCTACAGTGCTGTGTCTGTGCTCTCCCAGTTGGGTAATTCTGCAGTTTCCTCCTGTACCTCTCTCTGTTTCTGTTCATCTTTTCTATCTGCTCACCTTTTCCTCTGGTACTTTGCTGCTGCCTTTTCCTTCCTTTTCTCTTTTATTCCTCTGCCTCGCCCTTCTAATTTGTTTTAGTGCTTTCTTTCTTTGCCTCATTATGCCTCTTGTTTGCTTTTTGTTTTTGCCTTCTGTTTCTCCATTGGTTCTCCTCTCTCTCTCTCAACCGCCTGTTGTCTATGGGCCAACCTACTCTCCACCCATCATCTCGGGTTTTTTTCCTTTATCTTTGCAACCTTTTTCCCACTCCTCTCAGCACCTCTCAACAATGGAAGTTACTCATGGCTTGTGGGGGAAGCATCTGGCCCATGCTGGCTCTCATTCTCTCTCCTTTGTTCTGAATGCTCTTTTGTTATAAACACAACAAACAGAAAAGCACAAAACCATCTCTCAAGGCAAACACTGCATAATAATCCGCCTTATCCCTGCTCCTCTTATCTCTGAAGAATTTGCTCTCCAGGCAAAATAATAAGAAACACGAGAAAGATTCACTAAACTTGTGAAAGAGAGAGACTGGGAAGAGCTTCATGATATGGGGCAGCACCACTGAACTGAAAGTTGGGCAGATATGACAAAACACCTAGTGTAAGGTGAAATATAGCTTGCCAGGAACTTGGATAGCAGAATGATGACCCTGTGGTTGATCAGTCTCTGTTGATCAGTCTCTGTTCCCATTAGGCTGCGGAGGAATGGACAAGATAATTTTTTTTCTTTACCATCCAATTTATTGTGCCTTCTCCCAGTTTGTCCCCTGAGCCAAGGCCTTGTATATATGACATGTGTTTGCGAGAGAAATATACCTGTTGGAGCTCCATTGATGTTTTCAAAAAGCTACAGTAAGGTGGGGTCACTTGCCAGCTCCAGCCTCTAGGATAAATTAAGGTAAGAACAGGCTTGCCTGTTGTTGGGGCTCTTTCTTAATGCTTAATAGGCATTCTCTGATTAAAACAACTTTCCTCTGAAAATATAAGTTCCCTGGAAATTAAATGTTAGTTGGCATGCACTAGTTTAGACATGCAAGTGTTCTCAAAGCTAAAAAGAAAAAATTTGTTAAGCAAAAGATAGGCCTTTCCCAATCCCCATAGCTCTGTGTCCAGGATACTGGTGTTTAATGTGGGGCAACCAGCATCAAGTTCTACGTGGGGCCGGTTCTGCCTGGCCCTTCCTTTAGAAACCTTAAGTCTGGCTGGCCACAGGCAACCTGCAGTGGGCTTCCATCCTAGTGCAGTTAATGCACTTTGAATAATACACAAGTATTATATTCACAAAATTACTAGGTAGTTTTAGTTGGTGCAGTATCAGATAAATCTGCTAAGGAGGTATTATGGTAAGTCCCCCAACAGATGATCTTCAGAAGAATTATCTGTGATGTGGAAGGTATGTGTGTGTCCCAGGACAGAAACAAAACTGATACTTGGGAGGAATAGGGTCTGATGCAAAACTTCAAATTTAAATATTTGAGCACTGGCAGATGAATTCAGACTGGGACAAAGCTAACTGAAATGGAAGGGTGGGGTATTTTCCCCACATTCCTTAGGGAAATTTGGTTTTCAGTGATGCATTTTGAACTTGTGTCTCTTCCTCACTACTGTTTACTCTACCAGCTCAGTAAAGATAAGGCAGTGCCACCCACTGTGTTCTGCATCATGTGCTAGAGATCTGATTTTTCAGCTAAACTCTTATTGCTTCTACATTGGACTGGAAGCTACCTATATATTTAATTTAATCTTGAAGTTTGGATTGCTCAGCACTTAAAACAGAGTCATGTGGGTCAAGAATAAGCTAGGAATGAGGCCATTTCAGAAGAATGCTTTTCACAGTCTGGAGATTGCCTCTGAAATTTGGATATGCTTAGAGCCTCCTCAAATACGGCAACTTCCCATGCTCACCAGTAAATGAATATTTCCAGAGCTAATGCCAGGGTTTGAGACAGCTGGGTGATCAGATTCAAGGTTGAGTTTGGTACGCTTGTAAAGAAAAGGAAAATAAGCTAAGAAACAGGAAAACAAATGTGAGCCAAGATTACTCAAACAAAGAATGTTAGGGAATTAGGGTTGGGTCTGGCAGCCTGATAGAGGCAAGGCTGCCACAGCTCCTTGCTTCCAGGTGCAACTAGTAGCAAGGCTGAGTATGTATCTTGTTATCCTGACTTTGGGATATTCTCAGTAGACACATGCACACAAACACACATATACACCACATATACACACGGCCACCACACAGACCTACACAGAGACACAGAGCATTTACACAAACACAAACAGTACCAATGGCTTCATCCTGTTCCCCTCCCAGAGTGAGCAGGATGGCAGTCCAGTAATGGGAAATATATATTTATGTACATATGGGTATATACACACGCATAGGGTGGATCCTTCCAGGAGCTGGGCTCAGACACTCAGCTGTCCCCAAATCCCAGTCTCCCCAGTTGCTGGCACCTGGGCATATGAGACCCCAAGGCTGCAGCCCCACTCCTGTTGCTGGTACAGACTCCATCACTCACACACACACAAGCACATGCACGTGCACAGCTGGCCAGGACTCCCCTGGTCCCTCCAGTAGCCAACCTGCCATGGCCTCATCCTTAGAGACACAGACACCAGTGTGTCCTCTCAGACCTCATGGTCTCTCCGGCAGCTGACTGGGACTGTCCTGGTCCCTCTGATAGGCAGTCCTTCCCTTACAGCCACCCCCCACCCCCCCACCCCCCCAGGACACTTCACCTGCTTGCTGGCTGGTCCAGCTGGATTTTTACTAGTACTCACAGCCTCACCTGCATGCTTGCACTTACTGCCCCAATGGGCACACAGGCCTCCATACACACCACATCACCCCACCCCCACATAGAAGAGTACCTCACCCAGGAACAGAATTAGAAATACAATTTAATAACAGAATCACAGAACGGCAGGGGTTGGAAGGGACCTCTGGAGATCATCTTGTCCAACCCCCCTGCTTGAGCAGGGACACCTAGAGCAGGGGGCACAGGAACGCATGCAGGCGGGTTCTGAATGTGTCCAGGGAAGTGGACTCCACATCCTCTCTGGGCAGCCTGTGCCACTGCTGTCACCCTCACAGTAAAGAAGTTTTTTCTCATGTTTAAGTGGAACTTCCTGTGTTCCAACTTGTGCCCATTGCCCCTTGTCCTGTCATTGGGCACCACTGAAAAGAGCCCAGCCCCATCCTCTTGACACCAGCCCTTCAGGTATTTATAAGTATTGATAAGATCCCCACTCAGTCTTCTCTTCTCCAGACTGAACAGACTCAGGTGTCTCAGCCTTTCCTCATAAGAGAGATGCTCCAGTCCCCTGATCATCTTGGTAGCTTTCTGCTGGACTTTCTCAAGTCCTTGCCCTGTCCTTCTTAAACTGGCGGTGCCAAAACTGGACACAGTACTGACAGACTGTGCTGATCAAGTGTAGGGCAAGGCTGGACACGTGTGCTGGCCAGCCAACAGTTTATATGCAACTGGCCCCTTTTTTCTCCTTATGCCCCCCCTTTCCCCTCTTTGATTCCTCCCCTTAACATCCCACAGTAAGTCCTCTGCAATCCCAAAATGCTCTTCCCCTGCATCCTGTAATGCCTCCGGTGCTCCTGTACGCGGGAGCCCCCCTCTCCCCCGCCTGAAAGATGCTGCAGCCCTAGACTCTTCATGATGGGTTTCACACCGGGACAATGGGGCTGATGGCTCTCCTGGGACAGCCCTGGGAGGGGCAGGCCCAGGCAGGGTGTCACTTCCTCTCAGTCCGTAATTTCGGTCACCACCTGGCATTGTGCCCCTCTGCTCCTCTGGGCATGTGAAAATGGGGCCTTTGATGTGTTGATGGATCTTGTGATGGGCCTGGGAGTAGCTGGGGGAGGGTGTTATTTGTGGTCCTTTTCCTGCCATTGTCTCTCTGTGCTCCTTTGTGGGTGTGCAAATGAGCTTTTATCACATAGCCTAAGAAAGAGGACTGTGCAGGCTTCCCTTGCCCTTTTATACAACTGTTGCTCTGTTAACACCACCACAGAAATACCTACTGAAGGGCGCAAGTCAAGTGGCCAAGTGCTACCCCATTTGACCCGCAAATTTCCAGTTATGTGTGGTCAGGCGACCATGCCAAATAAACAGAAGTTAAATTAAAATGTAATCGTTCCAGTTCCTCAGAATCTGGTGACGAAAGCGATAGCTGGTCCCAAGATAATTTTCCTAGCAACGAAAATCTGGCATAAAACAACTTTCTCCCTCTGTCCCTGTGCCCAGCCCCAGCTCTGAGCTGTTGCCGTTTTCTGTAGTCAAAATGCCTGGCAGATTCTTAATTCAGTGAAGCCTTTTGTTGTTTGACAGTGGTTTTGCCTGAAGTTCAAAGCACAACTCTTTACTACTCTCCTCGAAGAGTTTGGCAATTGTTTTGACCTGAAGGATGGGCAACATATAAATATGAAGCACAGTAGCGCAGTTTGGTTGAAAGGGAACAAATCTGGAAGTACGTGCAGCTGTAGAATCACAACTCAAGCTTTGCCCCCATAGATTCTAGCTTTGTAGGAAAAATATATTAAAAACAACAAAAACAAACCCAAAAGAACAACCAAGCAAAAAAAAAAAACCCAAAACACAAAACCAAAAACCACCCAAAGCCAGTTATCTAGAGCCGTGCCTCATCCACAGCTCTGGGCGGTGGGAAAGGCAATCAGGGAGGATGGCGTTTGACTTGAGGCTTCTGCCCGTGCTATGTGTGCGCCTGCCTCCCCGCCCGTCCCTGCCTGCCTCGCTGCTCATAAACTCCGGGTCGAAAGCAGCTTTATGCCGTGCAGCTCCCTTCACGCCCATCAGCCGTATATTCTACCATTAGCTGACATTTGCCTGGCTTCAAACGTGTGTAAACACTTCCCCTCCACGCTGTCACCTCTCCCCGGCGCTGGGCGGTGGAGCCGCGGCCCGCCCCCCCGGCCGCCTGCCGCCCACCATGGCGGCCCGGCTGCGCCGCACGCACGCCGGCGGAAGGCCGCTGATGTCAGTTGCAGTCAGAAAGCTCACACGCTCCGTTTTAGGTTTTTTTCCTTGTAATTACGGGACGCCGGGGAGCTCCTCCCCGGCCCCTCCCACCAGCCCCCCACCCGAAACAGAGGCCATAAATCCCCGGGCCTCTGCGGGGCGAAGGCGTGAGCTCGCGTAGGGCTTGGGGCAGCCGCGTGGCGTGGGTGTGAGCGGGGAGCGGAGGCGCCGCCTCGCGCGTTCCGTTAGCTGGGGCAGCCGTTCGGCAGCCGGTCCCCGGGAGCTCGTCGTTCGTCGCCGGCGATGGATGCCAAAAAGGTAGAGAGGGAGCGCGGATTTCTTCCCCGCCCCCCCCCCCCCCCCCCCTCCGGCAGCTTTGCGGCCGGTGTGAGGGGACGCCCGGGGGACTTGGAGGGGGGGGGGTGTGCGGTCGCGACCGGTGGCTGGTCGGGATTCATCGCCGCCTTGCCGTCCGGTGCCACCGGGTGTCCGCTGGTGGCGGTGAAGCTGGGTGCGGCGGAGGTGCCGGCAGGCCGCAGCCGCGGTTCGCGGCGGCGGGGGGCATGGGCTGCTCGGGAGGGGTTGTTGCAGGTCGTGAGATTGATTCGTTTTCGTTGCCTGTGGCCCGATGGTCCACATGATGCTCTCCGTGTTTTAGTGTATTGATCACGAGGTTCATTTTGCTGGCAGAGCAGTACTAGTTTGTCTCGGGATTCATGATGCTAAAAGGGTGATTACTCTTTAAGGCGTTTTTGGGGTGGTATAGCTTATAATAAAGGTGTTTTAAAATTTCAAGAAGAAAACAAAGCATATCCCTTCCCCTCTCCCATTTGGAGAGCAGGGGACAGAGCCTTTGTCGGTACCATGGTTCATCTGCAGCTCCGAGTAAGCCGTGCAGCAGCTGAGTGAGCTAATGACTGCGTGTGTCTGGATGTGTCAAGGGGGAAAAGCGGGCGGGCATGAGGGAAAGAGACAGCGAATATTCAGCTGGTCCTGGTTCACAATGCCAGGGGATTACAGTTACCCAGGAACAGCAGAATCGGGGGAGCCCGCGGACCTCACCGCCATATTGATGGGAGATGCGGGTAGCGTGAGAAGCTGTGGCAGAGGGAAGGAGAGCATTTGGTCAAGGTCGCTCAGAGCAGGGCTGGGTTCAACAAGTTGTACTTCTCTGAGGTTCCAGTCGGTGAAGGAGGTTGAGGGGGGTGGGGGTGGACTGGTGAGAAGCATCTCCTGGATAATGAACGCTGCTGATGCTTGTGGTCAGAGGGAGAGGTGGTGGTTTGAGTTCCTTGCTGGTGTACAGATTTCAGCCTTGAGTCTTTGAATGGTGTCTGTGTGTGTGTGTGTTGGTGGTGTAGCTGTACTATTTCTGAACGCCCTGTTTGCCTTTTGGGAAGTGAGGCACTTCCAGCAGTAACAAATGATCCATACATTAGATCACAGTCTGGCTCACTGGAGGGGATGTGTCAAGCAGTGTGATGTCTAGGGTGGTATGAGACTGGGTAGGAGATAAATAGTAGGCAACAGCTAGGAGAAGGGAGTATGAAAGAGGGTAGAAGAACTAACCTCCTTATAGTTTATATACCTACCCTGTAGGTAAGGGGTACCACAAAGCAGGTACCCTGAGTCCCTGCTGCACCCAGAAGAAAAAGGCCAGCTGTGACCACTGCAGGCCATGACAAAGCAGAGCCCTGGGTAGAAAGATGATCTTGTGTTGAGTCACTGTGGAAATGTGGAGAGCGCGGGGTTTTGTCCTCAGTTTTGTTATCCCTGCTGGCTAGGGACAACCTGGCCTGGAGTCCTAAAAGTGCTTAGATAGATGTCTTAATGCCCTTTTACAGGCATTCAGGTGCTTTGAAAGAGCTGTGTTCTTGTGGTTCTGTGCCAAATTTCCTTGCGACAAAAATGAGGGAGCGGTCACAGGTAGCATGGAGAAGGCCTAGACTGCCTCGGGTGTAGGGTGTGTTCAGGTGTGGATGCTGCTTTGAGAATCATCTGCTCCCTGCAAGAGAAGGACCATGTCCCCTTTGTCTCCGTTACTAACCTCGTCAGGAAGAGAGCTCATTCTGAGACATTTATGTGCTGTAGGTGGGGGAAGCCATGCCTGAGAGTAATTTCCCCAGTTTCTGTTTACTGGGGTGTAACTTGTAGTTGTGTGAGGGTTGTGCAGGCCAGAAGCACCTACATGCTTGGCTTGAAAGATTGGTAAAGGTGGTCTGAGCACTGGCAGAAGCTTATTGGCAAAAATTTTTGGCAGCATTGGGAGCCCTTGTTCCTGGAGCAGAGCCAGAAGATGAGACTGGAAGACCTGTGACAGCAGGCCCCATGGAGTACTTCTCTCCCCTGCCAGCCTTAGGACAGTAACTGGAAAGCCTTGGAAAAGGGACTGTTATATTTTTTGAAAAGCTTACAATCCCTCCTGAGACAGAAATATGGTCTTTCCAAATTATGCCAACTCAAGCACTGGTCATCTAAGTGCCAACTCCCAAGTTACCTGCTTCCCGCACCTCCCTGACACAGAGCTGGCTTAAATGCCACAAGCTTTAAAAATGTAGAAAATGTCAGATGCTTTTCACTGACACTTAGATTTCTATCTGTGGGACTTCTGAGGGTGGACCTTCAAGCTTCCTCTATGGCTCTGAGGGCTCAGCGGTTTCTTATTTTATTTTAATAAATATACACATACTCAAAAGTCCAGGGTCTGTGCTTCGTTTAAAATACAAAGTATTACCACACCATCAAGAAAAATAAATGGGAAGGTTGGCAACACTGCCACTGCCTTCGTGAGGCAGGCTGCCATGCCAGGTGCCCTGGGGCAGAGTTGGGAAGCTCTAGCCTGGGAAAAGCAGGCCTGTTGCTGAAGAGTGCATGTTTTAACTGTTAGGAGTGACTGCCAGTATAGCTCTTGGGCAGATCTGAGACTCAATTTATGGGAACTTGTCAGCTGGCATGGGGAAGAGTCAGACCCTTGTTTCATGACATGCCAGAGATCAGCAAAAGCTTTTCTGTAAAGCAGATCAACCCAAAATAACAGCCACTAATGCAGCCAGTGTATTCATTACCAATGAGCTGAGAATAGTTGATGAAGGTCAGAAGATGATAAAGGGGAGGTTCTAACAGGCCCTCCTACTTCTCGTCATAGTGTACAGTTGCATCTTCTTTTCCAGGGTCTCTGTTACTGGTACCCACTCTTGCTGGATGAAAGCCCATTCCCTGCCCTTGGCACACTTGCATGTGGCACCTATGAGCTGCAGCTGCTGTTTATGCTGAAGAGAAACTCAAGTTGTGTGGAAATCATGAATAACCAAATTAACTTAAAATGTTTTCTCTCTCTTTCCTCAGAAAATCACAGCACCCCTTATCTATGCTGTTTCCATTGCTGCCATTGGATCTCTCCAGTTTGGGTACAACACTGGTGTCATCAATGCTCCTGAGAAGGTGAGGGGGAGAATGAGTTGGGGAGATGGTATGAATTGAGGGGCTGATGAGAAAACAAAGGTGCAGAAAGGAGAGGAGCTGTCTCCCAAGCAGCTAACAATTTTGTTCTGTTTTAAGTCAAGGAAAGAAGACATTGAAAACCCCCTCTCCACTACAACAATGGACAGGAAGGGCAAAGTTTTGGGGTGGAGAGAGAGCAAGCAGAGAGGCCAGCTCTCTTAATTAGGAGTGAAGAGGGTTGGCTAGGGCAGGAGGCGTCCAACTGCCATTTCCTGGTAGGTCTGTATTTGGTGCATGGAGGAATGTGAGCCACTTAAGTTTTGAGGCAGAACAAACCAGCCATGGCAGAAGAAATGTAAAGAGCAGCATGCAGAAAACAGTTGAGGTTTGGTAAGGATTACAGTTGCTCTAGCTTAGTTTATCTCAGGGACCATCTGGGGCTTCTTTATTTGTTTATTCATTCCTTGTATTAAGTATAGATTCAGTGCTTGTAAAAGGGTTGTGACTGGGGCACTCTGACCAAATAATCTCATGACTGTAGCCTAAGAAGGAAAAGAAGAGATGGGAAAAAAAAAAACTCAAGAAATGTGGTTTTCTTGTTAACTATAAGATGGTTCCTCTCTCTCAGGAACTGAGTCACCAATACCACATCCACCCTGTCTCCGGGAATAGATGTCATATCACATGTTGGGGGGTGGGGTGGGAGGCAGGGGGTTCTCCCTAGCTAATGTCCTGCTGCCATCTGCTGGGGGCAGACACTCTGAGGCCATGCCCCACTTGGCTGTTGTAGAACATCCCTCACTGTCAAAGAGGATACCTTGGAAATTAGCAACACAGCCCTGTCACATCCCCATGGGACAGTGAAGGATTGTTTTGCATAATGCTGCAGTCCTTCAGGCTTACCTCAGTGAAACTTTGTCTCTCTTAAAGTATTTCCATCCTGGAAAGCCTGTCCCTGCTCCCAGAGTTCTGGTATTACCAGAAGTGTTCTCTTTCATTCTCTGATCATGTTTTCTTGTTCCCTCTCACTTCCAGCTGTCTTGCACCTGCCCTGCAAGCACCACCAGTGCTCATGTAATCCAGAAACATTCAGAAGATAAGCCTGTTTTCCTTAATCATCATTGGCCCACCACCCCATGTTCAGTGAAGCAATTTCTTCTTCATCATACGGCTACCACCTACTGAACTTCTCAATGAAAGTTCCTCTTTCTGCACCCTCCTCTTCCCCTTGTTTAACTTGTTGCTAACTACTGAATTTTTAAGGTCTATCCTTGCTGCTTACCTCCATGAAAACTGAAGTAATCTCCTGTCTCCCCAGTGCAAAATGTCTCCCCCTAGATTGTAACTCTGTCCTGACCTGGTTTCTCTTGCAGATCATCCAGAGGTTCTTCAACAGAACCTTGTCAGAACGGAATGGGGAAGTTGTCTCCCCAGAGCTCCTCACCTCTCTGTGGTCCCTTTCTGTGGCTATCTTCTCGGTAGGAGGTATGATTGGCTCCTTCTCAGTCAGCCTGTTTGTCAACAGATTTGGCAGGTAAGTTGGAAAGAGGGATCCAAACCATTGGGGAATTTTTCCCTTCCACAGTGGAGTGTGGGGAGGTGAGAGGAAGGGAGGAGGAGGAGGAGGCTGGGGAGGAAGCAAGAATGTCTGGGCTACAAAAAGAGAGGGTTGGAGGCCAATGTAGGAGCTGAATGGGAATTACCCATTTCTTCTCCCAGCCCTGAGACTGGGAGGTCATGTGTGGGTTTACCCTTCTCCCAGTGATTTTTCCAAATGTATTGCCAGTTTGAGCTCAGTCTTGACATCTTTACCCTGGCAGGAGGAACTCCATGCTACTGGTGAATGTCTTGGCCTTTGCTGGTGGTGCTCTCATGGCCTTCTCCAAGATGGCAAAGTCAGTAGAGATGCTGATCATTGGCCGCTTCATTATTGGCCTCTTCTGTGGTCTCTGCACTGGCTTTGTGCCCATGTACATCAGTGAGGTCTCACCTACCAGCCTTCGTGGAGCCTTTGGCACCCTTAACCAGCTGGGCATTGTTGTGGGCATCCTGGTGGCCCAGGTAGGCTTGATACAACCTGATCCTGCGCTCAGGGGAAAGGGGGGCTGGGGGTGGGTGATGTGGGCAGCACTTGCCATCAGGTGTGATATGTGGTCCGGTCATACTCACTGGTGTGGGGTGTGGAATCTGAGTATTTAAATCACTATTACTCCCCAATTTTTGCTGTAGATCTTTGGTCTGGAAGGAATCATGGGGACTGAAGCACTTTGGCCACTGCTTTTGGGGTTCACAGTTCTCCCAGCAATCCTGCAGTGTGTGGCTCTTCTTTTCTGCCCGGAGAGCCCTCGTTTTCTGTTGATCAACAAGATGGAAGAAGAGAAAGCACAAGCAGGTAAGAACTCATCTCTGAAGTGGCACAGCTGTATTCTGGCTCCCAGCCTGCACTGAACTTGAGTGGGAGACCAGGACTGACTCTGGAGCCTGTGGTGCATCAGGGTGTGACTCCCAGAGGGCACCATGCCTACCCTCCCATCCTTCAGGTTGCACCAGTGCCAGGAAGTTTGAGAAACCTGGCATCCCAACAGACACTCCAGGTGGGATTAAGACATGAGGGGTGGCACCTGGCCTGGTGGGATGTAGCAGGCCCAGCTGCTGCAGCTCTTGTCAGCCTTTCCTGAAAGGCAGGAAATAGGCTGACATTGAACAGGGTGCTTGGAGGGTGTTTCCCTCTCCTACTGCAGAGGGTTGGAGTCAGCTCTGGCAAGCATGGGAACAGAATTAGAGATCAAATGTAAATTTGGGGATCAAGTAACATGGGTAGGGCCTGGGCCTGGTTTCTGTACTGATCCCAGCACCAACCTCTGCGTTGAAAAAAGATGAGCAAGGCTGCATGTAGAGGCTCAGTCTTTCCCAGGCAGCAGGCCCAAATGCTGACTGACTGGTGGTCCAGTGTTCCCAGGGTGCCCTGCCTGAAATAGCAGGGCAGAGTGGGGGGAACCTACTGGCTGTGTGTGTATTATATATTTATAATACATTATATATATAAAATAAAAATGATATGTATATTTATTCTTCCTTCCAGTTCTCCAGAAGCTCCGTGGTACACAAGATGTGTCTCAAGACATCCTGGAGATGAAAGAAGAGAGTGCTAAGATGTCCCAGGAAAAGAAAGCTACTGTGCTAGAACTCTTCCGTTCTCCAAACTACCGCCAAGCCATTATCATTGCCATCATGCTGCAGCTTTCCCAACAGCTCTCGGGCATCAATGCTGTGAGTTATCTTACTGTCCCATCTGTTAGGCCTCCCTTATCTCTGGCTACACTTGCACTTGCCGCTAATGTTGAGAGAACAGTGTTTCCAAACACCCCTTTTTGCACTTTGGCTGGTGGTTGCTGTTCTGTGATAACTGCAGAGATTGCTAAAATGGAGATTATATTGGCTTTCACTTTTCCCATACACACTCCAGCAAGACATTGCAGTCTTGCATCAAGTGAATGAACCTTGACTGGAAGCATACTGTTCTCTACTGTTGAGTGCTTCCTAGAAACTCCTTGTTGGGCCTGCAAGCTCTTAGGCAGGGAACAAGAGGCATGCTTTCAAACACTGGAAATGTGACATGTCCAACTTCTGCTTCTCTTCCCAGGTATTCTATTATTCTACAGGGATTTTTGAAAGAGCTGGTATCACACAGCCTGTGTATGCCACCATTGGAGCTGGTGTGGTAAACACTGTCTTCACTGTTTTGTCGGTAAGTGGAACAGAGCCTTATGGTGAGAGGTAACTTGTCGGCCTGAGCTTTCTTGGGAGATGTGGCTACGGACAAGTAGCCAGGCTGTGGCAAAGCATTGGGCTAGGCAGTGGCCTGTAAGAGCAAAGAAAAGAATGCACTGTGGAGGAGAGGAGGGGAGAAAAAGAGCTATTGTTACTATTTTAGAAGAAGGGGAGGGTGAAAAGTTGTGCACAGGGGAAAAGAATGATGAGAGAAGGCAGGAGCAAGAACCAGAGAAAAAAAACTCATGCCAAGGATGGAGCAGCCTGGTGATCTGCACTGAGATCATCACTGGCACTGAGGTCTACAGTCAGATAAGAGGTGCAGGGCACACTGAGCAAGGGAGCTTTTTCTGCTCTTGCTGCCAAAATCACAGTTTTTTTTCCTCCTGCCATGTTTCTAGCTGTTCCTGGTGGAACGTGCAGGACGCAGGACCCTCCATTTAGTTGGCTTGGGTGGAATGGCTGTGTGTGCTATTCTTATGACCATCGCTTTAGCTCTGAAGGTGAGTAATTAAGTGTTGTCCAGGCTGACCCCAGCAAGGGACCTATAAAACTGTACACCTGCCTTGCCCTGCAATTCTACCCTGTAGGCAGGTACAGCTGGGGCTAGACCTGAGTGTGCAGTGGAGATCACAACTTCCTAACTGTGAATCTGTCTCACAGTGTTCACAGAGGAAGTTGTGGCACTGGAGATGGTGTTGTGTTGTGCCCGGTTTGCCTCAAAATTGCAGCTGATCACATTTTGTTCCCTCACAGGATGTTGTGGAGTGGATCAGATACATCAGCATTGTTGCCACTTTTGGCTTTGTGGCTCTTTTTGAAATTGGCCCTGGCCCTATCCCCTGGTTCATCGTGGCAGAACTCTTCAGCCAGGGCCCACGGCCTGCAGCCATGGCAGTGGCTGGTTGTTCCAACTGGACCTCTAATTTCTTGGTGGGAATGCTCTTCCCTTATGCAGAGGTAAGGACCCAGCTTGCAAAGCACTGTGAGTGCTGCAGCATTGGAATAGGTGTGCAGAGTGGTTGTAGAATCTCTGTCCCTGGAGACTCCAAAACATGACTGTATGACCCTTAACAACCTGATCTTTCCTTGAAGTTCTCTGTACTTCAAGCAGAGGGCTGGTCAGTCTTCCAGAGGTCCCTGATTTATGCTTTTGATTGTTACTGAAGGTTGAGTGTTGTGGCTCACTTTGTATTCTGCTGTCTTAACTGCCTGTGGCTTACAAATAGTTGGAAGAGCCATCTTAATTAGCCCATCAAATCTCAATTTTGGTGACCCAATGAACATAAAAGCATTTCAGAAGCCCACAGGAACCTGATTTCATTTTAAGAAAAAAAAGCTGTGTTGAAAAAGTCAGTAAGGCCATTGTTGAAAGGTGTTTGCTGTTAACAGGTCAAAATTCTAAATGACCTTACACTTAGGTTTGTGAGCTTTTTCAGACAAAAACTTCCTGCTTTTGTTCTCCCTGCAGAAACTATGTGGCTCCTATGTTTTCCTCATCTTCCTTGTTTTCCTGGTCATCTTCTTTGTCTTCACATTCTTCAAAGTGCCGGAGACCAAGGGCAGGACTTTTGAAGACATCTCCAGGGGCTTTGAAGGACGAGCCAGCCCCACATCACCTGTAGAGAAGAACCCCATGGTGGAGCTGAACAGCATACAGCCTGACAAAGAAGTTGCCTAAGATTCATGACACACCCCTTCTTCGACTCTTACATGCTTAAGGAGTCATTAAAGGAATGAGCAAAGAAAACCATGAGAACTGGGACATTTTTTCCCCCCCCCTCAATTGCTGCTATTTTCTTCTTTGCACCCACATCCTCACCATTTTGCCAGGCTTACCAGCATTAAGCAAATCTGATATGGGTGATCCCATTTTCAAGTACTGGAAGGCACATGGCACTTGGCAAAAATAATCCCATCTTCCCTGTCACAAACATCAGGAGAACAGAGAAGAGCTGTTCAGAACAACAAAAAAAATATGTTCTTTTGCTTTTCTCACCTGTAATTGCTGTTTGGGGTTAACATACTAAATGCACGTGGTGACCATATGTTTTTGAATCTAACTTACTATTTTTGTAGTGAGTTGAAGTGACCCACTAAACAAGTCCCTGGCCCTTTGAGTCCACTCTGTGTGCGTGTGTGCAGTGTTACACTGGAACTTAACAAGCCTACCAAAAAGCCATCTCCTTGCTTTTTTCTCTCCAGTGTGCACTTTATTTTAGCCTCAGGAAAAAGGGGACCAAGTTACGTCGATATTTTTCCTGCTCTTTTATTTTTTTGTATAGACAGACTGAAAGCATACTTTTACTTGAGTTTATTTATTTGTATGTCACTTTCTAGATATTTATTTTTTTAATGGTGTACAAAAATGTACAGATGAAATTGAAGATGTTTAAGAGAAATAGCTATTCTAACAAAAGATGCTGTAGACCGGAAGTGCAATAAGACTGTAAAGGAGAAATGTGGTACTAAACAGGAGATCGGGCATTTTGGATGGTATGTACAACAGAGCCAATTATGCACATCACCTTTAAGTTATTTGTACCCTCTGGAAAGAAATTCAGAGAATTGCATACAAGTGAGAAGTATGGTTGGTTGTCCAACAAAATCTCTTATTTGGGATTTTTTTTGGTGGCAGTTTTAACTATTGTTCCCAAGTGTTGCATGGAAAGTGTGGTATTGCAGCAAATGGGTGTTAGCTTATATTTTCAGTTATGGTTAAGCATTGTATGGGATGATTGAGGGTGGTGATTGCAAACCAGAAAGTAACTTTTCCTTCCTTCTCTTTATTTTTTTTGGGGGGCTTCTCTGCTGTGTTCTAATAGGTCAGAAGGTCTGAAATTTGCAGATTGTTACTTTAAGGTGTGAGGATAAAAATTATTTTCCAAAGCTGTGTTTTCTTAGCAATTGTTTTTATAAATATTAGAGGCATGTAACAATGACCCTTCTGGACTCCGGCATGGTCAGTTATGGCATGTGTTAAGTTCTTAAAGGTAAAGATGCAGGACTAGAGACCAGAGCTACTGGAACTTGGTAGCATACCAGTGTGAAATGTCTGTAGTGCTCAGTCCACTGATTGGTTGCAGGCCAGATGTTTTGCCCCATGTGTCCTCTCTGGAAGGTCTGCATGATGTTGATGCTCACCAGTGTGCTGTGTACAGCTCTGTGATAGTGCCCCTCTTGAAAGGGATATGGCAGACAGTAATTGTACATGAGTAAATGATCTCTCAGCTTGTCATACTGCTAGGTGATCCAGGGTATGTATATATACACCTACCCTTGCTGCTAAGCTAGCACCCTTCAGTTTAGGAAGGCAAAAAGTAGCATGTATACTTGGAGTCAAGGGGTGGGAGCTTTGCTTCACTGACTACCACACTCTGGCAAGAGAGACTCCAGGCCTGTGTCTCCAGACCTGCACAAGCTATCTAAATGTAGCACAGAGGTAGGCCAGGTTTAAACTTCTGCTCTTAAGATCTGTGTTTTGGGCTTGATAAAACTCAGGTCTACCTGCAAACTCATGCTGGAGTTCATTGATGGATATCCTAGAAGAGATGCAGGCCCACAAATTCCAAGGTGGGTAAAAGGCAGAAAGGCAGGAATGGCAGCAAAATTGTTCTTGCATGGACAGCTCAAGCTTTCTTGATAACATGCTGCTTCAGAGCAGGTCAGAGATGTTCCTATTGTATATTCTGGGGGCATGTATCTGGCATTTTCAGTAACTAGTTATGACATTTCTACCTTCCCTAATGAGAAACAGTTGCAAAGATCAGTAAAACTGCTGCTGGGAAATACTTCCTGTGACTTCATTTGAAATACTCCAGCTTTGTGCAATGTGGTCCTATTACATCCAGTTTCCCCTAGCTTCCATCATAATCGGGCTTCCGTGTCAGATATTTAATCTCAGATGTATTATATATGACTTCCATATTTTGGCTCACTTATACAGATTCTTGTACCCTTCCTCTGACCCTCCAGCACTTCCAGACAAGACATTTCTGTATGGGCATCTGTATGTTAGAATTTCCCCTACAGCTGTGCATAAGAGCTTTGCATCAGAGATGTGTGTTGGCTTGGACTGAAATGTCTAGGTAATTTCTCACATGGTATCTCTTTTTTTCTGTAACAGCATTGTGAATATTTTGGATGGGTTTTATAGGCTTATTAATGTGGTTGTTTCCTGTTTTTAAAATAAAAACTATAGAACTAAAGTATCTGGTTTGGATTTTACATTTACCCTGTAAGTCTTCTGTTTCTTACTCCTTTATCACAGCCTGGGTCTGTATCTTGGAATGTCCCCAGCTTCTGCCCTGCAACCTTTTTGGCTAGCCCAGCATCCTGGATTTGCCATTTCATTTTAGGGGAAATGACTATTTCTTTCAGCCTCCATGCATATATTTAATTCCCTTACCACTATGCCGTAGAAGCTAAAAAGATGTACTTCTCTGGCACTTGTTTCCCCAAATCCTTTTGCTTGCATAACACAGAGCCAGTACAGGCTTTCTGAAACCTGACATTACTGACTGCTGCATGTTCCTAGCTCAGACAAGTGTTTTGCAAAATTTGCTATGCAACCAACCTCAGAGTTGGGGAGTGCTCCAGGCTAAGCTGTGTATGATTGTTTTTCAACTCTGTGGCTGAGCTGAAAAAAAACCAACTTGGCCATCTAAACTCAAGCATATCTAGGTCAGACTTAACTCTAACACTTCTGTTCTTTTGTCAAAATGGGAACAAATAAGAGCAAAATCATTCACGGCCAAAGCACGTGATTCACTGAGCCCTAAATTAACATTTTGTATAGTTTTTTGTGATAAACTTGGGGAATCAGTGTTTTAGATATGGTTATTTCTGAAAACTGTAAGGAAGCTTAAAGGAAAAGCTGCTTGCAATTAAATAGTTTGAATGGTTGAAGATGTGTTGTTTTCAGCTGAAACTGCTCATCACAATTCAAGCGAGCATGCAGGCAGTTCTTACTGCTGCTGTGAATCCCACACAAGTGTCATTCAACTCTAGGGATGGGAGAGCTAGCTTGGACAGGTATTTATTTGAGACTACCCACAGAACTGTGCTCTGGCTTGTGGTGTGCAAGGCACTTACAGAGATCTTCAAAGCATTGCACAGGCCTCTGAAAAGCAAGCTAGCCCCTAGAGTCGTGTGTGAGATTAAAGTTTAACTGCAGTGGGCTTTCTGCTAATATCCCACATTGCCTCTTGGGTATACTCAGAGCTGGTAAAGCATTGCCTCTGGTGGGAAACAGAACTCCCCAAGCCTGTATCCCTAACTGGATCTGAAATAGAAGGGAGAAAGGGAGTACAAAAGGAGAATGTGATAATGGAGGAAGTGAAAATTTAATCAGAGAATAAGTCTTGGAGGAACTCCCCTCCCTTTGCCACTTCCTCTCTCTGCCCAACAGCCTACATTACAAAACTTGTGAGTTTCTTAGCACCTTCTCAGATGTCATGCTATTGTCCAGACCTGGCATGAACTCCATCTCTGCCCACTCTGGATGCCATCTCTATTCCAGTGCATTCACATCTGAGCAGCAGTTGGCAGAGGTGTTACCACCAGAAAAATCCCAAATGGCATGGAATGTCTTGATGTGTCCTTGGAACTGGAAGGCCCTGGGTTGTGTGTGACTAGATCTCTGGAGAACCCTTCTAGGAGAGAAACCACTGCTGAGTGGGCAAGATAAGATCCCTAAGAATCGCAGGTGACATCAACCACATCAAAGGTTTCAGTGCCATTTAAAGGCTGGAGCATAATAGAGTGTCACAATATCACTGCACCATTTGTCACTCTTTGCATGTGTTATTTCTGATAACATATTTGTGTACCAAACAAGCAAAGCAGTTAATATCCATGAGAAGAAATGTGAAAAAACATTTATTGGAGGTAAATTTTACTGCTGCATGCCCTGTGCACAAACCTTTATATCTGCTTTTGTGTCCTCTTTAAGTTCCAGATATATCAGCAGCTGGGGATATCATGGGGATGCTTCTCCTTTGGGAACGTACCTGGGTGAGAGTCAAAGTAGTGGTGCAGTTTTACCTCCAAGCAAAGCTGCTAAGTAGCCCTCAAAGAAGGGACATTTGCTAGCTTGCTGGGGGGCTGCACCATCATTTCTTTCGTTTGAGGGGAAGGAAGGTGTGGACACTCTGCTTATGCCATTGTTGTGGGGCCATGATGGAGCAGTGGGAGGAGGTGTCTCACTACAACCTTTTCTCCTGCTGTACATGTAATGAGAAAGGTCCTGCCATCAGGTAGGTCAAACACACATGGAGTTGCACAGAAAATTTACACCTCCCTGACTGGTGTTTTTTTTGTTTGTTGGTTGTTTTCTTTTCTCCCCAGGCTTTCTGCAGACCAGACCAACAACATGGTTCCAAGGTTTTCTTCACTTTGAGAAGGACTTTTTGAAGACATGTGAGACGCTTACTGGAAAACCTGGGGTACGTGGCTCTGGTCTGTCATGCTTACGCTTTAGCCTGGCCCTGTCTTTACAATGTGAGATACCAGACAAGAGACAGTTGTCCTCATAGTATGCTGCTGGGAGGAGAGAGCACTTGAGGAAATTAGGCTTGCTTAGACTAGGAAAGAAGAGTACCTTGTTTCCTAAAATATATTGTTAACACAGTTTAATTGGTGCTACTTAAAACTATGCCATGTCTGGTGGAAGAAGCTGTGTAAATTTTTAAACAATTCACTTGTTGTGGTAAACCTTGTTTCTACGCACTGAAATACACTGAAATACTGAAATACACAGTGTTTACAAGAATTGTCTTTTCCTTCTTGATGAGACACAGCTTCAGCATGTCTGAAAGACACATGACTGACCTGCTAGGTCTGTTTTCTGTTTGTGTTGCACAACCATTTTTTTGTTTAGCAAATGGTCACATGAATTTGTGTAAGGCAGTCACATTGGTGCCCTAGTCACTGTAGCATAAAGTGTGGGACCATTGCAGATCATGTAGTGAACAAATAATCAGTCATCCATGCAGTGATCAACCTGATCAAACATCACTCAGTCTTTCATCTCTGCTCTGGTCTCTGTTTCATCCTCTTTTCTTCTCTTCTCCATCATGAACAAATTTGCTATCAATTACTCAGATGTTTATTGCTTCCTTTATATTCCTGTCACCAACTGCTATTGTCACCCAGACTGTATATTATCTTGTTTTTAACTTGTATTCATACATTAAATACTTTAGGGTCTGGAATATCTCTATTCCCCTCTGCTTTGTTAATTTCTTTCAAAGTGCTCTCTCTGATATTGATCAAAGCTTTCAGTGACATGTCTTAACCTCATAGCTCTGCTTTGAGTCTAGACTATGATGTAAGTCTATGACTTAAAGAGCCACAAGGTTTAAGACAGAGTCATCAGAATGATTTTCCACTGAGTAAAGCATAGGGATGCAAAGCCAGGAGAGGATGAAGGTGTGAAGGGGTATGTATGCAGCAGTGTGGCTGGAGAAGTTTGCAATGTATGGAAGAGCCTGTAGAAGGCTGAATACAGAAGGGAAACAGTGAAGATTATGAGGATGTGCTGAAGCAACCAGGAAAAAGAGAACGGTAGGTTGCTGACCTCCAGGAAAAGGAGGAATGAGATGCAAGCTAAAAAAAAACCCCAAGATCTAGAAGGTGAGGAATTCAGAAGTGTGAGAAGGTAGAACAGGGTCTGAGACAGAGGAGTATGAACTTTGACAGAAGCAGTGAGAGAGTGAGAAAGACCGAAGAGAATGTGTGGTAGAAAGGTGACAGCCACAGCACCAAAGTACAGGCCCTTGAGGTCATGCAAAATAACATGAAGCCTCATAGGAGTCTGGTAGCTTATGACTCACAGGCAGGAGGTCATTGGTTCTTGACAGAAAGTGAAATACAGGTGTCCTCTCCACTGTGAATGCCCATAAGAACCTTTTACAGCTGAAACAAATAGCTATTTCAGAACCACAGTCTTCCTAGCAGTGGGACCTCACCTCTTGGTCCAAACATTTGGGGTTCTTCTTGCTTGAAAGAGGGCATTAAAAATGTCTATTAAGTGCTGCAGCCAGGAAGAAATGATGGGCAGGTGCCCGTGCAAAGGGCTGCAGGAGTTGCTGGTTGACTGGGAAGGTCTGGGAGCCAAAGGTGATGTGTCCCCTGCTCCCAGGCTCTCAGAACTGGGTGATCCCAGGAAGGTTTTGAAGCATAGCCATGATAACTTTGTTTGAAGTGGCTTCCCACCAACACTTCAAAATCCGGTTTAGGCTCATATTAGAGGTCAAGTCTTTCTTCTTAGCTAGAAAAATATCTGATGTGTGGTTTGTGGGTGTGAACACTTTGTTCGCACACATGCAATGTGCTTAATTACTTGCTCAAGGTAGGGCATTATATGTGCAGTCCAAGGTAGTTGGGATAGAAGATGTTTCTGGTTTTAAACCAGACTTTCTATCTCTCCCATTTTTTTGAAATAACATAATCTGAAATTATGTCCCCTGTCTGCCCCCTAGATATACAATGAAATCTTGATGGACAGGTATGAAACTCTCAGGACTGTTTGTGCCTCTTTTTTTCCAGAACTCTGGAGACTGAAGGGTGCCAATGTCCTCTTGGAGGAGGTAAATGAGACAACAGAGGAATAAATCACACTGAAAGACATGAAGACCAGCTGCATGTGGCCCATTACCATCCCTTCCAGCCCTAGGGCCAACACTGCACTGTTAGTGTTCAATGCTGTGGTGTAAGCAATAGTCTCATGGGCAGAGAAGGAGCAGTGTCTCGGGGTAAGGAGGGACTGGACATGAGTTCTTAGCAGCTAGATCTTTGCTGATCATAAAGAAGAAAATGGCGTTTCTGGAAGGGAAGCTTAAGAGGGACAGGTGGTGGGGTTTTATGAGTGAATTGTGGGGAGGTCTCAACATTGGAGGAGGCTTTGTCATCACTCTGCTCTGTCCTTCTTCCCATTTGCCTTTAAAATCAAATGTTCATCTAAAATATTCCTGCTACCTGGGGTTTTCCAGTCTACCTTGATCATCCTAGAACTGGGAGCCATAAGCTTTCTCCTCTCCATATTTCTTGTCTGTGCCTTTAATGCCAGGTCCTCATTCTTAGTGGACTGGGACAGAAATCTGAATACAGGGTTTCTTTGCTGTAAGCAAACAACAGTGCCTTATTCTCTGAAGTACCCTGACATGTGGGTCAGAAAATGGACCAGTAGGGTCCCATTTCCAGCCATTCCAGGTCCATACTAACCTGCAGATACTGGCAGGCTGCTTTTTTGCCCTTCTACCTCACAGCATCTGACCCACCTCTTCCAGTATTGCTCTAGCCTTTCCAAACCCCACTACACAGCAAAATGCTAGTTAGCCTGTGTGACCTGCTTAGTTCCTGCCTTCCGAACTGAAGCATCCTGCTTGCTGTCCCACGAGAACAGGCTAGTGGGCCCAGCAGTTTGTGCCTAGATAGATGCACTACTGGATTTTTCTTAAGGAATAGCCCATGACCATTATGTATGAGCTGAAGCTAGAGCGAAGCCTTTCTTCCTCGCTCTGTCTCCCTGGTTATGAATTCTCCATTCACGTATCCTCTAGCCTCATGCGGCTGCCAAATGTTTTATGGACAAATGTATCCTACATGTTCAAGAAAAACAAAATTTAGTAGATGTACATCAGCAGAACATCAGAAGTATGTGGTGGCAATAGATGTGGGATACTTCTTCCATTTCTAGACATTGCTCATGAAAAGATTGGGGGAAATCTGCTAATATTTGGTCAGTTGGTTATGGCTTTGTATAGTTTATCTAGCTTTTCCTCTGCCTTCCATTCAACCTTCTGGGCTACAAAATATTTTAATAGACACTCAGCTGGCGTAGGTGCTATGCTTATTCTTTCTGCTGTGTTCTACCCTGTGTCAGGGTGTTGAAGAGTGTGATGGGTTGCCCAGGGCACTCTTGGGCAATGTCGTGTTGTCAGAACGCCCACATGGAATTTGGAAGAGCTAGTCTACCGGTGGTGTAATTCTTATTCAATGGGATATTTTACATCTTCCCATTTCCCAGTATGCTGAGCAGTAGTTTGCTGCCATACCTCCCCCTCACTTCCAAAGAAGTATGCCGTGGGAGACAGTACCTACAACGTAACTCAAGTCAACATGTATTACACCAACCACTCTCCCCTAAACCATACAGCCACTCCTTTCATTTTGCAAGGCAGTCAGCTTTCCCTTGGTAAACCAGTATCAACCTGTCCTGATTACATTTTTGTCCTTCGCATGTTTGGCACTGGGAGGACATACTGCTACTAAGGATGGCTGGTCTGGAGTTCCCCGAGTCATCCTGCTTGCTTTCCCTACAGTTGGGCACAATGTTGCCTTTTTTCCAGCTGTCAGGGATGACAGATGGAAGACTAACCTCATAAATACATCAGGCAATTCTTTCAGCAGCATCAGGTGTATCCCAGCTTTGAGGTGTAGCCTATCCAATTCCCCACATTATGATATATCCAGGTTCTCTAAGCAGTACTAAGCCTGTTGCTGCTCCCCTCCTGGCTATCCCTCAACTTTCTAAACCATTATGATATGTTTGGAGATCTGGGAGAAGGCTTTGCTTCTACAGAATGTTGCAAGGAAGGCTTTGAGTACCTCAGCTTCTAAGGCTAAGGCATCCGTTACTAGTTTGTCCCCCATTCCTCAGCAGACCTGTATTTTCCCTGGACTGGCTACTAGGATAATTACAGACTCCATCTTGTCATCCATCCTATCCCATGCTAGTTTTTGTTCCATTTGGGCTCTAAGAGACCTTTCTGATTTTGTTCTTCAGTATCCAAGCAGTGCTTCTGTCCTCCTTCTCCATAGCCTATCCTTTTTTTCCACCTCTTGCATATACGCTTTTTGCATTTGAATTCATTGCAAAACTCTTTCCATAGCCAGGATAGCTTTTGTCCAAAATTCCCAGACCCCCTCCATCAAAATGGGTTGAAGATGTTGTCTTTCATTCCTCATGTCCCTGTCCACACCAAGATGTTAGGCCAGGACAAACAGTTGCTTCTGTGTCACTGTCTTTACAACTCTCTGATGCTGCAAATCAGTGGAAGAGTGACTGATGCCACAACTGGAACTACCTATTTCTGGGACACAAAGAGTTGCTTATCTTCCTTCCCTGCTGTTACGTGAATGGACAAAAGGGAGGCTGTCCATGCCGAAGGACAATTCATTCCCAAAGCCCGGCGAGCACTTTCCACCATCTCAGAGCAATCAAAAGAATACATCAGGCTTGAAGAGGCAACGTGGAGCTGGTGGAACAGGGGTAAGGTTGAACTGAAATTGAAGATGAGGTTTAGGGAACAGAACAAAAGGAAGCCAAGGAAGGATGGTATGGTGTGAAGCACTGAGAGATGATGCAGCAGAAGGCCTGGTAGAGACAGTGAGTGACTTCAGAAGGGAGTCCTAGAGCAGGCAGGAGATGGTCACTGTAGTGAACTAGCTAGGAGGATTATCACATTCCCAGATCATGTTACTTGCTGGCTGTGTGTCCAGCAGTTAAAGCAGGAGGCAGGAGGAAGCTGTGCATGATAAGGAGAGGGAAGAAATATGTAGTCGAGTGGTCAGGTCTCTGAAGGCAAAAGTGATTGAAAAGACCTCATGTAGGAGAATCCTTGTAAAAGTGGTGTGGCTGTGAGGGAAGCTGAATGAAGTGAGGTCGAGCAGCTACCAGGCAGTGTTAGCCTGCTACTAGGTGTCTAAGTAGGAAACCCCACTTTTTAGTCATGGGATCATGACTACAAGGTGGATTGGGAGCAGGCAACTGTGAGGCAGAGAAGGTAAATAAACTCTAGCCTATAACCTCCAAGAATGTGCAGCTCAGCACGTGCTGTTGCCCAGCAGCCTTTGTCTTTTTGTCATCATGCTCTGTCCAAGAGTTCTTTCATGCCCATCCAACAGTGCTCTGTGGGTACAAAGAGATGGCTGCCAAGCGTACTAAGGTGGTGGGAATGAACAAAAAAATTCACACAGCGTGGCAGTAAGGGATATACTGAAGGCTAATCTTGTTTCAGGAGCTAGAAACAGGACTCAATGTGCTCTTGGCCTCTTTACCCTGTGGCTAAAGCAGAGCTTGACAGCAGTCAATGAGAAGTGTGGGGAAACACCAGTGTGCTTGCAAATACATTGGTTATACAAATGCAGCACTGAGCCTGCTGGTTAAAAGCAGACAGCAATACCTAATGACACAGCACTTGTTGGGAGCATCTATGCACTTCTGACAGGTCTGAGATGAGAGGCAGGGGAAAACAGGGACAGGCAAGGGGCTGATGTTGACAGGAAGAGAAGTGGTGGCTGGGTATTTTGGCTGCAGCAAAATGTTGCACCAGTGTGTGTTTTCTTCTCTGGGCTTTTGACCTGGACAACCTCATAGGAAGAAGGGACAACTAGGGTGGAAGTTTAGCAAACAGAACCAGGTAGATTACCCAGGTCTTATCACGGGGTGGTGCTCGGCATGCAGGGATCGAACTGGAACTGCTGGCCGTGGTGCGTTGCCCCGCAAAAATCTTTCCAGCCTAACGCGGGAAGGCTGGTAGTGCCATCTCCTGGTCAGAGCAGGGGCTTTGAGTCGAGAAGCTTGCATTTCATTCTGCTGCTGACCGGCTGACTGATCTTGAGCAAACCACTTCCCCTCCTTGCACCTGGGTCTTTTCATGAAAAAAAATTATGACCCTAAGGAAGTCTGTAAAGCAAAGGTCATGCCCATCTAAATTAAATCTCGACGTCTTCAAATAAAAGTGCAGAACTCAACCACAACTCACCTTGGCAGTCGCTGGTGGAGGGAGAAGGCCAAATATTGTCTGGTGTCTGAGTTTCTCCATGTCTTTCTCACTGAGTTTCTGCACACAGGTGTGACGTATTTCTTGGCTGTGGTTCTTTCTAACCGGGGGCTTCCTAAAAGACCTGTCCTGGTCCTATCTCCAGCTACATCACAGCAGAGTTCTTCAGCCATGTAGCTGAATCATGTTCCCACAGAAACTGTACTTCATTTGATAAATTCGGCACTGTCAGCCATCACTGATAAGGGTGTGGTGGGTGTAGTGGGAGATGATGGGTGGCCTTTGAAAATTTACATGAAGCACACCACACCTATATTTTCACTGGGCTATGAAAGCAACACCTTCAAGACTGCGTCTTACCCTCCATGTAGTCTAGATTATAACTGTCCACAGGATATGAACAATGAACCTATGCAGAAAGTACTCGTGTTCTACAGACTAGAAACGAGAATGCCCGACCATCTGCAGAATGAGATTATTTCACATGAACCCAGAGAAACATGATAAACACTTTTCACACAGCATCAGCTGCTGGAATTTATTGTCAGCTGTTATTCAGAGCCAGATGCATAAAGGGCTCGGGGCAAACTGATAAATGCTCAAGACCTGTTAAATGCCACAGCCAGGAAGAAATGATGGGCAGGAATATACAGCTGCTTCAGCTAGACTAAAGTTAGCAAAGCAGCATATCAGAAGCAGACCTTCCATGAACAAATAGTTAAAGTATATGCCTAGCTGCATCAAGTAATGCAAGACAAGGTCCTGACAAACAGCACTGGCCAAGACAAATGTCAGCAAAGCCCAGTTTGGGCAGATCCCACCACTGCATTGAAATCTGCAGGGGCTTATTCACCTCAGAAAAACTGTTAGTGCAGAAGCATTGAGATAAATGCTTTCCAGCTTCCTTATTTCATGCCACAGACAAAACTTTCTGGGAGCGATGGGATGGTATAACACCGCCTTTACTGTTTGACTTTTTTCTCATTCTGACACAAGAGTAATATGCGTGCTGATCATACATAGCTCATAGGTAACTGTGTGTGTTACCAACTCCTGACTGGCTGTGTCAAAGCAGGACAGAGCAGTCAAAGCAAAGACGCAAGGGCTGGCTAGAAATCAAGCTTTAGCAAAGATTCAGTGCACGGTGGGTTTTTTCCTTTGCTGGGACTTAATCTTTTGTTCACTAAACTGAGCGGAGAGAGCACATTTTCTCCTGCTGAAGGAAGGGTCAAGCCAAATTAGTAACACTTTAAAAGCAGACACTGAGAAAATCCGAAGCTCATGGGAAGCCTTAAAGGAGTGATGTGCACCAGATGTGCAGACACCAGGTGTATTTGCTTGTGCAGTGCCCTGACACCAAGGAGACTGTGGAGGTATAGCAGGCTTGTGGTTCATCATCCCCTTATGTTGCCTGCCATGGAAGTGCAAGGTGGTGCCAGAGGGGCAGAAAGGCAGGCAGTTGTACTGTCACTGGTGCCCGTGCAAAGGGCTGCAGGAGTTGCTGGTTGACTGGGAAGGTCTGGGAGCCAAAGGTGACGTGTCCCCTGCTCCCAGGCTCTCAGAACTGGGTGCTCCCAGGAAGGTTTTGAAGCATAGCCATGATGACTATATATCTGGTGTGTGCTCTGTGGGTGTGAGCACTTTTTTGCGTCCATACAGTATGTTTGATTCTCCCAAGTAACATAATGAAAAGGTGCAAAGTGTCCATAGACTCATCTAGCTCTAGGGAGGCCTTGTGAGAGATCTTGCAGATCTGTATCCTCCTTTCCCCAGCAGCGGAAAGTAAGGCAAAACCTGAATCACCATAATCATACAGCCATACACCATGCCCGTCTTTGCAGCAGCAAGAAACAAGGTTTTCACCCAGCTTTGGTGATGACCTAGCACCCACGCCACACCCTGGGGTGTCCTTCTGGTAAAGGGGCTACAAAGTTGCTGCTGAGCCTGTGGTTCACTTCTGAGGTATGTGGTGACTTGCAGGAGGAGTCCAATGCAGTGCCAAACTCTTGCAGCAGCAGCCAGAGACCTGAGGTTGTGTCTTTCCATGTGGAAGCCTCTATTACCAGAATTGAAAAGACTGCATGCTCCTTGCTAACACTGTCTTTGATTATTTGTCTCAATCAGGTGCCCAGCTACCACAAAAAAAGGGGTGAAACAGTGCAGTGAGGGTGGTGGAGGCTCTCTTTCCATTCAGTGGAGCAGGGTCTTTTCTAGAACCCCAGAAGCACTACCAGAGTCACTATAAACTGAATATGGTGCACACTCCTTGGCACCAACAGGGTCCTTTCTCTCCTTTCTGTGATCTCCCAGGGCCTTGGAAGTAGCTAGGACCTTGCTAACCTCTTCTCCTTCCAGCTCATAGTGGCATTTTTTGCTCTTCAGAGGATCTCTGATATATCTGTCTCTGAACCTTCTTGTGGGTGTCCAGAACTAGGGACCAATACCACATTGGGGTGATCACTGCCCACTTTACCTAGGCTGACATCTCTCAGCCTTAGGAGGGGTAGACTGAAAGCATGGATGGAGATGGGCTTGCATTGCCTGGCCAGCTCTGGGCTCGCTTTCATACCTCAAAGCCTTTCTTGTGCCCCTGAACCTCACCTGGTCCTTCCTTCTACCACATGGCATTTTCCCACTGCTTTATGATGGCTCAGTTTCTCCTGTAGCTCCTTCTGCCTCATGCTGCGTGTTGCAGAGTCTGACTTTATATAGAGCTGAGGGTGACCTGGTGTTACAGTCCTTCATGCTTTGGGGATGCTCTGTATTTTCCCTGATGTTTCAGCCCATTCCTCCTGCTCTTCCCCACTTTTCTGCTTCCCCTTTGCTCTTCCCCATCTCCCCTTAAAGAGCCATTCTTTAAGCCCTGCTTCATGCTACTGTCCTTCCCCTGCCTCAGGTTTCTTCGAGCTGTCCCCTGTGGACAGTGCTCTGGGGGATGGTATGGAGGTTTGAGGCACATTATCCTCGGCAGTGACTAAACTTGAATTAATCCCATCCTGAACTCTGCATGACACAGGGGACCTGCTGAGCTTACATACAAACCAAAGCCTTGTCTCACAGGGACCATGCCCCTGTGGATGCTCCTGCTGCCATCCTTGCATATTTCAATTCTTGCCCTAGTACAAGGCCACCTTACGATGGCTTCTGCTGTGCTGGAGACAGAAATGCCTGGCAGAGATGCCAGCAGGGCTGTTGCTGGAGGCAGAGGGTGCACGGCCTGCAGCTTGTTGCGTGGCCATGCCACCCAGGTAGCTCTGCAGTCTGCAGCTCCTCGGGCACCACTCCAGTAAAGCCCTTGAGCCTGGGCCTGGGAGAAACCTGAGGGCTCTGCTTTCTGTAATAAGCCCAGGCAACTTTTGCCACACATCTCTTCCACTGTGACCAAAAGCTATTTCTTCACTTGGGTTCCAAAAGAACACTACAACTTTTTAAAAATGCTCTCCTGCTTTTTTTCATGCTGAGATTTCCACAGGCCACCGGCTTCCCACTCTCTCTGTTGTCTTCCCAATGAGTTAACATTACCAGTCCAAAGCTGATTACTTTGGGCCATGAATTGTTTCCTTGCTCCTGAGGTCTCATTCCTGCTAGAGCACAGTGCCCAGAGGGAGACACAAGCTGCCAAGTGCAGCCTCACTGGAGGGTGCTGACTCTGTGTTACCCTGTCTGTAGCATGGAAACATGCCTGGTTAGGTGGCAATACAGTAGCTGCATGTATATTTCCCAGGTGCCTCACCCTTAGCAAATAGTCCATATAGATGGTTACCATCCATCCCCACTCCTCAATTTTCCTTGCAAAGCTTAGATTCATCTGCAATGTAATTACTAATAACAATTTTTTACAGCTCAAAGAGGTAAATCTTGACATGCCAAAACACCGGGCTACTCTGAAACATGAATGACATGCTACCACCCCCCACCCCACAAAACATGTGACCCCCAAACTCCAAACCACAACCCAAACCAGATTATGGCAGACTATGGCTCAGCAGCACTTCCGTGGATGCTGGCGTGTACCTGAGCCAGAGCTACAGGACTCAGAGATCAACTGATTTTTCTAGAGTTGACAGTCTTGCTCCTATTTGCCCAGCAGAGCTAACACAGCTCACAGCCGGGGAGCAAACCCATTAACAACATTGCTTATTAAGATCCAGCAATGATGTGACTGATGCCCTGGTAAAGACTGCTGGAAGATCATCCAACATAATTGTTGTTAACTGTGATGAGACAGAGGACCAGACCTAGCTTGGCCCTCTGGCTTGTCTTTGTTACAGAGTGGGCTGATACACAGGTGAGATGATTGTGAAGAACTGGCAGACCTGAAGAGACACACAACCTTATTTACTTCCATCACAGCCTTGTCTCTGGCATTGTGTCTGCCAGTTCAGCCCTTTCCACCTGTCCTCACCTGCTTTGTGGGAAGGGCAACCTGAGTGGAGCTGGGAGCAGGAATGCCTTCAGACAGATTTGCCCCTATGTGTACACAGAGATTAGATCCACAAGGTGCTGAGAACCAGAGAGGATGAGATGGTGCAGTTCTGGTTTGATACTCCCTTGGCAGATAGAAGCTGTGTTTTGTAACACTCCTGTCCTGGGGCCTCCCTCTCCTCCTTAACCCCCTCATTTTGCAGGCCACACAAACAAGAATGTAACCTTCTTCATGTCATCTCCCCATAACGGTGCATAATACCACCCTTTAGCTCTAAGACAAAAGTTTTCTACATTGTCAACCTGGTGTTTCTACCCAGCCAAGGTGTGGCCAGTGCTGCACAATAACAGGCCCTTTACAGAACCCATGTGGTGCCTCAGTTTCCCCATCCATGAAAAATGAGATTATATGGATATTTGTCAAGTCCTTGCATGCCTGCAAAATAGTATTACTGTTCCTTGCATTTGGTATACCTCAGCTGGCAAACATGCATCTCTTTTGCCTCTCTTTGTTTTTTTTTTTATAACTAGGCTGTGCTTTCTAGACATCTCCTTTTGATTACTTACCTTTGATATTCTTTCTCCCCAGGTGCATGACTAGCCTCCATCTTTCCTTCTTCCTCCCTGCCCAAGCAAGGTAGGTTCCTTTTGCATTACTTCTTTGTTCTCTGTGGTATTTGCAACACCCTCCCAGCCTTGTATCACCTGTGAATTCCATTCCTCCTGGTTGTGTTTTCCCCGTCTTTGCAGCACCTAGAATGATGAAGCCTTTTGTGCTGCTGTTGCTGCAATTGAACCTGATACTTGAAAGGAGGAGAAAAGGTTGGAATAAACTGCTCTGATGATTCATCCCCGGGGCTGAGAGATTTGCTCCTTTGATATCAGTCCCTTGATCAGAGCTCTGCTATGTTATCTCTGTTTGTCTGGGGAGACTTAATTCCTGGCACATTTGGGCTCCTGGAATCCCAGATACCAGAGCTGGTGACTGGAAAAGGAGCACACTGCATTCTTCTCCCACTCCTAGATATGTCAAAGAGTCTGCAAGGTTAGATGCTCCAGGGCCTATAAGCCCCTTAAGACAGATTTGGTCTGCATTTAATGCAACTGAGAAACCTCTAACTTTCTTCCACCTGCCAAAATCCATCAGTTGCTTTTTCTGTATCTTATAACCCTGCAGAGGTGCCCCACAAGATACCTCTTCCTCCTGCCATGTTCTGTGGACAGATTTCCCTGCCAGCTCATCCTCTACTTGTGTGCCACATGCTCACAAGATATTGAGGACCCTTTCACCATTCCTATATGACTGTGCACTGATCCGCTGGTCATGAAGCAGGATGAGTTAAAACCATGGAAGCACCATGGAAATCCTAGCTTGAGCCTAGCCTACCTCAAATATCTTGGTCATAAGCCTAGTATCAAAGGACTGGATGAGAGGGATGGGTTACCAGGTATTGACAGCTGAGCTGGAAGAGGGGACATGGAGACCGACAGTTCTGCAAACTGGGCTTAAGTGGGAATTCTTTGGAAGATTTGCCTAGGAACAAGTAGGGGGGTCACACAAGGGCCACATCTCTGTAGGATCAAGTGGGGTTTCCAGTGGTAGGAGAGTGTTTTCTCTATGTATACCTTTTGATTAAAATGCTCTGCATTACACTCAGTGCTCTGAAATTGTTAAATGAGATTTGAGATTTCAAGACCTCAGACAGCTTGGTGTCATGGCACCATTGAAAATCTTCATAGCTTTTGTTAAAGCGAAGGGGAAACAGTTCAAGTACTAAAAAAAAAAAAAGTATTAGAAAAATCCCTCATCCCCTTTCTTTTTAGGGAGAAAATATACCACAGAAAACATTAACAACAGTTCAGATCCATTATTCTAGGGAAGTTAGTCATGATGGGCCTTGCTGTTAATTTATATACAAACTTCTTTCTTCAAAGACAAAACACACATTGGATAGAGAAAGGAACACCACCAAAGGAGGAAAGTGCACCTTCCATTTCTGATGCTGGACTCTCTCACCACTTTCTGCTGGTGGCACACACATTGTATGGATAGACGCTCTGGGAAGTGGGAAACACACAGTAACATTACGCTGGCCAAGAATTTGCTGTACTTGCGTAGTGCCCGCAAGCTTGTGGCCATACAGCAAGAGACATTGCTTTGGCCGGTTACCACAGATGCCTTTTAAACATGTAGTCAAGAGACAGAAGGTAGACAGAAAAAGCTTCGTGAATGATTGTTGAGAACAGAGGAGTCATCCACTACATATAAAAAGATGTTGGAATGAGGCTGTTGGAAGTGGTAGATGTGGTGACACTGTCCAGGGCCTTCTTTTCACCCTACCCTCATCACAATTTTTTTAGCAGATCAGGGAAGTAAAATCCTAAACATGAGGCCCAGGAGACTGTGGGAGCGCTGGCAGCACTGGCAGAGTTCTTTTCTTCCAGTTTCACCTTCCTCTTGGCATCAGGGTCAAGTTACACTTCTCTCGGAGGGCCTCACTTTGTGAAAGACTTCAGGAAGGATATACAAGCAGAAAAATAAATCTCATGACAGCGATCAACAGCTTGTCCTAAACTGCTTTGTTGGAAACTAAGCTCATGCTTTTCTCAGCCCTTAAATTTTTTCCCACTGGGCAGATTTTAAGAGACAGAGGGGGGGAAGCTTTAAATATATATGTGTGTGTGTCTGTCACTGGATGTCACTTTTACCTTTTGTTGATTTTACTGAAAAATTTTGCACAGCAAAATAAGTTGGGCTTTTGTTACTCTGACTAATTTATGAGAAGAAGCCTCTGCAGACTACGCCATTCCTTCATGAACCAAAACCACTTAACATGGGAAGTTGACTCCTAAATTACATTTACAGAAGGGAAAATGGAAGGCAGCTAGGAAATACTGATGAATGTTATTTAAGGTTTGCAGACTTTCTAGTCCCTCCCTCAGTCTTTTTTAGGTAGGTGTTGCCATAGCTCCCCTTATATCTTCCATCCCTGAGAAGTCTTAACTTACTTTTTTGTGGTTCTGGATGGCCGCTATGTACAGCAAAGTACCAGCTCTGACTCTTTATCTTTAGGCCCAGAATAGCCTAAGAAGAGAAAGGGAATCCTTTTCCTTTTTCTTTTTTATTACCCAGCTGAAACTTGGTTATATTCTTTCACTAGGAGTTTATTTTACCCCTTTCAGAAATTTTTCAGTCCAACATGACACACATTAAAAAAAAACAACCAACAACAAAAAAACAGCAGCATGTTTATGATTTTTCCTTTCCAGTGGCTGTCCTCAGTACAACAAAACAGTGTATGTTAGGGGGAAACCCCCCTCCTTTTCTGGTACAGACTCATTAAGAGTATTTGCAAGGAGGACAAGGCAGTTGTGAGAACAGGCAGACACATGGATCTGACTAGATTACAGCAAAGTCTCACACAAAGCAAAGAAAAAAATGTAGAAAATGATCAATCACCACAAAAGAAAAGTCTTTGGAGAAAAATATGGTGCTTTAAGAGAAGTAAATTCAAGTTCAAGATACAATTAAAGAATTAACACACTGAACTAAGTGGTTAAAAGTGGTCCAGAGTGGGAATGTTGTAATGTGTGAATGTTTTAGCTATGTTGCTTCCTGTCATTCAAACTGTATTTCTTTTCCACTTTTTTGCTTTTAAAAATGTCTTTAGATTAAGCCATTACTATCAATGTCAATCACAAAACTCCTGCAAATCTTCAATCAAAGCAGGGCATTTTCTTAAGGCTTCAGAGAAAGGAGAAATGCTATAAAACAAGACCGTCAAAGTCTTTTTCTTAAAACAGCTACATTAACCATCTTTGAATGCTTAACCAGAACCACATTCAACAAGTTCAAGGACTGAAAAACGTAATTTTTTTTAAAAGTCAACTTGGACAGAAAAAGAGTGCTTGTTTGCCAATATTACTAGTAGCAGAAAGCAACTGCATTGCCCAGAAAGCCTCAGGAGGGTTGCCGGCTGCTCGCCTGCTGCTAGCAGCAAGTCTGCAGTGCAGGTCCCTCTTGGGAGAGGTACACCTCCACCTCCTAACTGGGGTGTGGTCAGACCGAGCCTCCAAGAAACTTGGTATTTTCCTGGTATAGTGGTAGCAATAAGGACTTCTAAACTGTTGCAGCCCGAAGTGCCGCTAGCTCTGCCAGCTAAACGTGAATGCAGATGTAGCAATACTCCTGTTTGGTGGCATCAGCTGTAACTTCACTGAAGAAGCTGTTGGGCAGAGCTACAACAAGAAGAGATGAACCACAAGGGCTAAGCTGTGATTGAATATGTGAACCTAGTCAGGATGTTGTCAGCTTTAACTTTCAGTTCTTGCTCTGTTATGTCCATGCTGTACACATCAAGCCTTGTTTGCATGTTAGCTGTCATGGGACACTTTGCTAGAACACAGACATCTCAGAGTCAGGTCTGACCAGTGTCTTTTTCCAGATTTGAGCTTTCCCATTTGACCCTGTCTTATTCCTCTTTTAGGAGAAAAGAGCAGCAACTGACAAATGAAGAGGTCTGAAAGGTAATTACCTAAAACCCCAGTGAAAAGCAGAAGCAAAAAAAGAAAAAAACCAAACCCCAAACAAAAGCTGCTGCCTGGAAGGATGATTTTACTGAGTTTACTTACAAGAGGTGTAGAAGAAATTGGGGCAGTGGCAAAACACAGCTAGGAAGGGATTGTTATAAGAAAATCAGGTTGTTGCAACCATATGGACTATGCCAGTGAAAGGAGCTAGTTACAGAAACCATTTCAGTGAGCATGTTGACCATCTTCTGCTCTGCCTCTGCATCTCCTGAATGGTGTCCACAATCCCAGCCTAGTTGCCAAGGTTGTTTTTGCAGCCTCTCATGCCTTCCATGTCACTGGAGTTACCCTGACAATAGCACCTGCGTTCACTAGTTTGTGGCTATCTTGGACAACTCAGCATGAGCTACAACCACATCGTGGAAGGCATGGGAACATAAAGTTAGGACTTTTCCTCTTCTCTCCTGGTTTTATTACCTCCCTACCTTTATGGAGGAAACCTGGTCATTTACAAGCTACTGTTTAATTTGTTGTGACTGTTGCACAGTTCAGTGCCATCTCAGAGAAAGGCTGTTGATGAAGGATCATGTTACTAACATGCTTGTGAAGAATTTACCCTCTTTTTATTGGAGCGTGCTTTCAGCTTCGTGGTACAGAAGAGCAAATAAAGATTAAGATACTAGAAAGCCCTCTGAGCCAAGAGCATGAGCCTGGGAAGGCTCTCATGGAGATCATTGTGGGATAATAGTGAGTAGCCAGGCCCAGCCTGGAAATATACAGTACCAAAGCAACCAGGGTCTGGCTCAGTTTGATGCCCCACCACATCTGTCAGCTGGCTGCAGTGCTGGTTTTAGGGAGCTGCTCCCTGCGCCACAGGCTGTGTCACGTGCTGCACCAGGGAGATAAGCCACCTGGTGAGAGGTGGTGCTGCTCTGAAACCACAGGGTGTGGGGGGTGTGTGTGAGGCCCTGAGGTTCCTCCCGCTCCTCTGCCTCTCAGTCCCCCTCCCGCTTCCCGGGAGGTGACTGTCTCTATGCTGCCCCACTCACTGGTCCAGTTGGGCTGGTGGCTCTGCTCCCAGGGGCAGCACCACCCTCCTCCCCGGACTTTGTAGTGCAGGTGACTATACTAGTTTATTGTGGCCTCCGGGCACTTTGCAAGTAAGATCCCAGACACCTCCAGAAGTAGCTGAAATCAAGGAGATCAAGTGCAAAGTTCTCAGCCAGTCAGACTCCCAAGTACGGTTAAGCCACAGATACCCACTGTCACTAATGCCAGCACAAGATCTTTGCCATGTTTTCTGCCAGGTCTTCAGATTAAACAGTGTGTTAACAGCGTAAATATGTTGATATCCTCCAGGTCTACTCCCTTGTTTTCATTTTCTAACTGCATCTAAAGCCATGAGAACTTGAACACCAACATATTGTCAGGCATGAATAGGAAGGAGCACGTGTCATTATCCTCGACTGGAGCTGCCTAGTGGTGTTCCAAGCTCTGTACAGCTCATGTCATTGGTGTCTCTCCCTTTGCTTAATTAGGTAGGGACTGAGGGCAGGTATGAGGGGCTGTGATCTGACTTCTTGTGGCACTGCAGCTCTGAAACATGGCATGATTCAGAAGTGAGGCATGAGCCAAAACCACCATGTAGAGGCTGTTGCAGGGTAATTGCAACAGGATGCTCTTGGGATTCTATCAGGGCAGATGTTCTCAAAAGTCCTTTTTTGCTTTAAGTTTTTCAAGTTAATTTTGTATTTAAAACGTCATTTCTTGTGCAGAAGGATGTCAGTGCCTGCAGTTTGTAGGCATAGAAAAGTGTTTCATGCAAATGGAAAACATAATACTGAATGCATGTTAAAGATACCCATCCAGGCCATTGGTTCCCTCCAGTCTGCATCTTATGGGAAAGCAGGTGGTCCCAAGGCAGCAGAATCATGCTGTGATGTGGCAAGTGTGTTGAATAGTCTGCCCGTGGTGGCTCAAGAGCAGCTGTATTGATTTTCAGATTCACTCACAGGCCAGTCCTGAAGTTCCTTTCGGCTTCCCATGCAGGGTTATCAGAATGCTCCCAAGTTGCCTCTGCTCTACAGACAGGGAAGCTGCCATGGGACACAGAGCAGTGCCAGAAGTGCCGGAGGAAGTGGTGCTCTACATCCTTTTATACTGATCCAAATCCTATTTCCTATGGGCTTGCTCACCCCCACTTGTCTGTTTCTTCTCCCTGATGATACCTGAACACTCACAGCAACAGGTTCCCCTCTCTGGCCTGTTGGGCAGGTACTGGGTGTTAGCACATGCTTGGGAAGAAGGCAGCGAAGAAGGCAGCAACAAGCACCTGTAGAGCAATGAGGCACAGAGGGATGCAGGGACAGTCAGATTAAATAATTTTATACTTTTGTGGATTTGCACCCTCAGCTCTGAGCTTCTTACATGAGACATGCACATGTCCTGGTGCCAAGGCAGGGCTAGTTCTACCAAAAAATATTTGAATTAACTCTGGGACTTCAGTCTGTGCATTGAGAAATACGGACATTAGCAGGTGACTAGCAATGGCTCTCAAGATAAAACTATTAAAATCATCTTAAACACAGGCAGAGCAAAACCTCCTGAGGGGAAGGAACTGATCCCCATAGAGCAGATCAAACTGCAGGCCCATAGCTGAATTCTGTGCCTCACTCACTCACCTCTAGTTATTTAATAAACAGCTCTGCAGGCCCCTGTCCCCCTTGGGTGGGGGCCATATGACAGCAAACATCAGCTAACCCTACCTTAAAGGAAACACTTACTCTTACCTTAAAGGAAACCCTTCACCTTCTTTATTCCAGACAGTTTGGGACAGCCTGGAAAAAGCCATAGCCAAGACTATGCAAATGAAATGTGTCTTTGAAAGGCCATGGGGGAGCAAATCTATTACCTGTGGACCTTATCTGCACTAAATCTTTTCCTACCTTCAGAGTGAAAAAGTCTCTGCTGATTGTCCCTCTGTAGACTGGTCAGCTGAGATTTCTGAATCTGCTCTGTAAAATGAGATCTGGTGTTGCATGTGACTTGTCCGGTGTTTCTGAGCTTGCTCTGGCACAGACATATGGAAGATGGGCCAGACACATTTTCAGCTGGCTCCCTCAAATGCCTGTGTGAAGTAAATTCCTTCTCAGTTTCAAAAAAATGTAGTTTCTAGACTCCAGGTCCCCCTTGCCCCGTCTCTGACATCTGTGAGTGTGGGAAGTGCTGCCAGGTCAGGAGGGTGTGTGGATGTGTGTGTGGGTCTTGTAGGGGTGTCAGTGTGACACAAGCCATGAAGCAGAGGTCTCAGAACCCTCCCCATAACCTGGAGCCAGGGCTTGGGTTTGCTTGGCATGGTACTGTGCAGGTCAGCACCAGATCTACGTCCTGTCCACTCTCATGTGGTGGAGATTGGTTGGGTTTTTTTTCTCCCAGTGCAGTGAACAGCTCTTGTCTACAGGACACCTGTGCTCATAGGATTATTTTGTGACAGGATGATTTGAGCTGACCCCAAAGAAGGAAGCAGGAGGAGGTTTCCTGGGGCTCTGGATCAGAACCCTGCTCAGGTGTGACTGAGAAACCTGCAGAATGGGAAGAATTCAGAGGGGACATATTTTAGCTCTGATGCCATGTGTGGCTTTCTCCCCACACCCCACACCCCACCCCCGCTCTGTCCCCACCCCACCAATCAGCCTCTTTAACATGACAAAGAGCCTCAAGCTGCAGACAATGGTGGATATTGCAGTCCCAGGCAGGATATACCCAGCTATAAAGGTAACAACCTGTCTACAATTTAGGGCTACTTCAGCTTGCTGGTGAGACCTGCCCCACAGGCGGAGGTAGGGGAGCCACTCTTTCACCTGCTCCCCATGTGTGCACACTTGGCTCTGCCCCCTTACCAGGCTTACCCCAGCGGGACTGGCATGGGGTACCTGGAGTTTTACTGGAACTCAGCAGGGGAGGCAGGACATGCCCCCACTTTGGCTGGGCCAGCAGGAGCCACCAGTGCCAGTCAGTCTCCGGACACAGGAGGGAAGAGGCAGACAGCAGGTAAGGCATTTCAGCTAAGTCCTAGAGCTGATCCCCAGAATACCTGTGGTCCCAGGTCAGCCACTCACTCAATGACCTTGAGCAAATTTTTCTCTCTTCCTGCCTTGGTTTCCTAATGTGTGAGCTGGGCAAAGTGCAGTGTGGTAGGCAAGGAGGATGGGTGACCTTGGGCAGTCACACCACCTTTCCTTTGGTGACTGTGAACCATTTTCTTAAACCTCAACAGAGCCTGTGAGAGTCCAGGCACTGGCAGGTCTGTGCTCCAGGTTGAAGGGCAGTGTGGCCACACGGTCTCATGGAATTTTGTGGTTCTCAGGGCAAGAATGTCTTGGGCTCCTTTTAGTCAAATGCTGTCATGTGTGCTATGGAGAGAAACAAATCCTGAAAGTAATTATTCTCATGGCATCCCTTATCCCCTTACAAATCTTTGCACCCTTCATGTGCTCATGAAACTTTGAGCCAAGGCATGCTCTGAATTACTGACAGGAAATCTGCTCCCTTTAAATGCAGCATTATTACTTTAGTTTTAATTTGCCATTTTTTGCCATTTTTCTCTATCACCTTCTCCTTTCCATCCCCTTGTTGTCTTGCCTTTTCCCCTTTGCAAAACAGTCCCAGGGCCCACCGTGGTGGCATTTATGGTTCCTGCCATTCCTCTCCCACTCCAGTGAGTGGCTGATGAAAGCAGTTTTTCACCCACCCCACTGTATGGTCAGCAGGGTAATGCTTTTGTAAGGTGAATGGATGGGAGGAGAGTGAGCTTTTGGAGCGCCGGTTTCAAGCTGTCAGATGCTATAGAGAGCTACAGGCTCCGGCAGAGTGGCTAGCAGCTACTTCGTATGTGGTTACTTGCCATGCAGTTTGGAGAAAGGCTTAGGTTCTCTGCATGCTTCCTGCTCCACAAAGGCAGCAGGCAGCTTGACTCATTCATGCCCCCAACGGGCCTGGTATATAGACTTAAAACCTGTCTTCAAACACTCTCCTCTGGTGTTTCTTTCTACAGAGACCCATCACGGAAGCAAAGGCCTACAGACTTCAAGGGCTTGTGGGAGTGGGTCTGTCAGATTTTTGTGTTTATGTCTGTTGCACTGCTGTTTGTGTTTCTTGCTTCCTCTTTCCTTCACTCTCTTCTCATGGGAGAGGGCGCGCCTTTGTCTTGAGCTTGAGCTGCAGGTGGTAAATTACATGGGGGTTTGGGATGACAGGCTGAGTGGGAACGTGTGGGAGCTTTAGCTCTATGGTGTCTTGCTGTGGTTCCTTCTAGCAGAATACCTGCCTGTTTTCCAAGCCCACATTCTCAGCATACTAACTTCCTACCTATAAGGTTTTTACTGCACAGCCTGCAGGAGCCAAGCATCCTGTGGTCTCACACAAAATTTTATCTTCCCGTGCATCCAGGTCACAGATGTTCAGCTTTCTCTCAGGCTCTGCAGACTAGCCCTATGCACATAACACCTCAGACCCTTGCACCTCTTCTATTGAAAGCCCCTTTCTGCCTTGTAGGCAGAATCCCTTTGTAATCCTCATTGCCCTGCTCCCCAGCAACAGAAATATGCTCCACTATACACCTGCCTCTTCACATATCCTGTGCTCTGGATGGTTATAATCTCCTAAGGATAGGAAATAGCTAAGAGTAGGCCTACAAAAGCAGGCAATCCTGGCGTGGCAGGCACCACAAAGACAGGTGTGCCTCTGTCAGGAGGGTAACAAGGGAAAAGATACCACAGACATGGCCACTTTTCTGAGGCCCAGCAGCACTGCAAGGCTTTTGAGTGATTGCTTAGTAGCTTCTCAGCTTAGGATAGAAGAAGGAAGGCTTTGGTAGGGTGGACAGGGAGCCCATTCCTCAGGGGGTCTCTGTACTTTGCATTGGACATGCATTCGGGGGGGTTGAAGAAGAGGTCTCAGTGGGCTTCAGTCACAGCTCTCAGGGTCACTAGGAAGGAGATTAGGAGCTACTGGTTTGGCTCAGTAGTGAGCAGCTGTGTACTGAAAATGGCACTGCAGCATTCGCTGCACCCCCTCTCTCCTGAAATGTCAGTAGGAGGAGAGGGGATGGACCATGCAGAAAGGTTTGCAGAGGAGTGGCTGGAGGAAGGAGGGATGGACAAATTTATCACTGCAGTTATGGGGAAGGGGAGGAGACTCACATTGTAGCCCTTCAGTCAGGGCTGGCTTGAGAAGGTCTCAGCCTCTCACAGACCCCAGCAACCAGGCACCTCACAGAAAGGTGCTGGGGTAATCTCTCTTGTTAGCATTTTCCTATTCAGGCTGCCTGAATGACTGTGCATCTTGGCACCTTTTGTCTGGACTAGTAGCCCAGACTGTTTAGGAAGTTTTTCCTTTAGATCTTTATCTCAACTTTGCCCTCAACAGAGATCCCTTATCCCTTAAGACATGTACCAGAACAAATGAAAAGGGGCTTGGACACCTTCCTGTGCACTCTTGAATTTTGTCCCCTACGACCCTGGTACAAGATTACTGGCTCTTCTCACCTCTCCCACACATCCATCTTTCCTCTCTTCCTCCACACTTCCATGTCAAATTTCTCTCCTTCATTCTCTTTCACCAGAAGCCCCCCTCAGCCGAATATGTCCCTCCATCTATACATGTGTTTCCAGCAGTGGGGTGCTCTGTGGTGGGAGCCACAGGTAAACAGGATTAAGCCAATATCCAAGGCCTGACTGATGCTCTTTACCTGCCACTCCATCATTGTGAGCACCGGCTGCTCTGCCCCACCATACACCCTGGTTGGAGGCTGCTTTGCCACTGTCTGTCAAGTGCGCTGAGATTGCTGGGAGACAGTTTCAGTGAGCCCAGACACCAACCCAAAGCTATGCTTGCAGTCATGACCAGGCCTCTTTACACCACACTAAGACCAAAATATTGCTGGGGACTTTTGGAGGAGGATAGTAACACTGTAAGCTAATGTGCACCATTCTCTACCCCCTGCCCTGAGTTTTCTGCCTGGCAAAAGAGAACCACAGGTACCCCAGAGAGCTGAGCTGGGAAGCTGCTTGCTGTCAGTGGGTTTGTCTGTGCTCACGGATCCATGAAGGAAGGAGGGTGACACAAGCCTTTGCTTCAAGAAAGCTGCTGTCTGGTAGGCAAGGAGCTCTACAGCTGGCAGAGATCATGCTTATACACATACAGCTGTCCATTGTGTCTTGTATACGTTTTCCCATTGTCTTTTTATTTCTAGAAGTATCCCCAGCTTCGTCCAGTTCTGGGAATTTCAGCCAATTCACACCAGATTCAGCCACCAGTCCACATTCAGCATCCTCGTCCCCACCACCTACAGCTAAGTCTCAGAAGGGCAGAGAAGATGGCATGGAGGGGGTGAGGAAGGCCAAGAGCCGCACGGCTTTCTCCAAGGAGCAGCTGCAAACCCTGCACCAGCGGTTCCAGAGCCAGAAGTACCTCAGCCCCCAGCAGATCCGGGAGCTGGCTGCTGCCCTGGGGCTCACCTACAAGCAGGTGAACAGAGACTTTTACCCATGGTATATCTGTCACATAGTGGCTCAATGGTCACATAAGGCAGTGACAGGATGGAAAAATAAGTCCCTAGCAGAGAGTAGAGGCAAAGGTGCCAGCTAACGGTTGCTCCCCTGCCTATTCATGCCCAGAGATCAGAAGGACTTCTGGGGAACAGCAGTCAGTAGCATCTCACTGGGGCCTCCCCACTGAGGAGTCAGTTGAGGGTGCTGTTGCCAACACTCGTAGTATAATTGCAAACATAGTGATGAATATGTTGTTTGCCTCCACCCTGGGCTTGACAGTACTTCAGAGTTTTTCCATGCACTGGTGAACTTCACAGAAACCCTGGCATGCGTCAGGTCTCTGGAACCCAGGGCTGCAATATGCTAAAAGCTATGGCTAATGTTACCCAGGGCTGATCTTGTCCAACATCCAATAATGTCCCACACTCAGCACTGCCTGGCTGCTTTACATCCACTACCCTCTCCATGTGGGTACTGCTAGGTTCATACATTGCAGACCTTCAGGGTCTCTGCTGATGTCCAGGTAGTTTGTGTGTAGTAAACTGGTACTGGCTCAAATCATGCCTTCCTAAAGCAGAGCAGGCTGGGCAATGGGGCACAAGTACTTAACAGTTATAAATCCAAAATCTGCCTGGAATTTGGATCTCAGAGCTGGGCATGATCATCTGGATGCCCCTGGGATGCCCTGGGACTTAAAAAGTTATAGATATACGTACACATATAGAACTGGTTCTGTGAGGAACAAGACCAGTGGTACAATCTGCTCTTTCCTTCAATCCACATCCCGGCAAAGGCTGCTTGCAGAGAGCAGACACAGCCCTGGGGGGAAATGGCTCTGGAATTCACCTCAGCAAGGAGCTTTGAATTTGGGAACTGCTGGGTACCAGGAGCAAGCCTCTCACTTCTCCACTCACAAGCATGCAGAAACAGTGTCTTAGAAGTTTGCCTGTACTGCAGGGGGCTTGTAGAGACCTGGATGGGTCTAATTTTCACCATGCATTCATCTCCATGATTGAAATGAATCAATTTGTCACAGCTATGGCTGTCCCGTGGACATAATGCTGCTCCCTCCCCCCACCATGCAGATGCACTAGCCACCTGCTGAGGCTGCTAGACAGACATCTCTCCTTGGCAACAACTCCAGGGAGCTCTCAAAGGACTTTATCTGCTGCTGCCCATATATCTATGCCATCTGGTCACTCTTTGCTGCTTGTGAATCTGATAACATTTGCTCTTCCCTCTCCTTTGCTTATGTTTTCTCTGCTCTCCCTTCCCCACCCAGGTGAAGACTTGGTTCCAGAACCGGAGGATGAAGCTGAAAAGGTGCCAGAAGCATAGCCTGTGGACTGAACGGGCTCAGTGCCTCACACAAGTAAGAACATAGCAAATGGCTCAGCATGGCCCTTCTATCTGGGCAGATAAGTCCTGTGATATATTTCCTCCACAGGGGCAAGTTAAGTGTAGAAGTATCAGTGTGCCCTGCCTTCTGGTTTGTTCAGCGCAGAGGCATGACTCTCTGTGTTCTGTAGGTAGCCTAGCAATGGGCTGACTACGTCACTGAAACGTTTCCAGACAAAAGCTGTTTTCCTCATATATTTGACTGTGTATCCACCCTTGAGCTATGGGGATGGATATGGTTCGTCTTGCCCTCCCATGCCATTGCTGTTGATCAAGAGACAACATGAAATGTGAAGGGACAGAGCCTCAGTATGAGTCAGGCTGCAGACACCAGTTGAGAAACTATTTGTTCTGACTCACTGTCTTTCCCTTTCAGAGTGGCTTCCAGCCAAGTACCTACCTGGATGTGCACCCCAAATTCCACCAGGGCTACCCGATCACTGCAGCCAGTAACATACAAACCATGCCTCCCCCCCATCAGCATTATGGAGCAGGGCAGAATGCTTACACAATCATGACCGGAGAGGATGGAGGAGTTTTTGGAAAAGGTGGGGGCACCTGCAGCGTCCAGCAGACAGTAGGCTTCATTGCCCAGCACAAAGTAGACTTTTACCACAGCTGTCCTGGCAGTGTGGAATACCCAGGCACAAAGACAGGTGACAGCTGTAACTTTCACCACTCGGCTACCATGGGGGCTCCTTTCCCAGCCACTGCTGGCCACCATCTCTATCATTCCTAAGCACTGTGGATGTGGGGTACTTGGGCACCTGGGAATCAAATCTCATTCTTATCTCTCCCTTTGTTGTTCATGTGCTCTTTAAATCAGGGGCATTGGCATCATGTAGCGGAACCTGTTTTGGCAACCAAATATGTGCCTGCAAGCATGCACAGACACACAAACATGCCTGTTTGCCCATATACATCCATACAGCCCTCCATCTGTATGCCCTTACACATGCACACACGCACCCCCTTCTTTATTCACATAGACAACTCTGTTTCCTTATAGCAAGACCCAAGACCTGGCTACCTAGATTATCCGCTGAATCTTCTAAATTATTCTAACTTTTCTCAGAGGAGGCACAGATTCCTTTGGGAATCTCATTTATACGTATCACTGTACAGTTGTCTATAACTAACCCATGAAGCCATGGGCTGTATGGAGAGGTGCTGGTAACATACCTTTCACTGAAGTTGAAGGAGTTATTGTCACAGGCCAGGCATCCATCTGATGGCTAGATCACCAGTTCTGTAGGTCAGCCACAAGGTACAGAATTGATGAAGGGTCTAGTGAAGCGACATGTGACTTGTAGCTTGCAGAAAGGCTGGTAAGATGATCTTATAAGCATCAAAGTGATAAATTTTGTTTATTTGTTCTGGTCTGTATCTTTCTGTGCCTCCCCTGAAGAAAACCAAACAGTGCATTCAATTTGGCAAATAATAAAATATTTTTTAAGGTGGATTACATATTTTTATGGGTTTTTTTTCTTCCACTGTAATAGAGCATTGTAAAATGAAATCCAGATGGAGCACAAATAGCCATAGCAACCATATGCCATTGTTATTACTGATTTGACTCTGAAACTATAAACAGAGATTTTTCTGTGTTATTAGTGGATCGGCTTCATGACTTTTGGCAATGCCAGATACCTAGAGTCAAAGATGAGGTGAGTAACTACTACCTACCTTAAGAATTTCCCCTACCCAGCAATATTTAATACTGGGACTGACTAAAACATAGACAAACCCTCATTTCTAAACTTATATAGTATTAAGTGCCTAGGTACCTAAAAACAGATGTGTGTATCAAAGTATATTTAATAACAGAGCCCCAGTTCCCTGAGTCACAGGCTTTCTATCACTCTTTGACAATCACAATGACTTTATCATAATGCAAATAAATATCTGTCATGGTTAAAAAAATAAGCATAAAATGAAGGCAATTGGTGCCTGCAACTGCTGTAATAAGAGGCGTGGTCTTCTATTGGTAAAGATGGTTTATGTCCCTGGGCCTTGCAGCTGTTTATTCCCACCCCAACTCCCTCATGAAGCCACTCTTTGTCCCTTTTGTTGTTCAGCTTCCCTGTTTACAGAACTGCACTTTAAACTGTATGACCAGCATGATATGGGGGGAAATAGGGCCTTTTGGAGGAGAAATTTCCAAGTCATACCATTTTGGAGATCCATTTTAAAGCGTAGCTCAAACGTGCATGTCTCCTACGCCCAGCAAGTGCCTAAGCTTGGGAAAGACATGTTCTTGCAACCACTGAACAATGAGAGGGGTGGGGATCAATCAAGTTAGCTTAACTGAAAGGTGCTGGGTGGACATCTGAAGGTGGACTATAATAGCAACAATTATCAGGGCTCTCACATGAGTGAGAGGAGTTTTTTCAGCTCCTTTGGAGCCAACAGTGCTGCTGCTACTAACCTGAATATCATCTGGATCCTTTCTATGCCACCCCATCAAAGGCTGCTGTAGGTGCAAATGTTGAACTTGTGACTGCTCCTCACTAATAGTTCTCTAGAGAGGCTTTAGGACAGACAGGATCTTGGTGTGAAGTCTCTGGGACTGGCTTGCAGAAGGATGCTGACTATAAGAGCAGCAGTTCTGATCTCCCTATTATTGACCTTCAGCAAAGCTGTGTTACCAAACACTACCATATCTTTCAGTTTCCTCAAAAGACCCATAAAATTTTTCAAAGGCCATTATTCAAAGACAGAGCTTATTGCCACAGGTGGTTCTGGAGACAAAAAGCCTGCAGCAATTCAAATAGGCAACTTCCAGGAAGGGAGTTCATTGATGTCTGCTGTATCAGGAGCTGCATTCCCAATGCTCTGTGTAATAACAGCAGGAATGCAGCTCCTGATGCAGGCAGTCCCTTGGCCACTGTCAGCCACAGAGGGACAGCAGGGACTTGCTTTCCTCTTCTGCTCTTTTCCTACTATCTAGGAATGACTTGGATGGATCCTGGGGCTCATCCAAGGCAGCAGTCCCAGTGTTGTAATTTGTAAAAGATTTCACGATCCAGACATAGCCCAGCTGCTAGGGACACACCCTGTCTGTGAGCAGATGGACTTCCATTACATATCAGAAATTAATTCTAGCCTGGTTATGAGAGACATTCACAGATATGACCTGAGGGTGCTCTTCAAAACTTTGGACAGCCCTCAACAGGAAAGGAAAAAAATTTTTTGTTGTTGTTATCTAAGACCAGTGCCATGATTTTTGGCTCCTTCATGCCTCTTAACTGTTCAGTATCAGCCAAGATGCTGCTGGCCACTAATGATGAGCCAAGCAAGCAATGTGTGGAAATGCTTTACTGAAAATTTCTGAAACCCTGTTAGCTCAGCATTTGAGTCATACAGTGTAGTTAAGACAACTAAATATAATGGTTACATATGCCTGTAGGCAAAAGCCTATTAAAGCAAAGATCATGCCTTTTACCTGCAACAGAAACACAACTGGGGCTGTAAGCCCTTGCTTGTGGGCCACTCAGAAGAAATGTGTAGCTTGTAAAATATTGCTGCAGGCCACGTTGACACAGAGAGCAAGGAATGAGGTTGCTTGCACCATTTACTTGCTTGGTATTTTGCCTATAGGACAGTAAAGGCTGGAACCCAGTAAATTAGAGAATGAACCCTAGCCTATGTAGTCTGTACTAGACATAATTTCTTCTGTTCAGGTGGGATTCTTTGCACCACTGGAGCTACATTGCTCTCCAGCATTGGCAAGCTGGAGGGCTGACACTGCAGAGACACTGTGAAAGTGCAGTGTATTCTCACAAACTATAATACACATAAAAACCTCCATATAAGCTTACAGCTTGATTCAAAAAAGATTTACTGGCAAGGCACACCATGTTTGCAGTATGGAGAAATCACTGTTACACAGCACCATCACAAGAAACAGCAGTCCTAACAGATGTGATGTATGCCAACAGAAATGGCTTTTGCTGACATCCACTCACTTCCTCTGAGGAACCAATATAAACTCCTTTGGAAGTGTGAGTCTGGAAGGATTAGTTGCAGCTCTGTTGTTTTGGTAGTAGCACTGCAATTACCTGGGCAGGTGTTCACATAATGAGGTGACTCAGGCTTGTCAGGGTAACAGAGGAGATCTCCAGTACTGTGGAAAGGCAGAGTTGTACTTCATTCCATAGCTTCTAGAAACCCTTCCTGACCTACTAGCAGTCCTTTCCAGTGAATGTGCCAAAATTCCAACAACAGCCACTCTGTATGTTCCCTCCAGCTCTGCAGATATGTGTGCCTGCCAAACCTGTGTGCAACTCAGTCTGAGCAACCAGGGGAATAACAACACCCATGAAGGAACACTCCATTTCTGCAGAATGATCCCACGGTAAATGCAGTAATGCAAACCACAGCATGCAGAGCAAGTCATCTCAGTGCCAGGGCTATTTTAGCAACAATATCTGTTTCTGCAGGAAGACATCTGCCAGCAGAGCTCTGGCTACCTACTTATCCTTCTGGCAGAAACACGAAAGGGAAACACGCCCAAGCAACACAGGTAATCTGTAGCAAACATCCTCCACAATCATTCTGTAAAGACCTGTACACCTTGTCACCTTGTGTATATTTAGCTTGCATCAAAAAAAAAAACCACCACCAAAAATCAAACACCACCCCAAAAAAACCCATACCAAAGCCTACTAACAAACAAACCCCAAAATCCAAAAACCTGGAAGCTGATAATTTTAAAGCCGAAAAGCAAGGCTTCGGTATCTATGAATTTTATATGTATATGGTTCAGCTTTGTTTATTCAAGGGAATTGTTGAAATCAACACTACTAACTACAGCATTACCCAGAATTCATCCAAACTCTTGCTGGGACATGAGACTCAAGTCAGGATGAGAAATTATCTCTATTTTGTAATATAGGAAACTGTGTGAACCTAGCATTTCCCCTCTTACAGGCCAGACTTATGTTTTTCTACTAGAAGCTGGCAACGCACACATGGACAACTCCTCCTCTACAGGCTCAAACCTCCACTCCCTCTCCTTCCTGCACATATTCCACCTCACCCTAAGAAGCAGAGCATTACAGTATTGCAAAAGGAAAGCAGACCTGTAGCAGTTTGAGCCTGAGCAGTCAGCTGCCAGTTTAGGAGTACCTGTTGAACTATCCCTTTCACACAGATGAAGGGCTTTTGTGGTATACTGTAGTTTAAGGAACATGGGATTAAACCCAAACAGATAATAACCATAGTTTAAACTAGCAAAAAATTAAGAGGAGCTTGGTTCTGCCGACCCAGCGGTAGCATCAGCCTTTGAATACAGAGAGCTGCTTTGTTCCATGACAGCTGCTGTCCTTCAGCACATGCAGTCCTTGGATGCATGCAGGTTGCACAGGTGTTCAAACTAAGAGTTATATATGGAAAGCAAGGCTTTGATGAACCAAAGCTTACTGAGCAGAAAGAGGTTCATTGAGTCTCTGAATTGGTGACTGCTGATGCATTGCTTCAGCCCCAATGTGCGTCTCGCATACTTCGGTACCTTTTAAATGTTTCTCCCAGCTGCATTTACCAGAGGAGGTAAATGCAGTCTTGGGGCAAAGGAAGGAAAGAAATAAGTTTTTTAATATTGCCTCCAGCACTGACAGTTACTTACACACAAACTTCTGCTACCATTTGAGGTTAACACAAGAACCAAGAGAGCTGCAAGCCTCAATGACGCAGGACTTCCAGACCTTTAACTGTGACATTCTGGAGCAGCAGCAGGTGGCCACACAATCTCAAAAGACGCTTTCTTTTGCTCCTACCCTCATACAGTTATTTTGAATCATTGCAGCTTAAGGACTAATACAAGCATGTTATGGGGCTGCACATTACTGCAAGCCAGCAGCTAGCAGTCCAGTTGCCTACCCCTGGAGCCTACCTTGCACTAGGCAATACACCCGCATGTTTAAAACAAGGCTGCTCCTTTTAAACAGATGCTTGATCCTACTTCTGGGAGAAACACAGTAGGATGACTTTTTTTTTTTTGCATTTCCTCAGTACTGCTGGCCTAATCTGTGCAGAATAACCATGCTCATGGCACAGAATGGTTCCAATGCAAGCTAGCAACACTGTTTCAACATTAAAACAGAGTAATTTATTTTCAATTCAAACAAGTTTGTAAGAACATTAAGCAGGAACAAAGTAAGAAAAGACAACATGCACATAACCTGAAACATGCTTGAGATCGCTGCAAGAAAATAAACTTTAAGAAAAGTTATCTGGAACAATAACAAATATTTGCCTCCTTTGCAGTGAAAGTTTAACTACAACATACAACCCGCGTGCAGACATTTGAAGACAGGGTTGTAGTAAAAATTGTGCACCAACCACAAAAAAACCCCCCAACTCTACCACAGAAATAGGTATGCTTTTACAATCCCATTTACTCTTGCAAGCTCATGCCATTTTGTATTCTTGGGCAGTGGCAGACTGGAGTCTGCAATTCCACATCCTGTAAAAAAATTCAGTTTCACATAGGTTGGAGCTGATTTCCAGTTTCTCCATACTGGACAGGATGATTCAGTTATTTTAAAAAAAGAAACTGAAAATGTTAATTGGCATTTTCCTCATTTTGTCTAACTAGGTTTCTCTAAACTTCTTGCCTCCCCCAGAGCTTGGATACTTATGTCAGATGAGGCAGCCAGTGCCCTTTTCAGCAGAATAATACAGAAAAGATCCAACTAAGCCCTGAGGAAGTGACATAAACCCTACCAGCTTACACTCTTAAAACTGGGACTAGACAAGAGTGGGGAACCATCCTGCTCTGGCCCCCTGGATGACAACTCCACTGGGACCCAACAGGATTCCTTGTCCCAACATCCACATTCCAGGATAAGCGACATTAAACTTGACCTTTAAAACAACAAAATCCTTTACCAAGCTGCTCACCTCTACCCCAGAGAAAGCTGCACTGTAGCAGTGCTGTGTTTGTGAAGTGCTAGGGGACCATCACATACAGGTAAGCACTGTTCTCACCATTTCAAAGATGATTATGCACAGCACTCCTCACACTTCCAACAATGGCACTTTGGGCTACCCTCTGCTACAATTCACAAGCTTGGGACAAGTCAACAGCCTCTCAGCAGAGAGATGCAGAAAGGCAAGATCTAAACTGGGTGGGGAGAGTCCCACAGACACCATCCTGAATGAGCTGACAGGCAAAAGTAATTTAGAAACATCAGTTTCCAAAGCTGCTATGTGAGATATGGCTAATACTCTACCCCACTTTCTCTCCTCTGCTTATCCCTTCCTCTCCACTGCCCTGTGTACACAGGAGGGCAGCAGGCAAGGGGTGGGCAGGTGCTGACCTCTCCAGAAGGAGTTGCTGAGAGTAACTAGATCAAGTAATCTGAAATCAGATGATCTAATGTAGCTTTTTAGTGGGGGAGTAGACAATGCAGATGATGAACCTATTAGCAGTTAGCTGACTGAGGTAGCAACAGAGATAGGCAAGACAACAGGAAAGATTCTGGGCTACAACAGGGTATTTCCAGCAGAAATATGCTGAAGTACAGGGCTTTCTTTTCCAGCAAAGCTCTGCTGCAAGTCACACAGGGCAAGGATCAGAGATCACCTACTAAAGAGGCAGCAAAGGTGAGACTTGGACAAACACAGACCATTACCAATTCTGCTGCTCCTGGCTGTGGCATTGCATATTCCCCTCCATGAATGAAGTTTCATCTGTCCACATACAAAACACCCTTGCCAAGGGTTAACTATGAACAAACAGGTGTCTTTACATAGAAAGCTAGCCCAAGGCAGCAGGGTGCTGAGCCCCACCAATGGTTAAAACAGGAGTAAGTGAGGAGGGGCAAGAGAAAGGAATAGCAGGTGGATCCCAAGCCTAGATCCTAGAAACCCCACGAGAGAAAACAGGAGAAGGGAGAAAAAATACTTAGACCTAAGGCTCATAACCACTCTGGGTCCCCAGGGGAAGCCAAGGGGCCTGGTACTGATGCCGTACAGGAGAGCTTGAGAATGGTGTCACACTGTCAGAGGTGGTCTGGAAGCTGTTGGTGTCTTCTGGCTCCAGGCTGACGTATTCCATATTGGCAGGGTAGTTGTGATAGAAGTTCATCTGCTGGCTTAAGAAACCCATGGCTTGCTGAGTATTACAGCTTGTCCCACCTTTTCCAAAGAGGCCCTCATCCTCCACAACCATGAATGAGTACAGATTCTGCCCATTCCCATAAGTCTGGCCACTGCTGTAAGGCTGGTGCACTTTGGTCATGGATTGAAGGTTTATGTTGGCACTGACAGGGAAGCCCTGGTGAAATGTAGGCGTTATATCCAGGTACGCAGCCTGATGAAACCCATTCTAGGAAAGACAGAGAAGGCTGTTCAGTAATGCAGGGCACAACACATTCTGACTGTACCCATTCTTTTGGACAGGTCCTCCTTTCTCCCCTGCCCCTCCTACAAGCCAAACAACAGTGTCTTTTTCATACTTGTGGTCCTCACTATAGACTAATCCTAACTTTAATAGATATGACAAGATATTAAGTCTCCAACTCAACAGGTCTGGAAACACCATGCTGGAGAGAAAACCAGCATGAGTAGCCTTGCTGGTCCTCTTTGGCTGTTTTGTTTTCTGTCTAGTCTCAACTGGGAGATTAGTGAACTGGAAACAAAGCTCTTTCAGTGCCAGGGGCAGCTTAAAATAGATGTCACTGTAAGTCCAATTATGAGAAATACAACTGGCTTGGTAATATGGAGTCCTGTGCATCGTTCTGGTTAGTAGTCTGGACATAATGGACTTCTCCCCACAGACTGGAGGGACAGTAACTGGTGGTGATGGGGGGAAGGGAGAATTGTCTCACCTGTGGTAGATACACCCCTTTTTCCACCCACTGGCTCTCCTTTTGGCAACGTTTAAATTTCATCCGTTGATTCTGAAACCATGTTTTCACCTAGAAGTGATGGGGAAAGGACATAACACATTAGAAATTCATTCTCAAAGCTTACTACACATCCTAAAGATGTTTTGCTTTCTACTACAATCCAGTTTCTGCTTGGTTTCTAATACTGTACATAATTTCAGCAGCTAACAATATGCAGCAGACCTAGGTAGGTGTAGAATCATAGAGCTGAGACTTGAAAACAAACTCTCTTACTTCTCAGATCACCATGTGGTCTTTCATGACACCAAAAAACCCCACCTGAAACACAGGCCAAGACAACTGCAGCAATGCAGTTTGTACAAGCAGGAGCTGTGCCAAGATCAGTGCTGACTGAGGAGTCATTCCTTCAGTCAGACAGAGCAGCTGGTGGGGCAAGGATACCCTCTCTCTACGGAGAGACCCAGGTGCCACTCAGACTAAGAAGGGCAACTTGCATAGCAGTACAAGTATCTGACTTCATGTTTGGAGACAACACATGCCTGCACAGAACAGTAACCTGACTCTGCATAGCCCTGCTCTGTATGCACTTTCAAACACCTGCACAGAGTGGGTGGATAGTGCTTGAACCAAACATAAGAGGAAAACTGAGTCATAAGTTTTCACACCCTCTGCTCTCTCATATAAGCAATGGAATAAACAAGACTATGAAAGAAACTCATCTCTGGGGTCTAAGAAAAAAAAGAAAAACCACCAAAACCCCCTGCTCACAAAATCACTTCACACCAGGGATGCAACTCAGCTGCTCAGAGCAAGATGTTCACCTGCTTGTAGGTGAGCCCCAGGGCAGCAGCCAGCTCCCGGATCTGCTGGGGGCTGAGGTACTTCTGGCTCTGGAACCGCTGGTGTAGGGTTTGCAGCTGCTGCTGGGAGAAGGCTGTGCGGCTCTTGGCCTTCTTCACCACACCCTCACCTTCCTCCTTGACCTTCTGGAAAGAGGGATGGGGAGATGGGCGGTCTGCGGTGGGGCTAGTGGCAGAGTCAGGGACGTACTGGATGAGTATCCCAGAGCTGGAGGAAGCCGGAGAGACATCTGAGGAGAAAAGAGAACTGGGATGAGCAGGGTCAGGGGGAGAAGACTCAAAGACTTCGAAGCTCATATTCTTGGGAGAATTTAAGATTGCGGGTGCCCTGGGGACTTTGCAGGGGCTCCGCAGCCGCAGGAAACGCGGTGCGGAGAAGCCGGCACAGGCACCCTCGGCTCGAGGGAGCGGAACCGAGGCCCCTCTCTGCTCGCACCCTCACCCCGCCCGGGCGCCAGGGCCGCTGCTTTACTGCGGGGCAGCCGGCGGAGCTCTATCTTCCTCGCCGGGACGGCACCGGCATCGCCCCCCGCCCCCGGGACAGGAGGGACGCGAGTGACACGACCAGCCCCCCGGGGTCGGCCGGGCCGGGGCGCGTACCTGGGTGGCTGGGCGTCTTGGCCGCCGCGGAGAAGGGGAGTGAGTCCGCCGCCGGAGCCTCCTCGGCAGGCACGCTGTCCATACTCCCTGGGGAGAGCCAGCAATAGTCCCCACACCTGACCGCGCCGCTGTAGGGCAGGTAGGCCAGGTGGGCACTCATGGCCAGGCCGGGACCCCCAGCCCCGAGCGGGAGGCGAGCTGGCAGTGGAGAGTGCAGGCAGCCCGCGGGCAGGTACCCCATTAGGCGGAGGTGGGGGATGCTTTATGTCCTCCCCAGCCTGGCCTTGGCTAGAAGGGATTGTCATGGCCATTGTCATGTTAAAAGTCAGTTGATTGGAAGGGAGGGGCTTTGGGGGTATTCGGGGAGTGGGGGAGGGCCGGGACACCAGGCCCCGCTTCCCGACTTGGCTCCCCTGTGCGGCGGTGGGGGAACAGGCTGCCAGCACACCCCTGCCTGCTGGGGGGTGGGAGGAAAAGCCTTGCTTCCCCCTCAGGGCCAGAAGGCCTGAGCAGGGCCGCCTGGTGAGTTGGACGGGGCTTGGCAGACACCCCCACCCCCACTTTTAGCAGTCCTTCTCCCCACCTCCGCCTCCTCACCGGTCCACACCCAAACGCAAAGAATAGGAGGGGAACCCAGAGCCTGCCCGGGGGCATACGGAGCTTCTGCGTGTCTGCATTGCAGATCGCAACCATCATTGCAAGCAGATAAGCCCTCCACATCCACGCAAGCGAATACAGACTTGGGGCACGGTGCTACGGAGCGGTGTCTGTATTGCAGGAAGGAGGGCTCAGAGAAAAGCAAGCTGCTTCTCCAGCGGCCAGCCCAAGACCGAGAAAGGCAGGTCTGTTTTGCAGGGGCACAGAGAAATGGCACTTCACTCTTTTTCAAGCTTCCCTTTGCCGTCTGACACTTTTTTTTTAAAAAAGTAGTAGCTAAAAAAAAAAATTATCTTTGCCACGCACCAGCGAGAGGTGGGAATCACCCCGTCAGATCCCAAAGGAAACAAGAGCAGCACAGCTGTAAAAAAGCCTTGTAGATATTAGAGATTTGAAGCCAGGGTCTACAGTCTGCTTGGGGAAGATAAACACCCACCCCAACTATTACTCCTTCCTTTAAGGAAATGAAAACCTTATCGGAAGGATCTCACAGCCCGGGGATTACAAAATCTGGAAAACCACCTGGAAGAAGCACAGATGAGAACATGTGACACATCAAGCAAATTCCCCACCTTCCCACACTGCAAGGAAACAGGACACAGGCACCTACGGGGTGCCTGCACAAAGGCAGGGGCATAGCCACTAACCTGTTAAAAATCTTTTGGAGGTGACAGAGAGGGGCCTCCCTCGACTTCCATATATCTCCTCCTCTCCTCTTGAGTCATGAGGAGAAATGAGCTCCGGCTGGTGCCCTGAGCCACTGCCGCACGGTAACGCTGCGGCGCTGCTCGCCAGGAGAGGTCCTGCTGGGGCCCACCCCTGATCACCTCCTAATTAACGCTGATTTCGTTTCCCAGTTAGAATCCGGACGGGACCCAGACGGAGTGACCATTAGGAACGCGGGGGAAAGTGACTATAACAGGGGGAGAGGGATGAAATCCAGAGCTGGAGGCAGAGCCCGCTGCTCGCCCCGAAGCAAGCGGTGCCGGCCGCGGGGCTGCCCGCCGCCCCGGGACGCTCCCCCGCCTTGGTAGACCCGGCCCGGGCTTTCGGGGAGGTCGCTTGCTCGGCGCCGTCAGCCCCGCCGATGCACACACAGAAAGTGGTTCCTTCCCCCTCGGACGCGAAGTCATCGCGCTGCCCGCTGTGGGGGCGAGGGCCGCCGGCCCCCACGGTCCTCTGCTGCCGAGGCTGTCCTGGGGCACGGGTGCTCCCCGCGAGTTCACCAAACCCAGCCCGCTGCGAAGTCGGAGAAAAACGCCGGGTTGAAGGGGCTGGGGGGTGTCGGGCGGGCTGTGTCTACAAAACAAACCCCTTGTGTTTGGTTGTCTCTCGGCAATGACAGCTTCAGGGGACCCCCGGGCCTGCCTCCGCAGCGCGCACCAGGCGAAGTGATTTTCTGTGCTGATGCCGTACTACCAGCAAGGGCACCCGGCTGGGGCTGGGGCCATCCTCCCGGGGGCTCCGGAGGCGCTGCCGGCCGGCTCACAGGCTGCAGGGACCACTGAGTCATCGGAGAGGACACGGCTTGCGAGGGACACCCGCGGCAAAGGGATTAGCATGTTACAGCCGGAGAAAACACCTCCGCCAGCAAATGCTCCCTCCGGGAGTTGCGTGTGTGTGTTCGAAAACGCAGCGGAACTGCTCAGAGTTTGTAATTTTTGTATATAGATCAGTTTTCGGGTATAGATCAGATTCGCTCCCAGAGATAGACCTGCTTTGCAGGATGCGGGGAACTGATTTAATTTTCCCTCTCCTTTTCCTTCTTTTTTTTTTTTTCTTTCTGTCTTTGTTCATCTTTTGATTTTCTCATCCTACTTTTCTTCCGTTTCCTTTACTTTTATGCTTTACCCACCAAAATTTTTCATCTTCCATATATCCCCTTCCAGTAAGCATAATTTGCTCCCTCTCCCCAACCATGCCTCTAATCGGGTGGCCAAACATCTTTTTTAATGTCTTTGTGAGAGAAACAAGACTTGTGTCAGTGTGTAAAACCATACCGTCTAAAGCCAGAATTTATTTAGGAAAAGAAGTCCAGTTATTTCCCCCCCCAAAAAATGATATATATAAAAACAACTTGGGAAGGTAAACCCAGAAGTCATACAGGCACAGAGGATGCTATGGGAAGCAAGATGTGGACATTTGAGAGGCTCCCGAGGGTGCTAGGTCTGGGACATCTGCCCTGCAGCACCATCAGCCTGCAAACTGGATATACTGCCCATGAACATCTAGAGCACTTTAGAAAAATACCTGTATCCACTCATGTTTCTTCTGGAGCTATTTTCAGCTGGAACAGCAACACAGTTCAGATCTAGTCTAGCCCTGTTCTTCCCAACAGGGCCAAATAGCAGCAACAATTTGGTTTTTGGCCCAAGGTTGTGTACCCCTCTCCCTTCATGATGTGGTCACCCACCTCTTGCAGTTCTCAATTCATTACATGCCCAATGCAGTGAAGCATTAGTCGGGGTAAGTAAGCAAAAGCTGGCCCATTAAACATATGGAAATGAATGTAGCCACCCACTGGGCTGAAGCATGCTGTAAGGAGCCTTTTCCACAGTCCTTCAGCAGCAGAGAGATGCTCAGGTCTAAAAGCAGTCTTAGCCTCTTGGCCTAAGCACAGGTGAGACAGGACCGTGTTTTCATCCAGAAAAGTCCCCCTACAAGGGTTACTACCTTCAGAGGGCTGGAGCTCAACCTTGTGCTGAAGGATGCAAACACAGTTTGCATAGACTGGAGCTGGGGAAGCAGCAGCTGGTTGACAATATAAATCCAGCTCTGAAGCTCATATCACTGGGTCAGAAATGCTACGGGTTCCTACTTCAGAGCATTGCTAAACTAATTTTCATTAGCAGGCTAATATAGCAAAATAGGCTGTCTCAAATTTTATATAAATTAGGTGCTCTTCTGTCCTCCTGTAGCTAGCTCAAACGCAGGTCATCTGTGTTTTGGTGAATACTGTGAAATGTCACTGAGTGTCGCTGTGTCATTCTGCTCCTGTTCATGGGGCTCAGCGAGGCGGCAGGGTGCAGGCTTGGTATTAGTGAATAGGGAACCACGGCTTGAGCCCCATTGCCCCTCGGAGCTTTCCCTGGGAGCCATCATCCTCTGTCAGGGATGTGCGTGGTTGGGGAAGGCAGGTAGAAATCCCTCCCTTGTATTCTGTTGAGCTTGCCTGGCTTTTCTCCCAGGCAGGCACTTTTTTTTTCTTCTCTTAAATTGAACACTTCTCAAATTAGGTCTGTGAAAACACTCCTGCCCTGCAGCCCTCAGCACTCGCCCAGCGCTTGGCTCCGGACAGCCTGCCCCCTGTAGCGTGGTCACAGCTCACAGTCTGGACCCAAGATGTCAGGTTTGTGGAAGGAAGGCGGTCAAGAAAGAATAACAAAAATTAGACCCTCATTCATATTAAAATACAGTTTTCCTTTCTCTTGACTCTTTAGGGGAGCAGGTCGAGAAACGGACAAAGCTCGTCTCTCCCACTAACAACCCAGTCTCTCAATCACCTGAGAATTACTGGATGATGTGCCCCTTTGTTAGCAGGGGAGAGGCAGACTGGGACAGAGGAGCCATGGCACAAAACCAAGCGACTCCCTGAAAAGGCAGGAAAGCTGAGTGTCAAAAAGCAGATGGGAAGAAGACTAGCGAGCCAACCCAAACTTCTAGGATTTGATGGGTCTGTTCTTTCTTTACCAATGCTTCATCCATGCCTGCCACGCACATGATGCTGGAGTGCTATGGTTGTAAGCACTCATCTCAAGAAGCATTACCTACCAGTGCCCATCACTGGAATATGTTATAGTCTCCCCAAGGGAAGACCTGCAAGCAGCACAGTTTGGAGCCAGGGTTGTGCAAAGTCCTGGGGAACATAGAGAGATTATTCATATTGGGCAAAAACCTTCCAAGCATCCTCTCTCCTTGAATTCTCCCCTCTTCCCTTTAGCCATAGCATGGGTATTCCTACAGGTTCAGTTACATGTCCTCTTACTAAATGCAAACAGCCTAGACATAGCTGTGTTCAAATGCTTTCTGCCGTTTCCACCACCAGAGGGGAATAGCAAGTCCTGTGTTGCTCAGTGTAGGAAGGCCCTAGGTAGCCTCAGAACATGAATGACCTCCCACACTCCCCTCCGAAAGGGTGCTTTGTATCGGGCAGTTTGCCTTTTGTTCCCCAAACACACACTGCTTATGAACTTTGACATGAAACAGAAACTCTTTTTTCCTCAGGCTTCCTTGCTCGTCTTCCCCATCCTGATGGGGACAGTTTCCTACAACTCACCCAGTGGGAAAAGTCTCTACAAAATCCATAGCTGCCAGAGCTTTGGTTCGAGCTGGGCACTGAAGTGATAGCTACATTCCGTGCGTGTTGAAGGCTTTCTCGAGTTCACTGTGCATTGTGGCACCTGCTTTCTTCCACTCTCTCATCTGAGGCTGATCCCATGTATTTGAACATTGTTAATGCATATCAGAACAGAACTAATGAGGATTATGTGCCAAGTAGATTACTCTAATTACACTTGTGCAGGTCGTAAGTGGGCACACAGCCTGTAAGGGCTGCTAATACATCCCTCTAACCAAGGTCTTCCAAGTTAGTGCATACTTTTCAGGCAGGTCACTGTGCCCATTCTGTGTCATCTGGATTTTTTTAAGCCTCAGAAAATCTCCATAAGAGCAGATCACCTGTGAGGCAAGTGTCTAATTACAGGAAAGGCCGGGATTAGGGAAAAGGATGCTCATTTTTCAAATCTGTCAGTGGTTGAGACAGGGATCCCCACATTGCCTGGCCCTTACCCCCACTTGTCCACCCTCTCCTTTTCTTCAAGACTGGCTCTTGCACATGCATTCATGAGTAATTAGCAAGTGTTAGAGCGTGAGGCTCCCTGGCTGGCACCTGCTCTACATCTGAATGGTAGAGCCGTGAAGCCCAGGGCTGTGGAATGGGATCTGCAAGTGGATGTTGTCTGGGACTGACGGAAGAAAAAGATTTACCTGCTTTTGTCTAACAATTTTTGGATGGCTGACTTGGATAAGATGGAAAGAAAAAGAGACAAACAAGAGATGAACAGTGAGAGGCTGTAGCTTTTTTAACCGGATGTCATTTGTCTAGGAATTGAATTCAGTGAAGGGTGGAGGCTGACAGGGGAATATAGGATTGACATCAGCTAGTGGACTAAAGATAAAAATTATCTGTACTTCACTTTCTTCAGATTATCGATGGAGAACCAGCTCATATTAGGCTGTGAAAGCACATCTTTTGGGGCAGCAAGGGAAGACTGCATCTCCTCCCAGGCTGCAAGGTCAGAAAAAGCCACATAAACCCACCATGAAAGAACTCCAGACCCTCAGACTCTGATGTGACAAAATATAAATTCTTCCCCAGCACAACTTAGTCATGAAGGAGGAGGAGCAGCCATGACTGCCTGTGTTGGGAACAACATCTTGCTAAAAATTCCTGTTCTAACCTCAGTTATGTCCTCCATGCAAACTCTGGGGCTAAGGCAGGCCTGAGAACACCTTCTCTTAACCCCACTCATGACTATGTTGCTGTACTATAGTTGTAAACAGCCTAATAATAGTGTCAAAGGGCTTGCAGATGCAAAGTAATATTGTGGAGTGTTGCATGGCTTTGGTACAAAGATGCAGGTGTTGACTTGTGATCCAGCAGGGCCCTCTGACATGGTAACATCTCAGCTGTCTCTCTTCACTTACTGCACCCACCAGACTTCCCCACCTCTTCAGCAGAAATGGTCAAACCGGATATAATTCATCTCTCCACAGCCACTGCAGTTCACAGACAGCACATTGACACAAACCACTAAAGATTTCAGTTTCTATCAGTACCCATCTGCTCTGCAAGTCCAAGTGCTGGCCCCAGCTGGAGGTCTGATCTCTGATCTGTCCACCACCTGCACCCAGTATGGGGGACAAGGCAGCAACATTGCCCTGCAGCCAGAGCAGGCTATTGAACAGCATGTTCCCCAGCACAGCTCAGTGATGAAGGCCAAGCCCCTGTTGCACTCCTGTGATTTGATCCCCAGGGATTAAGTGTATGCCAGTCATGGTATTCAATGCCTGTCCCCTGCATGTGTCGTTCATGTACTGACATTCCAGTGACTTGAGAGAGTGCTCGGAGCACCTGAACCTGTCCCTTACAGCACTGAATGATGCAGTCATGAAAATGCCAAGGGCTGCTGGCAGCCTGCTTAACAGCAATCTGCTATAGCACCAGGAAACAGGAGGAAAAGAACATGCTCATGATCAGGCTGTTCTATGTAACATCCTCTTCGTAGCTGTAAAAACTTTCCTATGGTGAAACACACAAACATCTGGTTACAACCTCCTGAAATTAAGGCCAAAGAGAGGGAATTAGCTGAGCAGGCCAGGTGCTGATTTCTGTTCCCTCTGTGTAACTGGGAGAATTCCTCAGCAGGGATGGATTCTGGTCCCATCACAGTGAAAGACAGTTTCACATTGGCTTGGGCAGCACTGAGGTTTGACAATTTTCTGTGCTCATAACAGCATACCTGAGTGCATAATCTGACCCTTTATTTAAATGTGGCAATATATGCATGCCTGGACAAAGAAATTAAGTTAAACACAGTGAGAAAAAGGTGGGCCACATTAAGTAGAAGGGAGGAAAGAGAAAAAGAGAACAGAAAACCAGTCTATTCCACCTAGGTTCCTAGATTGCCTTCACTGTTACGGTGTCTGAGCATTTTCCGGTAGAGTATTCAGTGCCCTGACTCAGATCTGCCACATGTGGCTCTTTGTCTCTTTCTCATCCCCTCCTCAGGGAGAGAACTGCATGTGTTGTTGAGTTTGTGACTTTGGGTTAGCTGGCTTGGTGTAGGGCTTGTTCATAATGTGCTAACAGCTATTTGTATTTGAGGTGTGTGCTGGAGAAGCGCACCTTCTACTTGGAAAGCAAAGTGATGAGATCGGGGTATATCGTAACACAGCCTTACTATGACCCCAGAGACAACTCTGCCTCCTGCTTAGACTAGATTTTCACAGGTTTAGAGAGCTCTCCTGGACCAGTAAAGTGGAACTGCTGACACCAGTAGATGTTATCTGTTGATTTCAGAGCTCTAAAGGACTATGGTGGTGTGAGGCTGCTGTGTACATCGAGGAGACTGTGAAGTAGGGGGCAGCCTCAGTCAGAAAACATGGGTTATACAGAAAGAAAAGCAGGTCGTCGGGTGTGGGGGAAACACTCCCCAGCCCTGTCCTTGTGCTGTAGTCAGTTGACTTTGGAGGCTGCCAACATATTTTGCCAGCTGATGTTGGGAGGGGAGGAGAATTTCTCTTTGAGTGAATTGTCAGAAGAAGGATAAATGGCCAGCTGGTCTGATCCAGTATTTTAGGAAGTGGTGTACTCAGAATACAGTAAATGTCCAGGCTAACTGGGGGATCTTCACCATCCCACTGTGCTGGGTCCATCACAAATACATGTTCATCAGCAGGTTCAGTTCCAGACAATTTTTCATATCAGGGAAAGGCTTTAACTTAGCACAGGGACTGCTGTTCTAGGGTACACCTTTAGAGCACTTAGCACTTAACCTGCACTTAACTCTGTGGCTTGGTTGTGGATAATGGTGGAGTTTTGACAGTTTGAAGGTAAGCAGCTGCAAAACTCAGCTAAGATGCTGGTTAGATACTCTGGCAGTGACCTTAAGGAGTAGTGTCCAAACTGCAATCAAATACAATGCAATTACATTGGGTAGTTCTGTGGCAAAATTATCTACCCATGGCCTGGCTTGGTGTGACCTAAATTATCAGGTTAGGGGAAGGATTGAAAGTAACACTTCATCATCTCCTAGGTATAGCTGAGAAAAGGAAGATACCGTCCTGATTAATCACTTCCCACAAACAGGTCACTTCCCACCTCCCCACCCCACCCTGCCCTCAGCAGTGCACATAGCAGTGCGTAACTGCTATTGCTAGGGTTTTTTTGGTCTCCCCACATGCTAGGAAACTGAGGCACAGAGCCCATTGGTCCTGCCAGGCCTGGAGCAAACATCAGATGATTCATGTGTCTTTGACACCTTGCGTTCTTAGGCTGAGAGGAGGTGAAGATCTGGTCTGAGAATCACAGGGTGGCAATGCCTCCTGCCCAGACTGCTATCTGTACTTAGGGAAAGAGTGTACAGGTTGTGATGCTGCTGCTTTCTGTGCTCCAGCCATAGGCACTGCACAGTGCAGGGCAGGAGACTGGGTTTGCTGCATACAAGATGGCTTCTCCCACAGGCCTTTGCTGGGCTGCCGGGGCGGGTGCCCCTAGCCAGGAGGGCAGTGTGGAAGCTGGCTACTCCCTATCCCGAAAGACAGCTGCAGGGAGCTGGGGCATCTCCCTGGTGTGCTTCCACCTTGTGCTGCTGCCCAGAGAGAAGGGCGTCCTGGCCTTATGTAGGCTGAGGCACTGCAGCGCTTGAATCCCTTCAAACCCCTCAGGGAGCACCCTTTCAGGCAGAGAGTGAGTCAATTCACATTAGTCCAGATAACTGCCTTGACCCAAGTAAGCAGCTCCTAAGGCTTTATGCAGTAAGCTCCATGTCACACCTGATACGAAAAAGGCATAACCCTGTCTGCAGACCAGCCCTATGACTTGGGATCCACCCAGACTCAGTGACTGTGGCCCTGATGTGAGGGAGAGCTGTACCTGGGACACAGGGATGGGGCGGGGGTGGAGAAGTTCCCCGAGGCCAGCGTTTTGCACGCAGGTCGCTTATGGGAAGCCAGAGCACCCTGCGGCCCGGGGATGGCAGGTTTCTGGGACAGATGGCTGAACTCGGGGGGCCGGGGCAGGGCGTGCCCCTGGCTCTCCCCTGCTTCACCCTCAGGTGGCCACCGAGGGGCAGCAGACAGCCGCGGCGGGGGAGGCTCCGGTCCCCGTCCCCGTCCCCTTCTCCTGCCCCTCCCGCTGAGCCGCGGGGCTGTGGGGGGCGTCCGCCCGCCGGGCTGCCCAGCGCCCCCCGAGCCTCAGAGGTGGCGAGGGCGTTTCTAGCGCCGCCGCCAGCTTCGTCGTCGCTGAGGACATGGCAAGTGCGGTGGGCAGGGGCTGGAGCAAAGCCGGTGAGGGGACTGGGAGCTGGCTGTCTCTCGTGGGGGGAGAGGGACTGGAGAAGGCAGTGGCAGTGGGCTGAGAAGGGGTAGGTTACTCTGCTAACTCCTGCCCCTCCAAGTGAGAGTGGATGCAGAGAGTTCCGTGTGAGGGTGGGCTCGCCCTGGATGCCCAAGTGCATTTTGAGACACAGGGCTGAGGTACGCGTTTGTCCTTCTTCCCTTCTTCTCACCTCTCAGTGACCGTCTCCAAGAGATGTCAAGCTGGCAGCTACACGAAAGAAAACTACTCCCTGCCTCAGCGACCGAGAAATTCCACTTGGTCACTGGCTTGCTGTGAACACCACAGCAAGGCACCACAGACACGGATCTCTGTAACGGCTGCTCTGGACTTAGGGTGAGATAGGCTTGAACTGCAGAGGTCTTTTACAGACTTGAGCCTCTCTTCCCACATGCAAACAAATCTTTCCAGGCCTCAAAACAAGAACTGAGCTGTAGCTGAGGGACAGTACGAATGGGGAAACATCGTCCAGATGAAGTCCCTCTCCTCAGAATTAGGAATGACGTACATTTTCTCTCACAGCATTGTCCACTGCTTTCACATGAGTAAAATCTTGGGGAATTTAGTGGCATGAGCTTTCTTCCTTTATTCTCATCTTGTTTTTCCTATTCATTCATAACAGGATTGTCTCCTGAAGGCTGTTCCTGAGAGGACAATTTCAGGTACGTTCACAAGACATCCAGAGAGTGTTGTGAACCTGAAGAAGAAATGCAGTGATATCAGCTGTGACAACACATAAACCCTGGAAATTCTATTTGCTTATTTTATACCCAAAATAAAAGCTTGAAAACATAACTTTCCCCCACTCCCTGTACAACCATTCTTGTGCCTTTCTGCTCTTCAGCTTGATTTCTCTTCTTCAGGCTCACAGCACTTAACTGCACCTATGGTTTGGACATGATTTCTGTTGCTGGCAGCAAGTCCCAAACAAAACAGCTATAAACTGGTATTTATTTGCATTGGCATCAGCTTACCTGGCTGGAAGCTGGGCCTGGCTTAATCGATGCAAAGTGCACATCTTTGCTTACTTGCACGGGAAGGGACTAGCATCCTTTCTAGGGTGACATGCCAGACTGTAACTATCTTTTTGCAAAGGAAGGACTGAAGGTGTTGCTAGAAATCTTGCAGAGGTGTTGACTCAGCTCTTCTGTTCTCAGTGGCAGTTGAGACTCCGTACTCGTGTTTCTTTCACATGACACAGTTACCAGCTCCTGGCTTTGCTGCAGGCCATTCAAATTCTCTGTGGGTGCCTTTTTTGCTACTTGTGCTGCAGGTAAATGACTCATGCACTAGAGTTTCCACTAGATGATACCTGTACAATAGAGGCCGCAACTGGGGGAAATTTCCTGTGCAAATAAGCCCTTCAGCTAAAATGGGTTCTGGAGATCTTAATCTGTAGGGTGTAAATGCAAGGGTGCCTGGCCTGAGCTTTTGGAGGGCTCATTAGCAGGGCTGTTTGCTGGGCAGGGCTGGGGCATGCCAGAAGCCAGGCTGGCAAAGATTCAAGGCTTCAGCTGAGCTAGGAGAAGGATTTCCTTCCTCTCTGCCACCTGTCATGCTTCTCTGCGCATGGGATGAGTAAGACTTGTAGCATGAGGTATCCACCATTTTCTTCCTCTCGCACAGACAGCATGGAAGTGTGGCATTCCAGGGGATTCTTCTGTGCCTGGCCCATATCTGATCTCCCCTCAGGTTCTTCTGCTTCTTCTTGTTCTCTCTCTTATTTGCTTTTATTTCTCTCATGCATTTTTTCCTGTTCATTTTGTTCTCCAGATGGCCTGCCATTTTAAATTCTAATTCCCCTGTATTCTTTTTCTTCATGACTCTGTACCTCCTTGCTCTGTTTCCGTGCTTATGTGTGATATATGCCAGTCTCTGTCCAGTAACCAAAGTAAACTTCATTTGAAGACAAACATAGATGCTGATAGAGTTGATTTTGATACACCTGTTGCTTGCACCAATATGACTGCAACAGTAACTGCCATCAGCTGCAAGAGTGCAGGCACCAAACCAGTGTAGACCAGACCTCTGCTTTGCCCCTTTCTGCTCTGTTTTCTTTTTATTAATGCTTTTCTTTTTTTTCTTTTTTTTTTTTTAATGGAAAGGGAGAATTGAAAATTATCTTGTTCTGTTTTATGATCCTCCTTCACTATTGTCCATTTATATTGTGGGGATAGTTAGGTGCTCTCAACGTGTTGTATTGGCACCACTGAGGGCGCTGTCAAGATCATCAGTGCTGAGAACTTTCCACCAACCATGTTGATGTGACAGTCTCTCTGGCATGGTGGCAATCTCTCCAAGGAAACCAGGGGATTGTACCAACCTGGCAGCTTCATCTGGTTTCCAATTCTGCCTCCTAAATCACAGTCAGATTGCATCAGGCTTCTTTGCTTGCTCACAGGAGCCAAAGTAGCTATAGATTTTAATCTCCAACTTTCAGGTGTGTTAATATTTGCATATATACAGATGTTTTTTGTGTCAAAATATGTTGTGTCTTAGAAGAAAGCCCTAAGCACCTATCTAGTGTGCTGTCACACAGCCTCACAGGTACTCCTTTTCTGCCTGATGGTAAGGATGACACAATCTCAGACTGGAGGAGATAGGAGTATCCATTAGCATGAACAAAGCAAAGGTTCTGTAGCACAGTGAGGTGTAGGAGTTCATGGCCATTCACTGCTGAGAGTGGAATGACTTTCCCACATTATCATGCTGAATATCCATACTATTATCAGTGTGCGGTAGACACTAACCAGCTCAGCAGCCCCTTTGGCTTTGTCAGTGCTCACCCCTTATTTAAAACTCAGGGACTCACCTCAGGGAACTGTGCCCTCCTGCCCCAGTAGCAGCAGCAGACTGTAGGAGTCGGGGACAGCAGGAAAAGAAAAGGTAGGAGCTGTTCTGGCTACAGCAGCAGAGTCCTATACTATGTTTAAGAAAAGCCTCAGCCTTTTGAAGACGAAGCTGTCAAGTTGTAAAACCTACCCGTCTGTGCTTATTCCTAGTTTTTGTTCTCAATTAAGGACAATCTATTTCTGCAGCCCTTTGAGTTGGTTTCTAACGTGGAGACACAGCAGTGTGTGCAGGAATGAGAGCAGAGCTGGCCAGGATTGTTTGGCTTTTGTAGAGAAAGGTTGCTTGAACAGAACAAAAAGGTTTCTGTGAAAAGTTTTGGGTTTCAATTTTTCTTTTTCTTTTGGGAAGGGTTCTCCAGGCTGGAAAGGAAGAGATCAACTGGGTAGCTACTCCTGGATGAGACTCAGGTTCATATCCCTTTTTAAACCTGCCTCAGTGGCATCCCAGCTGCATGCCACAGGCTATCAGCTGTTTCAGAGGACAACACAGTATGTGGGTGAGAAGCCAATGAGACTGGAAGGGAAGGGAAGGAGGGCCCCTGTTTGTGCTCTGAGTCAGAATGAAAGCAGCTCATCAGGGTGATGCTTTTCAGGAAACAGAATTGCTGATTTCCAGCCAGCTGTCTTCAAGCTTGGCTGAAGTGAGTCAGAAAAGGTATTTCTGGGAAAATGGAATTTCCCAAGTTTGTGATGCCTTGTTTGATATCTCATTGCAACTTTCCATTTAGGTTTGCTTGCGGGCCTGGATATTTTTGGTTTAAATCCATCTGTTCCTTTGCAGAGCTGCTCTCTGAGCTCTTTTACTACCTCTTGCAGAACTGACTGAATGAGAATGAAACATTAAAAAAAAAATATGGAGGAGACTGTTCATCATGTCCTTCCCAATAACAGAGCTGCAAGGGTGGTAACTGGCAGCAGAACAACAGTAACAACCAGGCGTAGTCCTGCTGCAGCCCTGTGAACAATTTGTGCTGTAGTAAGTGGAGCTATCCTGCTTCAAACCATCTGCAAAGATATGATGCAAGCCCAATAAAGCCACTTTGACTGTTGTTTTGTGTTTTGGACTTGAGCCCATTTCACAACTCACCCTGCTCCTTCTCCTTTACGCATCACTACAAAATCCCAGTATAGACACAGTCTGTTGCTTAAAGTCAAGACAGACCTGTCCTGGCTCATGTTGAATCTTTCTGAGGCTGAAGGCCCAAGATAATCTGGGGCCAGAGAAAAGAAAATGATCTTTTCCTCATTCACTGTCTCACAGTAGATTTTACCTGAACTGGGATTTTTTCCCTTACCATGGGTTTTTGCCAAAACCCTTGGCTCTACCGCCTCCTGCAGAGCTACCATGCCCTTAGAGAACCTCCGTATCCTCACCTCTCCTTTCACTCATCTACTACCCACTACTGAATCTTAAATTTTCCTTCTGGAGATACACAGATTCAAGAGAGGAGATGGACACAGGGCTGACCCGGGGACAGAGACCAGAGAAAAACTCTACTGCATAGCTACATTGCCTCTGCGATGCTCATGTATTTGTCTCTGAAAAGAAGACTGCAGACATTAGAGTTGAACCACGGGACAGGCAGGGTGTTCCCAGAGTTATTAGTGCTGGTGCAGCAAAGGGCTGTCCATGGGCTGGAATGAGATGGGCATTTTCAGGCTGGGGATAGGAGCAGCGATGGCCCCAGCACACAGAGGCAGATCCCCCACCAGCTGTGCCTGGTGCAGGCTGTCCCACAGGCAATAGCAGGGGCCAATCCTGCCTGAGGCTCCTCAGCTCTGCCAGCCCATCTCTCATACTGCCATGCCACAGATGTGTAGGCAGCTGCCTGCTGTCTTTGGGGTGGCATGGAGGAACCTGAGTAGTGCTGAGGGGCAGACTGGCTTCTGTTACCATAAATCTCCAAGAAATTCCTCTGGTAATGGAAAGGCCTTGTAAATGGACACCTAAAGCTGCACAGAGATGTGCTGTATCCCAGCCTGTCTTTCTTTGTCTCTGTCTGATTCATGTTCCCTCTTTATGGGAAGAGTTTCCTTGACCAATTGAGGAGGAGTAACTGATGGGCAGTGTCACCATTCAGGCTGGTCTCTTGGCAGTGAGAAGTGTCTGGATGGCACATGATGATGCAGAAAAGAGAGATCTCCTTTAAAGAGTGAGGGAAATCCTTCATGCTATTGCACTGCTCAGGCAGTCTTTTCCCATTCCCTTTTATTTTCTTCAAACACCAGCTTTTGAAACAGAAGCTATTTTGCTGTCTGCCCCCATTATCATCCAATTCAAGCTCTTTGAAAATCATTAGGGCAGCATGTGCTTTATAAAACAAGAAAACAAGCTTAATAAAACAAGGATCAGTAATTTTCCTGGGGTATTTATTTGCCTCTTGACTTTTGAGCTCTGAACTGTCCCTCCTGTTCTTTGTCCCAGGGGCCTGGACAAATATATAATGTCAGATGAGTGACTGTGATGCATGTCTGAGGCTAGAGGGGCTGAGATATAAGGAAAGACTTCAGAACCTGACAGCAAAGGTCAACAACATCCAAGAGGGTACAGAGAGATGTGCTAGGGAGTGCTGTAGTTTTGTGATACACTAGTTGTGGTGTCAATTGTTCCCTATAAAGCTCCTGGCTTGTACAGGTTCTCCTATACTATTCAACTCTGAGAGGTGATAAAGGCTCCTTTAACAAGATCCCAACAGACGTGGGGACATAAGGGCCCAGCTGTTGGGGGACCAACATTGAATATGTGCATAGGAAATATTTCCTGATACTCTGCAAGCTTTTAAAAGAGGAAAATGAATAACAGAAATGCAGTTATGTTATGGTTTCTATTTCATTAAGTGGTAAAGATAAAGAGCAGCATACTGAATGAGACAAATTGAACTAAAACATTATGACTCATATGTCCCATGACTGAGCTGTCAGAACAAGATGTTTTGTATTGCTGGTTGAGTTACTTACCTGCTGATGATCTCACTTCATGTTTTTCATTGTGGTATCCAGTCTTTCACGGAAATAACAAATATGAGCGGAGTGCTCAGAAGGCAACAAAGTAATAGTTTTTCTTCTTTTCTTCATTGGGTGTTTACCAATCTAGTTACTTAACCTGCTTCCTCTATAACCCCATCAGACCCCTGTAATTAATGATACTTATTAATTATCTGGCAGACCCCTGGCCATTAATGCCAGACCCAGGCAGTGCTGTTGGTCATCAGTAGGTGCCACAGATTTGTTCTAGCTCAGGCTAGCCAACAGCCACATTGTGACAGGGCCCTGGCAACTCCCCCCAGCTGTGGTTTTGTGCCAGCATATGCCCTGCATGTGTGAAGCTGGTGTTCCAGGTAGTACCAAACATGGCTTGTGCTGTGCATTACAAGGATGCACTCCTGTTGCAAAGAGCTGATGTTTGGGCAGCTTCCCAGGAAGAGTCTGGCTGTTTCTGAGAGCAACCACCATCCCAGGATATGGCCTTAAGCAAAGACTTCTCACTCTCCTGTGGGAGTGCTGACATGTTATCTTAGCAGTGCAGCATGTCATTGTCATCAGTCCTAGGACACTGCAGCAGCAGGAGGAGGCAGTTCAAGCCCTGGGTGTTTGGAAACTGGAAGCCCTCATCATCCAACCTTTTATTGCCAGCTAACTTAGAGGAGGTTAACCCGTGGCTTGACAACATGATGTGAAATTGCCACAGCACAGCAAAAGCATCTCTTTCCCCAGGCTGTGGGAAATCCAGATCAGCATGCTGTGTTGCTATTGCAGTACACAGGAGATGAAGAAGCCTGGAGCAGGAAAAGCAGTCTCTGGAAGACTGAAGGAGAACCTGACCTAGGAAATGCTATGTTTTTTTACCTCAAGCTGTGTTAGTTTTATACCCCTGTGTCATTCACTAATGTTGGTTGCATGATGGAGGTATGTGACCGAGAATCACAGGTTAAAGAAATTATAGCTGTGCGATGAGTCTGTGTCCACTCACTAGGGCCTTTCAGGGGTCACAGATACAAGCAATATGGTTTGTGGAGCTAGAGGTGAAGTAATATGTAGAATGGGGAATGGCTTCTGGAGAAAAGATACAGGCATTGCTTACAGTCAGCCCGTCACATACATACTGCATACATCTTTGAGGAAGGTCTTGACAGGCACATTCTAGTGAATGGATCTGCTGCAGTTTAGGAAAGTCCCATCCCATCTTTTGACTTCATCTCAGGTGATGTTTATTGCTGTCAGAGCAGGGTTGCTGGAATGGATGATGTAAACAAATGCATACTGCACATTATCCTGCAGAAAACTTTCCCATCAAATCTCCACTCAGTCCACTACAGGCTGTCACCATCTTATCTTAAAAGTGTTATACATCTCAATCTGAAACCTCCAGAGAGGACTATTCCTTAGTAATGTAAGTTTTCAGTCAGAGGTAGGTAAGTTTATCACAGCCTTGAGCTTCATGAATTTCCACCAAGAACTTTCAGTTGTGCTTTTTATGACAGAAGTAGCATATCTAATACCTCCCATGTATGCGTTCCTAGCAGACCTTTTCTTGTAGTGTCTATGACCCTCTTCAGTTTTCAGACAGTTGCACTGTTGCCACAGATACTTACAATGCATGCTCAAACAACCATGTCAAAATGAACACACTGGTCATGCACATCTTTACATCCTCTTCCAAGCCACACACAACATTTGCTCATCAGGTTAGGGTGGTGTACATTGGTTAGCTGACAGCCCACAGTGCTCACTTTGTCCCTCATGGCAAGAGGTGGTTTCTGAGGCACCAGTGCTCAAGCCAAAAGAGTTTGACGAGCTGGTGTCAACATCTGGCACTAGCTCCAGCATCAGGTCCCAAATCACTGAAGCTCCTTGTCTCTCAGAAGAGACAGGGCTCAGCAATTTTCTTCAGGTACTCCATACAAAGATACTCCATACAAAGAGAAATGGAAACCAAAATCCTTATACTGCAATTTCATGGAGTTTGGGGATATCCCAGGTAATGGGAAAAAACCCAAGGCTAGTTCCTGGAGGGCCAAATAGCTCTGTCACTGTACTAGGCCAAAGCTGGCTCTGTGCATCCAACAGTGTTGAGCCTGAGGTAACCAACCCTCCCGGACCAGAGTGTGGCATAGCTCACTTTGAGGCAGGGCTGGTCCCTTCATGGGTCTATGAGGAGTCACTCTGGTGTCATTGCCCACTGCTCCCCTGGGCTCTTCATCTCAGGAACATGTCTGCAGAGTCTCTGCAGCACTCTTTCTAGACACATCTGGTCCTTGTTAGCTTAGACCTGGTGTCCTGTGAGAGTATATGTAATGTTTCCAAACCTGAGCAGGCAGTGCTGTGCCACAGCTAATGAACACAGCCAGGCTTTGCATGGAGCCAGCTAAACTCTCTGCATCCACAGTGTAGTTATCCTGCAAGCAGAGTATGAGCTCCTGAGTGACTGGTAATGAAGCTGCTCTTCAGTGTCATCCTGGGATTGTGACTCTTGCTAGTTTTGCCCTGGCTGTGTTTTCAGAAGGGGGCTGGCAAATTTGCTGAGCTGCACTATGTTCCAGTGTAGGATTTAGGTGAACAATAGTAACTCTGTTGGACTTGGGAGCTACTATCTTTCCTAAATGCCTCCATAGGGAATTAGTATAACAAAACTCAAGGGACCTTCAGGAAGTAGACTGTAATTTTATTTTACAAATCTCAAAATAAATGGATTTTGCCCCCTTGCACTGTCATATCCATATACTGATCAACACCAAGATGTGTGCCTGGCCAGGATCACTTACATGCAAGAAAGATAGTGCAGGGTACTTACTGGATCTCAATAAGAAAGACCTGAGAACAAACAGCTGTTTTAATAAGACAGAATAAGAAGAGGAATAGAGACAGCAAGTAAATCTCACATCCCTTCAGGTGCTGGGCACCCCATGTCTGTGCAGTGTTGGACAGACCCTGGATGTATTTCACCACCTGTCCGTGAAAGTAAACTCCCCCTTTTTGCTAATCTGAACTATTACATATTTTCTTACAGGAACACAATTCTATTCCCAAAGGATGTTCGAACTTCCTGTCGCTGGTGGTGCAATCACCAGCGCCAGGTGGGAGCTGCCTGCAGGCTCCTCTGTTACAATCTACCAGCTAAGTTTTGGCCAAGGGGTTTGTGCAGCATGGCAAGGCCTGAAGTCTTTCATCAGAGGTATTTGTGAGCACTTCATCCTTTACAAAGACCTGACAGCATGAAAAACACCTCACAGTGCATAAGGCGAACCGTTGTGCTTTCCACAGAGCTGAGCTTTGAGTGCTTCGGAGGAAAGGCCTGCACACCACACAGAACAGCTGCACCACTGGGAGGAGTTTCCTGCATAGAAGAATAAGTATCACTTTTCTGCCAACAAAGCATTATCATCCCTTTCAAACTTACAAGCAGGCTTCAAAGAGATTGTCCAATTACTACAAAAATTTAACTGGAAACATGTATCAGCCCTCACTCCCCAGCTAAGGGGTGAGGAAAGAGTGCTAAGGGCAGGCTTGTAAAGGCATGTCATTATGTGGTAGTGTCACCGAAATCGGGAATAAACCTTGTAACACCAATGTAGTGTTAAAAGGCAGGCATTCTTTATTCACGGCGCCGGATACACGGGGGATCGCTCCTCCTAACGTGCATAACTTACACACCTTTCCCTTGTGATTTATATAGACCAAAAATATACATATTCGATATTATTCTCTTTGGTGATTGGAACAAACTTGCTCGCTTCACATGTAAATTACTGCACAGGCTCAGTTGTCCTTTCCCATTGTTCTCTTCTGAGTAGGTGGTATTACTTGGGTTGGTGGTCTGTGAGTCAGTGGTCGCGATTTCCCCCTGCCGGAATTACCTTTTACCTACTTGGTTCTTAATCTTGGCAGTCCTGGCCAGTTTTCTCAGTCCACTACATGAAACCACATTTTATCATCCTTTTCTGACAGAAGCACATTGTCTATTGTTTCGTTCACATTAATGATTACCTAGGGACTAAAATACAGATCAAAGAATACACTGATTGGTATACTCCATGTCCCCAGGCTTAACGTCCAGTTGGATAGGGCTGTACAAGGAGTATAGCAACAGCCATGGTTGATTAATTCCATCACTCTGGTTACAGTAGCAACTGCGGTCAAGCTATATTTTTTTCCCTTTCCTTTTACATCACCCCTCACCAGCGGAGCCTGCCGCTGTGCTCCGTCATTGGCTGCAGGCGGAGCCTCTGTCTGCAGGAAAAGAAGGAGAAAGGAAGACAGCCCCAAAGAAAAAGAAGCAGTGGCGGAGGGCCCATGAGGAGAGGAGAAGCCATGCACAAGAAAAAGCTGAGAGGGTAAAAAAAAATTGCTGACCAAAAAAGCCCCACCCAGCTTCAGCTCTGTGTTGTCATTGCTCCAACCCAAGGGGACCCCTTGCTTTGTTGCCTCAGGGGTGTGCTTTCTGTCTGTGCAAAGTCTCTGCCTTGCTTGCGGAAGGGTGAGGGAGATACCGGTGCCAGTGTACCCGAGTCAGAGCCGTGGTCCCTGGTGTAACTGCCAGGGGCCACACGAAAGTCTGAGCCTGTTGGGGAAGTTCCCACCGGCATAAAACTGTGATGGGAGCCATAAAACGGCAGGGAACAAAAGGCACAGATAAAAACGAGCGAAAGATGGGGGTGGGTTGGGGAAGGGCTGAGGCAGGAGCTGGCTCCCTGCAATGCTGGGCAGCAAGAGAATCCGAAAGCGCCTTTTCCCTGGTTCACTGTTTCGAGGTCTTGAAACGACTGTTGTGCAGCAAAATAAACAGGAAGTGTAAGACCAGACATTTTCTGTCCAACAGAGGGAAAAAAAAGTTTTAATGCAAAGTTTAATAAAGAAGTGCATTGGCTGTTCAAAGCGTTAGCAACAGAGGAAAAATCCAGATTAAAGAGTTTTTGACATCCCTATGCTTGTAGTTTTTTTTAGATATTATTATTATTATTATTACTATTACTATTATTTTATTGTAATGAGCAGAATTTTAAATAGTTTCTAATAAAAAGTGTTAGAGGAAGGAAGGAAAACTATTAAATATCTATAATGGTGCGGTTTATTACTTCAAGTTTTAATAAGAGAGATAGTTTTAGTGGTTGTTTTCATAAAATTAGTGCATTTTAAAATAAACCCATTGCATTCCTGTTCAAGTTATGGATGATGGGACAATAGAAAAGGTATAAATAAGTCTTTTTAAAAGGTATTTGCAATAAGTCCATACATTTTCAAGGTTTAATGCACATTTATGTAGCAACTGCATATTAATGGAAAAGAAGGTAAAACCTAGAAGACATGTTGGCTGATATCCTTCTGACATTTTCTCCCCTAACTCCTCTAAATATTTTTGGGTGCAATTCACCTTTCAAATAGTCAGTCTTTGTAGTTGGTGTATTTCTCTCCAGCTCTTAAGTTCTGGAAGGGAAACAAGTTTACCTTCATGAGACCAATGAACCAAATTTAGAAAGAAAATGAAAAAGCTTTAGGACTTTTTTTTTTTTATTTACTAACTCTTAATTTTGTCTCATATTTGTACCAAGGAACAAGCTATTAAGTGCTTGACTTTTTTGAGTTAGGCTCCATGTGTGTATGTGTACCGTACATAAAAATGCTGAACAGCAAGGACTGGTTGTGATAGCTATAAAAATTAAAAAAAAGATTGCATAGCTTTGGGCAATTTATCTATAAACTCACAACTTATTTTAAGCATTGTCTTGTCTGGTTTGGGGAGAAAAGGGAATAGGTGCTGGGATTTTGTGTAGATTCTATAGTGTGGAAACGTTTTATGATGTTTTTTAAATTTATAGTCTGTTCTGTTAGAGATGTTTAACTTTACATTAATCCATTATTTAAAAATTAGCAACTTATATCTGTAGCAGATATTTATAAAAATGCAGACTTTTGTTTCTATTGCATGAAGCTAATTACACAATAAATTTCACTTGGTTTAACACATCTTTAAGGTGGCTATATCTTGAAGCTTAATGTATTGCAAGATTGTTCTAAAGAGATGTCTTTATGTCCCTTAAAATGTGCACAGGACACCCACTGCAATAACTTATCCAAAGTGCAATATTTTATGGTCAAGACACAGGCAAGAGGGTGCTTAAGACCAGTTTAAGTAAGACCTGGAGATTTTAACTTGTCTGTGTGTTATACTCAGTTGGCAACAACTGCAGATACCTTTGAACAAATCAGGTCTCTGTAATCTATAGTAATACTGCTTTCCAAAACTTTCTGTAAGAATTAGAAGAACTAACTTGGCTTGAGTATTTGGACTTCAGCGTATTTTCTTTGGAGAACTTAAACCACTGTCACTGTATGTATACGTGCGTGCATGCACACACATTATATATATTATGTACATATTATGTATTTTATATATGTATTCCCTAATCATCAACAAGTTTTAAAGAAATTTAAGCTAATAGGCACTAAATTCCAAATATCATAATAGAAATAGAAAAAATACGTCTCTCTTAACACCTCAAATGAGAAAAAATAAAAACTGAGCCTGTGCTTCACTTCTGCCTCTCAGTTGGTTTTTTTAATGTGGAAAAATACATATCTGAAGTGCATTCTCACATAAATCTCTATATAAAGCAACTTTACAAAGGCTATGAAGTGCTAATGGTGACTTCATGTATTATTTATGTGTCATGGTTAATTACTAATATGAAGGATGCATTCATGACCAACACTGGCAGTCTTTGTGTAGTTACTTAATTGACAATAAAGGGAAGTCTGTTCTGAACTGACTAGATTTGGATGTAAGAGATGGACTATCTCTCAGAAAATGTCATTCTTGGGAGCTGCATCTTTTTGTACAGAGCACTTCCTTTTCCTTCTCTCATGTAGGATTGTGCTACCTGTGCTAATCCTTATGAAATGAAAATATGAAAATACAAACAGCAAGAGAATCCAATAAGAAGAAATACTCAGCTTCATAATTTGTCAGTGGTTTTATTTTCTTTCTTTTATTTTTTTTAGTTTTTACAAAATTCACAACAGCTCCCTACATCAAAAAGGTCTACATAGGAGCCCTGGAAAAATGTCTGACACATAAAAAGATATAGAAAGCTTTTAGAAGTACTCTGATGAGGAAGGGGACAGCCTTAGGGAGGAGTAAGGAAGTGAAAGTTCTGCATGCAATTGCAAACAAAGGGAGGATTAAATGATTCAGGGTTTGGTTCCTTTACCCTGCTGCGGTGCCTACCTCTCTATTTCCCTTGCATTGCTCTCTCATGTTTTGCCCTTCTCAGTTCTCCTTTTATTTCCTCCACCCTCCCCCTTTTTTGTGCTGGAGAACTACTGAAAACAAATTTATAAACAGTGATTCCTTGAAGTTTCTTTTCTGTTTCAGCATGTATATATCTAAGAAGGCATTAAAGCATCATTTTGACCCCCGTGAGGCTCCACGGGACACATACCTACTATGCAAACTGCGGTGGGGTGAGACCGGCACGCTTTGGATACACTGGGTCAAAAATGACCGTTACCATGCTGAAGTCTACTTCTTGGAGAAGATCTTTAAAATGAGAAGAACCAATAATTATGTTAACTGTTCCATCACCTGGTACTTGTCCTGGAGCCCTTGTGAGGAGTGCTGCTGTAAAATACTGAATTTCTTAAAGAAGCACTCAAATGTGAGCATATGTATATATGTAGCACGGCTTTATCACATAGAAGATGAAAAAATCCGCCAAGGTCTGAAGAACCTTGTGAACTTCACGAAAGTAACTGTTGCTGTCATGGGAATTGAAGGCAAGGTTTCCTGTGCTTTATGGGACTGGGAAGGGGTGAACTGGTGAACTTTGTGCATGGGTAAATCTGGTATGGGCTTGCTTCATGTGCCCAGTGCTATGCCCATCCATCACCCTTCAGTGACTGAGTGTCATCTCCAAAAAAAATGATGTTCTGATATTGCAGGAGAAGGGGACAGGACTCTTAGCAAACAGATCTGTATGAAAATCCTCTCTTGTTTAAAGACACCATCTATTGATCACTCCTGAGGGAGCGGGGGATAGGGTGCTTCTCCCTTGTCCTAGGGCACTAAATGCAGCTGCTGGGATAAAGCTGGCTGAAGGGGCCTTTCTGATAAGAGAGGGGAAAAAAAAGTGCCCAGAGAGAATGGCATTGTTTCCAAATACAGAGTGGACAGCATCCCTCAGCTGGCCTGCCCATGGCCAAGCTGTCTCTGTGTCATAGGCACAAGGAAGAGGTTAAAAATCTTGTTCCCTGAGCTTGTCTTGTACCTGAATAAACTCAGGTTAGTCATCTTGCTTCAATTTCTCCAGACTATACTTACTGTCAGAAAACCTTTCTCCAAGGAGCTGCTGGTGATGATTCCTGGACTGAGGACTTTCAATCAGAGATAACTAGGAATTGTTTGAAGCTCAAGGACGTCTTTAAGGTTAGTAGAGTCTGAGGGATATGGGGGAACACACGAAATGATTTGCAGTCTGAGGTCATTGAGCTGTAAAGAGCAGGAGAGAAGCTGTTCATATCTAATTGGAATTTGAAGAGTGCTGCAGCATGCTTTTGGAAATGGTAATATAGTAAAATCATAGGAACTATCCTGTCCCATTGGGAGAGAAGCATTGTGGACTTTCTTCCATCATATTACAAAGCAAAGGTAAGAGTGCAGCTTTTCTCCTTCAGGCTCCAGAGTGGGAAATCCCTTGATCATCAGCTGAAACACCAGTCTCATCCCAGAAACCCTCCACCAGACTCCTTTCTAATCTGGATCTGAGCATAGCTTTCTGTTCACCAGATGATGCTACTAATCTTCTTTCTGTCAATATCTGCAGTGGTCTGACACCCCCTCCCAGTCACTGGGCCCCTACATACTTCATTAAAGTCCCTTCCAGATTTATTTCAGCAACTTCCTTGACTGGTCCAAAGGGTACAGTTTCTGCGAGATGAGAAAAGCTGTTCAAAAGAAAATATCTGTCCCCTGGGAAAATCCAACCTTTGTTTTTGTTTTGTGTCAGACCTTCTGAAAGAGAGGAGTGAGAAGAAAGAGTGTGTTCACCAACAGTGCTGAAAGTTTGTGCCCCTGGAGACAAGACACCCTGCTTGAATAAACAGGTTCACATCCTTGGCCTGGAAGGACTGCATGCAAAAAAATCTAGCAAAACTTATATAAGTTCTGCAGCATTTTGATTTCAATGTATTGGTGTTTTCTGACAAATGCTATTTTTAGTGAAACAAAGTGAAAAAAATACAGCTAAGTAGGTCATCGAACATCTGAGAAACCCATTTCATATGGCATCTGTGGAAAAGAAATATTCTGGTCTATTACAAGTAATAGACTTCTTGTGCTATGTCAATTTCAAATCACAGCAAGTCCAAAGTGCAATTATTAAAGGATCTAAATGTCATATTTTTATTTTCATTTCAGGATCTTCCATCACAGAATCAAAGAATCATAGAGTATCTCAAGTTGGAAGGGACCCATAAGGATCATTGAGTCCAACTACCTGCTCCCCACAGGACTACTTAAAACTAAACCATATGACTAAGAGCATTGTCCAGATGTTCCTTGATTCTGACAGTCTTGGTGCCATGAGTACTTCCCTGGGGAGCCTGTGCCAGTGACTGACCACCCTCTCAGTGAAGAATCTTTTCCTAATGTCCAAGCTGAACTTCGCCTGATGGAGCTTCATTCTGTTTCCTCCTGTCCGGCCGATGGTCACCAGAGAGAGGAGATCAGCACCAAGATTACCCTGTCCCAGGTGGAGAATCTGGCACTAGCTCTTGTTAAATTTCATACAGCTGGTGATTGCCCTGCTCTCAAGTCTATCCAGAGCTCTCTCCAAGGCCTCTCTGCCCCCAGGGAGCCCACAGCTCCTCCTACTTTAGTATCACTGGCAAACTTACTTAATGTACATTTGATTCCTGGGTCCAAATAATTTATAAAAACATTAAAGAGCACTGGCCCTAAAATTGAGACCTGGGAAACCCCACTGGTGACTGGCCACCAGCCTGATGTAACCCCATGTACTGTAACCCTTTGAACCTGACCTGTCAGCCAATTGGTCACCCAACATATTATGGACTTATCTAGCTGTGTGCTGGACATTTTATCCAGAAGGAAACTGTGAGAGACAATATCAAAAGCTTTGCTAAAAACCAAAACCACCACATCTACTGGCTTCCCTTGGTCAACTAGATGGGCGACCTTGTCATAAAAGGAAATCAAGCTGGTTAAGCAGGACTTTCCCCTGTGCACCTGTGCTGGTTATGACCAAAGACTGCATTGTCTCTCAAGTGTTTTTCAGTAACTGTCAGAGTAACCTTCTCCATAATTTTACCGGGCACTGAAGTGAGACTGACAGGCCTGTAATTAACAGGCCCTTCTTGAAAACTGAGCAACATTTGCCAGCTTTCAGTCAACCAAGACCTCTCTAGACTGCCAAGGCCATTGGAAAATAATGGCCAGAGGTCCCGTGATAACATTGTCCAGCTCTTTCAGTACCCTGGCTCTATAGATTTATGTGCATCCAGCTGGAGCAGCAAGTCTCAAACAAGTTCAGGGTTGGCTAGGAGCTTATCATCCCTCAGTCATGGTCTTCCAACAGGTCTCCAGGGATCCCAGGGCCCATCATCGGTATTAAAGACAGAGGTGAAGAAGGTATTAAACATCTTTGCTTTGTCTACATCCCTATTTGTGAGGTGACCGACCTCATCAAGTAACGGACCAATGTTATCTCCAATCCTCTACTAAGAAGATTCACGCACAGAAGATAGCTAGCTGCCTTACTGCTTCTATGTAGAAGGTAACAATCAGAAAATGTTGCTAGCATTTCCCAGTCTCTAAAAGCCACCAATATCCTGGACAGACAGCTTATCACTGGGAGTCTTGAGTATACTAGACAGTGCTAAATATCCCTGATGAGAAACTTCTGGATGTGGAAATGGAGGCAGGTGGCAGCCAGAATGGGGAACAATGTTCCAGGTCCAATACTCTGCTAACATTATTCTTCCTCTGATGTGGCTCACTGGTGCATAGGGTGATGGGAAAAGAGTACTTAAAGAGGACTGCTAAATTAGCATCCAAACAGTTTATTAATTCACTGTAACTTTCTTCAACTGAGGCATTTTTGATGAAAACAGGCTATTTCCTTGATTCTTGAAAAATGAATCTCTGGCAAGAGAAGGTAAGGATGCCAAAAGGAATATCTCTGGAGTCTTGTGGTCCCCTCAGCCTTGTCTCCTACCTCATGTTGCAAGAGGATCAAAAGTGAACCTAAAAAACAGAAAATGCCCCATCGGGGCAGAGAGTGTAGTCCAGACATGCTCTAGTAGTGGCAGGAGGAGATGCTTTTCAGGGAGAGCAGACAAGCCTGGCCACTATCTGTGGTTCATTATGATCCAGTCACACTACCTCAATACCCGCAATGACTCTGGTTGGGAACTCTGCATCTTCCCTTTAGTGTCTGTTTATGGATTTGTTACCATGAATTTCTTGGATCTCTTTTGACCCTGTCCTGCCGTCTGTGTCCACACTTTACTGGGGCAGCAGATTCCAGAAGTTCATAGCTTGCCATATAAATAAGTACTTGTCTCTGTTTTAAACTGATCACAGTAAGTACCAGTCCTTGCTATACTAATGTCTCATCATTAATCACTGCAACACTTTTCTGCATTTGAAAGACTGTGCTAGTCTAGAGAATTTTCCACTGGTTCAGTGGGAGCTATAGCATGCTCTGTATGTGCCACCCCACCTGTGCATGTGGATGGCACTTGGTGGCATCCCAGAGCTCTGAACAGACCCAGGGAGCAACCAGAGTTTTATCTCCCCAGAGTGGCTTTGGGAGCCTGGCTCAGCTCTGCTTTCTGGTCCACAGCCTCAGAGATGTGATGCAGAGCCACAGTGCTTTGCACTGGCATTGCCTTGTTTGTGCTACATCCACTGCTACTATGGGTCCGGTTAAACCAAAAGCAGTTTTCCTGCAAATGAAGTGTCTGTTCATCCTTGAACCTTAGCCTTGGTGGTAGGAGGCAGAGTGTCTCAGTTTAAGTGTCTCTGGTGGGTTGTGGACTGGGCAGTAGGCTGTGACAAAGCATGTGTGTCCCATCCTGTCTTACAAGACAAGCAGTAACTGTGTTTGCCTACAAATCTGCAATCTGCGTTAACTGTAGTAGTGAGATCTGGCAGGGCTTGCCTGTCAGATTCATGCATGAATTCTCTAAGATAGGAAAATTATGACAGGGCAGATTGCTGAGACATGGTCTCATAATTCCCTTTACTTCCAGCTACCATCTGCATTATTGGTTTGCCATAGTGAGGTCTTTCCATAGCAGCATCCTGATCAGTGAACGTCTAATCCATAGCACCAGGCCCAAGACTATTTGGGTAGCTGGAGATGATTTTCAGGCCACTTTCATAGCTGGGTCTGATGAGCATTTACTGTTGACCCCATTGGCTCATCTGAGAGAACCATGATAGCTCAGCTGGATTTTTGGATGTAAGGTCTGCCCTTCTACCCTCATAGTTTCCTGCTATATCTTGATTTGTTTTCTACTTCTGCCATCTGCTGCTTACAAACACTGCATAGGCCCATATCCACCTTTTAATCCCTCACTTCTCTTAAGATCTACTCAGATGCAATGAATGCAATCCATAACGATCACTGCAGCAGGTGTGGCTCCTCCTTGTACTTCTGACTGGCCTAAGAAACACAGCCTCAACCTGGGAAAAGGTAACTGGGACCCACCGCTTCAGCTGCATTCCCTAAATCTCTTCCCTTGAAGGGTTATCTCACAGCACACCAGGTGTCCCCTGGGCCTGCACCACATACCATGACTGTTCAAATTCAAAGCTATCAAGACTACTGATAGATTGTCCCCTGAAGATTGTCCTGCCTCTGCTATGAGGAATATCATAAAGCACTTATTGATGTTTAAACACACAGGTTCCTATCTCACAGTCCCACTCCCTCCAATGACAGCAGAAGGAGTGTTAGCTGTGATGGAGAGACTATCTACATAGTAACATATTGCGTAAATCATGAAAAACCTGGCAGAACAACCCTGTATCTCTGGAGTCTTCTGAAGACTTCTTGTAAGACCTCTTTAGAATCTTACCTGTGGATACCCAAGTAGAGTGGATTTCTAGCCGACTTGTGAACATGAGATGGTGAGGTGGGTTAACCCTGGCAGGCAGCTAAGCACCACACAGCTGGTTGCTCTCCCCTCTCCCTGCCCCATGGGATGGGAGAGAGAATCTGAAGGGCAAAAGCAAGGAAACTCATGCATCGAGATTAAAACAGTTTAATAAGTGAAAGGGAAAAAAGAAAAGATACCCCAAATGATGCAGAGGCAATCATTCATCGCCAGCGGACTGAGATCAACCAGTCCCCAAGCAACAGCAACTTCAGAAGAAAAATCCCCCCAAGTTTTATTGTTGAGCATACTGTTAGGTGATATGAAAGTTCCCTGTCATCACTTTGGGTCATGTCCCAGCTGTGTTCCCACCCAGAATCTTGCCCACCCCCAGCCTACTCACTTGGGGGCAAAGTCAGAGACAGAGAAGCCCTTGATGCTGTGCAAGCGTTGTTCAGCAATAGCTAAAATGTTGGTGTGTTATCAACACTGTTTTGGTCACTGAGCTAAACCACAGCACTATACAGGCTGCTATGAAGAAAATTACTTCCATCCTTGATGTTGCCCAATGATTGCAATGTCTGGTTCTGGTAAAGGTTTTCTGCTTCTGATGGAGGTTTTACCTCCCATGGGAGCTAGAGCTTACAGGTGAATTTTGGGGAGACTTTAACCATATGGTCGTCATTGAGCAATCCTTGAGTGCCTGGAAAAGAAAAGCTCAGTGTTGAAAGTTCCTAGAGCTGCTCTGAACACTCCCTGGTATGACTGATAGGAAAGGAACAGATGAATCATTGCTTTATCTCAAGTGAAGTCCAGCTGGTTTTGTTGTCCCCCTCTCTATTTAAAACTCTGCCAGTTGTGTGATGACTGTGTGTAGACTCAGCCTCTCAAACAGAGTATGGACACTCTGATGTCCACCAGGTTTGGGGTACTTATTGTTCTGCCAAGTGCTCTGACACAGCATGTGCATTGAAACAAAGAGGTAGAAACGAGACAAAATCAGAAAGATAAATACTTCTATAAATACTTCAGAAAGATAAGAACTTCTGTGACGCAAAGCAGTGTGAGATGACTGTAGAAGGACTGCTTAGAGTAGAAAATCATAGTCCAAAATACAGATATGTTCACTTGCAGTTTTTATTTTTTCACGCTGACTCCTCATGAAAAATATTTGATCCACTTCTCTGATTTCTATAGCCTCACCGGTTAATGTGAAGGAATTACAGTACAAGGATATTGGGATGTTTTGTTTAGCTAAGAAAAATTTATACTGAAGCAAGCACACAGGTAAGTCCTTCCCACTAACCACCTGTTCTCCGCCTTGCCTGGGTCAGGGCTTTGCCCACACACCCTTGTGGCTGGCTGACATTACACTTCATTTTTCTGAATCAGACTCATAAAATTCACCCTGTAGTAGCAGTGTGTCATCAGTTTTCTTAATCTCTTACGTTTCACTTTCCAAGCATGGAAACTGAACAAGAGTCTCAGTAAAGTATGATGATGCTGTGTAACCTGCAGAGGAAACGAAAGCAAAGGTGCTGGGAGAGATAAAAAGGCCATGGTGGGTGTGCTTATCAGTCAGAGCTGTAAACTCTATGCTGATAGGATGTGTATTTGTATATCTGCAAACTTGTTTTTATATGCATTGTTGCATTATTACGCATACATATATAAGTAAATATCTATGTGTGTACTCATACATATATATTCATACACAAAGACATACTTTAACCCTTTTTAAAATTTGAAGTTCACACAGTAAATCTCAAAAGGCTCTGTGTGTTTTTTATTTCAATAAAAATGTAGATATCTACTGAGAAAACTCCAATAAATCCAAACAAACATACAGTGGATTTCCTTTTACTGTCAAATGTGCCAAAAGCAGAACACTTGAACTAACACAAAATTTGCCATTACAAATTAAGTCCAGGAGGCGGCTTGTAAGTGGAAATTGAGACCTAAGCCCCTGTGATATGAGGCCCAAGCTTTTAGTCACATTTAAGTTTTGCCTTTCCCCTTACTTCCAGACTGCCACTGGGTGATTTTCACCTCTTTCCAATAGACCATCCAGCCAGGGAATAGAAAGCTCAGTACCTGTAAAATCATCAGAGATTTGCAAATTAGAATCTTGGCCAATTCAAGCCTTGTCCCTTCCTGTGTCCTTGCCTGATCTAACTTTCCTTCTTCTGTACTCCTCTTTCTTCTCTCTAACCTGCCTGTCTTTCCTAATTTCTTTCATAAGTTTCCATTTCTATGATTTCTACCTCACTCCAGATTTGTGTTTTATGCTGAATAAAATCGTTCAATGTAATGCTGGAGTTGGTGTTATCAGACATATATCTTGGGTTTCAAGTGTCAGATAAGCTAAAAGACATTTGAGAAAAATTGCAAACTATGTAAACAGCTGGCTCAGTAAGACAAATTAGGGGAGTGGTACATCCATTAGACACTAGTATTGTAATACCATCATGCTTCAGGACTATTATGCTGAAATCTGTTTCCTGGGAGACATCTGAGGGGCCTAGCTCCCTGTTGCTCTGTCCACCTCTCTGTCACCTAGTGTATATCCTGGAGTCCCTCTGCAAAGTGTTCTGAAGAAACTGTGAAGTTTCTAGATGATTAACCCTGCTGAATCTGGTCTTATGTATACAGCATGGCTCTACTACCACCAAAGGGAATATTATCATGAAGGTCTAAGGAAGCTGGTGGCTAAAGAAGACATGAGTGAGTGTATGTCCACCATTCTGTGTGCCCTTTGCTGTGTATGTTCCTCCAAAAATTCATTTATGTTAAGGAGGCATGCATATGAAGGTGGGGATTATTTAAAAAAAAATCTATTTGCTGGAGTGGGTGAGATATATTCACATGCTACCAATCAGTCAGCATTAAAAACCACCTTCACATTTATCTCTAACATTATCTTGAGCGACTTCTGTAAAGGGAGATAAATTACAGTATGAGAAATAGAAAAAATATTTGTCACAGCTTTTTGAGTAATATGAGGTCCCAGCCATATATACAACCCTTGCTACAGACATGTAGCAACTTAAAGGCATACTGGATTACTGCTGTTTGCTCATAAAGGCCAAGAAAGAGTTTTGCCCCCCATATATATGATGCTTCTGGAGGTTATCGTCATCCTCTGAAGCACTGAATTTTGGTCCCTGTAGGCAGGAAGAGCAAGTTCTTCTAGAAGCATGAAAATTCACTTGTGTGGTAACCTTGTCTTTCTGATTTTGTTAGTGTTAAACCAACTGCCAGATTTGGAAGGGATTCTTCTCCTCACATTAGACTAGCAGGAACAACAGAATGACATTTCCTTTTTCTTAATATATTTTTTTTCACCATCTCTTAAAGCACATTCAGCTTCCTGGAGACCCCTAGAAATTTTGCATTGCAAATTCCCTGCTTCTGCTTGGGCTTTTTTTTTCTCTCTCTGCTTTCTGTGGCATATCACTAGTATTATACTGGGAGATACTGCTACTGAGCACTGTTGCTAACCAAGCCATTTCTTGCAGATTAGACTAAGCATCTCAAAGTCTAATTTACAACTGCATATGTATAAATATCTACTGCAGAAAGAAGGAAATTAAGAGAATATTATATTATCAATGCATTTCTGGCCTTACTGAGCATCATGTCCACAAACTCAAAAACATATTAGTCAGACACTTTTTTATTTGCTTCAAGAAGTCTCTGAGTGACTTGATCCCATTCGCTCTTCCTAAGGTATGAACTAATGCAACCACTAAGGAACAGTTCTGTGCTGTGAAATGAGTGGTGACCTTGCAGCAGAAGAAGACCTGAAAGCAGATGCTGTGCTGGCGCTGTGTTGGCACTGTGCTGCCCAGTAACCTGCCATTACCACCCTTCTCCTTCACAAAGGGTCCTGCCAGTGCCTGAATCCCTCCTACCTCTGTACTCCACTATCTTATTCACTTCTGTTTGTTCTACCCTTGGAGGAAACTGAATGTTTTTTGACAATAGAATATTGAGGGCTGGCCACAGAGAATACAAATAAATTGCTCCCCTAGCTTTACAATTCCCAGTAAGACTCGGCATTGAGAAAGGCAATGGCTTTGTCCTCAGGGAGTGCATGTTACTGGTGTTGGCTCACCAGGGATGCAGCTTGCATCAGGACACAAAATAGTCGTGTCACAAAACCAGAGGAAACTGTAAGTGGTAGAGGCGGACTCAGCACTGTCATCTCTAGCTAAGCCACATGAAGAATTCTTTTGTAATCCCTTTGCTCTGCAAACCAGTTTTGGGTGTGTCAATCAGAGGAAAGCTTCTCACTAGCAACTAGCATTGTTTCACTCATTTTTCAGATTAAATGGGAAATATTTTTTTGCTGCATCTTGTGTGAGTTACAGAACAGCTCATAGGAAGGTGATGCCCAGTTCATATGCTGAACAGATTTCTCAGGGCACTGAAAAAAACCCATTAATTTTACATCAGGGAACTGATCTGTCAGGACAAATAGCTTCTGCAGATACTCACCAGCTGGCTCAGGTCTTGCTCTCAGGATGCCCACATGAGTACAGAGCTCTCCTCTGTTGTGACATTTAATAAATATTTGGGTGTTCCCCCACAATATGCTGTCTACTGCCATAGCTGTCCTGGATGCTGGGCACCTTTCTTAGAGTTAGCCTGAGAATGTCTGCCCAGTTGCTGACCACAGCTGTAGATGTGTCCTTACACACATTAAAAGCCTTCCTTGCTTACATTGAGGACCCAGGTTCAAGTGTGTATGAGTGGTCCTTGGAATTCCACAGAATGGTCCCATGAAAGGAAATGGGAGTAACCATCACCACCTGCTGGAGATCCATAAAATCACAAGTTTTGCAGATGACATCTGTTTCCCTCACCGGGTTCTGCTCAACTTTCTGATGACATCTGGATGCCAGAAAAGTTAGCTGCCATGCCACAGCTATGTGACTTGATGCCATTTGTGTGGATGCTTTTTCTCTCTTGGTGCATTGGGGTGACTAGAGAAGGGTTGCTTTTCTATTCTGGGGCTAGTGGTAATAAAGAGATATAATTTCTCTTCTGCACTGCAAAAAAATGGCTCACCTGTTAATTCCAGCTTCTGGCAGGCAACTTTGTCTACAACTTTCGATCCAATTCCAAATGGGACCCACCTTCTTTTGCAGTCTTTTGCTGCCAGGAACTTACTTTCAGTTTCATCCAGTGGGGTAGTCTATTTGCATAAGAGCATGTCACCATCAGGAAATATTCAGATGAGTAACGTCACTAACATCTAAAGTTCAGTCTTTGGGAATTGAAACTGAAACAAATATAAGGCCGATAAAGGGATAGCCATCACCCAAGAGGCCACAGACAAATCCAGAAATATCCATGGCTGCTGTCACTGATAGAGGTAAGTACGTGTATATGAAAAGCAGGTCTATTTCTCCATATTCAGTGTAGATATTTGCTGTAGTTTTATCTAAGGAACTGGTGAGTACGGACAAATGTGTGTGTTGGCACGTGAAGATACACAGAAGACACCTGTGGATTTGTGTGTGTTCTCTCTTTGAATGAACTACTGTATCTTGAGTCTTAGGTCCAGCTTCAAAATACTAATATAATTTTGTTAACCCTGAATTCAATGCTGAAATGTAATTTCACTGTGTATATTTCATAATTTGTCATCTTAAAGAGCCCAGAGCTATGGAAAAGTGCCTTTAGTATCTTAATTCTAAGTAAATGAATTCTTTTATTCTATAAAATGAGGGTTCTTAGATCCTTAAGTTTGCTATGAATGGACTTTCACAAAAGAAGTAACTAGGCTTGATCACCTGCAATTGTTTTCATCTAGACACTCAGCTGGAAAGGGATGAATGAGTCATAGGGTCAAACTTCTTTGCTACCACAAGATGTAAAACATATATAATCAGGCAGGACTGTGGTGCCACCCCATAGGTGTTTGTTAGTCAGAAATCACCTCCGTTCTGCACTCATATGTTTCCCTTGGCACTGATAATTTTTTTTCAGCTTTTGAAACAGTTTCATACTAAGAAAAGAAAGAACCGTTGGCTGTGGAAATGTTTTTGTCTAGATTGATATTGTAAGTACAAACAGGAAAATAGCTCAAGTTTTGCCCAGTAGAATTGGTTTGGAAGATACAAAGGGAGAAGAGATTTGATTCTGCTCTTTGATTAGTCAGGGAAAAGCAGCTTCAGTACTGCTGAAATCAGTGAAGTTAAACTTAAGTGAGATGACAGTCAACCCTAATGTGTTAAAGTGAGCAAGGGTTCATGTACAGCACAGTTTAAACAACATTCAATTTTAGCTCACAGGTAGAAATCCACCACTCCTGCATCCCAGAGTGGCTATCCTTTTGTGCAGAGATTACTTACTGAGCCCTTTTACATAAAAGAGATTTGGCAGGGAGTGTATAGACTGAAAGGGGCCAGGACAGGAGGTGTAGAGGAAGTTTTGTTTTCTGACTTACTATCCCCAATGATTCACAAATCTTTTCTATATAGATCCCGCACCCAGAGAGAACAACCAAAGGTAAGACATATAATTCTATCACTATGCGCTGCCTGGGTTCCATGCCAGTTTTCAGAGACAGGCAAAGCTAAGAAGCCTTGTGCCTTGTTTTCCTCTTACCATCCCTTTCCCTGATCTTCCTTTCCAGTTGTCTCACTGCTTTGAGCAGTGCTGATATCAGAGTGGTGATGGGCGCACTTATCCTCCCAACACTTCTCAAGGAGGTGCTGCAAGAGTTTCACCAGGGCCACTCTAGGGGAATAATTCTGGAGCTTTCATCAAATTCCTGATTTAGATTGTTGGACTGCAACATTCTTCAAGCTGCTCATTTGTGATGGGAAAGGCTGAGAATGGGAGGCTTGGCTGATGTTGAGAGCAGGCAATGCACAATGGGACAAAAGTACTATAGTACTGCTGGTACTTTTGTTGCAGGTGGAAGATACAGCCAAGTGACTTTAAAAGAAATTATTCGCCTTGCCAACATCCAAAGGTGGTGTACCTGCTGTATGAGATCAGGTGGAGAAGAGGTGCCATCTGGAGGAGCTGGTGCTCAAACAATTCTACCCAACATGCTGAAGTCAACTTCTTGGAAAATTGTTTCAGGGCCATGCCATCAGCTTCTTGTTCCATCACTTGGGTCCTATCTACTAGCCCCTGTGGGAAATGCTCCAGAAGAATTCTGGAGTTCCTGAGGGTACATCCCAATGTGACCTTGGAAATATATGCAGCCAGGCTGTTCAAGCACCTGGATACACGTAACCGGCAAGGTCTCAGGAACCTGGCAATGGAGGGAGTCGTCATACGTATCATGAATCTTGCAGGTAACCCAAATACTCTTTGGCTTTGTCTAGGTGTGGATTGAAAGTTCTGGGCTTATGTGCACTCTCAGCAGTTGTGCTTTGTAAGAGTGGTGATGGCTGGCACTGGGGAGGACTAGTGACTGCAAAAGTTCCACTCGCTTCTACCTTATTTCCTCCCCAATCCCATACAGCAAAAGGACCAGCATGGTAATTTCCTCCTGCCAAATCTGAACAAGGAGAGTTATGTCTTTCTTTAGTCATCCATGCCTCCTTTATATACAGTGAAAAATCCTGAGGGTAAAATTCAACTCTCCCTCCTAGCATATATATGCAGATCAGCTTGCCAGCTGCAGCAAGTAATTGGTTTCCCTTGATAGCTGGAGAAGACGACATATCTAAAGGAGAGTTTCAGATGGTACATCACAGAGGACAATTGTGTCTAGAATGTGTGTGTTTCTGTATGTTTATCTTGCTTGCCTGTTGATGCTTGGCTGTAAAAATAGTCCAGACAAGTAGTTCACAGAGAGGAATGTATGTTTGAAGAGGTGAATCTCACATACCTGTTTGGATACTTACTACTGGAGTGTACAGCTACAAAACTTACCAGGTCCAATCTAAACTTAAAGGACATTGCTTATCTTGGGGAACCTGCCTCTAGGGTTACACCACCGGAGCACTGACAGACGCTCTGGCCATCCTATCAACGCTAAGATCAATATGAAACTTAAATGTTAGGGTGTTCACACTAGGTTTCCCCTGATCATCAGGATAAGTCAGACAGATTCATGACTGAAGCAACGAGTTTATTGTCTTACCCAAAGCTGCTGTGATCAAGCACAAGGCTGCTAAAAGGTATGCCTGACTGCATGTGCCACTTCCCTTTACAGTCCCTCCTAAGGAAGCAGCCTGCCACTCACTGATTCCTTCTCCCTTGGCCAACATGCTCTGGCTTTATGCCCTGATGTGCTATCTGTGATAGGGGTTGCCCAAGCCACCGTAGTGATCTCTCTCTCTGGCAATTCCCCTTTTTAGACATATTGCTATTTGTAGAGTTTTGGTTCCCCTTTCCACTAACTTATTTGTGTATTTGCAAGTCATTCTTAGTCCCTTGTATGAATACCTTCAGATGAATATCTTTCTCCTGCCTTTTACCATTGTCGTACTGAGAAAGACATGACTCACTGACATATTCATGAAGAAAGAACTGGACATGCCTTTCATCAAGAGTGACTGGATATCTCTCTTCTCAGATTACAGTTACTGGTGGAAAAGATTTGTTACATACCAACATGGAGAAGATGATTATTTTCCCTGGAGCTTCACTTCATACATCTTTCTGAATTCGATAGAGCTCTGTCATATCCTTTTGGTTAGTAGACACTTGAAGAAAATGCTGAGAGAGAAAAGTAATGCAGAATCCTAGGACGGGGAGGTTTGGAGGATCCCAGCAACAGTGTTAGCAGAAATGATAGTAGGAAAAATAAGCATGGACTTGATGCTGCATAAACAGAGGGCCAAGCAGGCAAGAGATTGCAAAAGACTATGCTGCTACATTGTTCCTTTGTGGCCAGGAGTAGAGGATAGATTAATCAATATTCAGGTTTTTTACTAGGGAAAGGGTAAATTATTTCAACCCTTTACACAGATCAGCTACAAGTTCATTAGCTTGCAGCTTACCAGAGCTATGTGATCCCAAAAGCTCATTCAGCTGTGTAAACATGATTCAAGTACACTCTTTCTACCTCTTTTGGCCACTGATTTTAATTAAGTTCTGAGCAAGTTTAAAAGCCCAGATGGTGGATTCACTTTCAGGATAAGAGCTTATACGTAAGAGTATCATATAACTGAGATCTGCATTCCCTATTTCTTGCAATCCATATAACTGCCGAAGTTAATTGTATGGCCTGATATCCTATTATACAAGAAAGAGAAGGTGGTCCACTGAACCAGGAGAGAAGACCAGGAGTGGAGTTAACTTCCTAACTCAGCCACCCTTTATGGGGCAAGCCAGTTCTTGCTTGAAGGGGTCTCTATATGTAGAATGGGGGCTAGCAGAATGGATGGCAGGAGACAGAGGAAGGGATGCACTGAACTACATAGCTCAGACAGGAGCTTAAAGTCTAGAAGGAGAAAAACTAACCTGTTTGTAGAATGCTATAAATGCCTTGTTTTATTTCTGACTGAGGAAAAGGTACACATTAGACTTAATTTCAGTTCTACGCACCCCAAACTTTACATAGATCTTTTAATACCTCAAGACCTAACCTTTTAATTGTCTGAATAAGACATTGAGGGGACAGGTTACACAGTCAGAGGCATTATCCAGTCAGTTAGTTGGTCTAACAAAGTGGTTAATGCAATGTAACTGTTTAGGAGATATTTTTCCCTTGACTTTCAGCCTTCCTGAGTCTTCTAATGTCTGAGGTGATTAAATAATTTAGTGGCTTATGCACAATCAAATGCATTATGAGATGCTTACGAGGCAGCTCAACAGGTCTGTCTGCTGAATGCTTGTGAGTACCAACAAACTACAGCCTACTCAGCACAGTTCCCTGAGCAGCAGTACAATGCAAGTATGTCCTTCAGGTCCTGGTCTTAAACAGTCAGCTAAAAAATGGCTTGTCCCTCCCTGTGACCCTGGCAACCTTGTTGATCACTGCATAGTCCTGGTGGCTAGGAATTTTGCACTGGGACACTCATGCTGAAAGTCAGGCAGTTGCTTTGTTGTCTCAGACAAACTCAAGCCACTCCTAAAATGAAGATGAACAGGGCCCATATCAGTATTCTGACTAACCACCAGCCCTTCACAGAAAGAATGGGAAGGTCTATGTGCTCAGTCCTTGTGAACACCCAGACCCATTGTACTAACTGTGCATGTTCAGATAAGTCTCATTGACCATTGCCAGCTGACACAATTCTTGGGACATACCAAGACCCCCTGTGTTCAGAGGTATAATGAAGAAAGTTTGTTCCAGGCATATACTTCAGAGAAATACAGACCTTTGTGTCAAGTCCTGGCCTCCCTGGCACAAGAAAGACATTGAAAGCCAGAGAGTGTTTGGTGGAGTACCACTGCAGTGGTCAGGGTGCTGGAGCACTTGCCCCAAAAGGAGAGGCTGAGGGAACTGGCTTTGACAGACCTAAAGAAAAGAAGGCTAAGTGGGATCTAAATGCAATTTTCCACTACATAAAGGCAGTGAAGACAGAGCCAGACTCTCCTCAAAGCTGCACAGAGGGAACATGAGGCAAAAAGCGCAAGCTGCAATAAGGGAAATTCCAACTGGACAGAAGGAAAAAGTCTCCTCTGACAGTGGTGCTGTACTGGAACAGGCGCCCAGAGGGTCTGTCAGACCTCCACCCTTGAAGACACTGAGAACTTTCCTCTGAGCTGCCTGATATAGCTTTGTAGTTAGCCATGCTGCAAATACATTGTTGGACTAGAGACCCCTAGAGGGCCTTTCTAACCCCCAAAATTCTTCTTTCCACAGGACCTATCTTCACTTCCATTGGATTCAGCTATGCAATCTGCCACCTTTTAAATGCTTCTGTTTCTGAGTGATTTGTCTTTTTAGGAGGGGTTTATATGGCACAGTAAATTCCAAGGTGCTACTCTGTTGCCTGGAAAGCTGTGTCCCAAGGGAGGTTGTCTGACATGCCGAAGGTGGATCGGAGTGATCTCTTGAATGAGATGGTGTATTTTCAAACTCTGGGTCATGTTGAAGAGACAACTTCTGCTTTTGGCATCTAATTTTTGATGTTCATATTTTTTTCTTCCTGCTAGGGGCTTCCTCCATTTCTGGCAAACTTTGAATACTAACAAACATCAGCAGCATGATTTCAAGCTCACTTTGTGCATCCTAACATTATTTACAAGACTGGAAAAGCCAGTCCATGGCAGTCTTCCTCCCTACAGCCTTGAACTATGAGTTTCAATACTGTCACCAAAGAAGACTCTTATCACTGGCTGGACATTGCTAAGTATTGGGCACAGCAGAAGGAGCACATGAGAAAACATCAGGAAGTTTGGATGATGCAGCCAGGCAGCCAGGACACAGTGAACTCAGTATTCAGAAGGCTTCCTGAGAGTCCAGTGGGGATGGGGACTAGGCCCCAGGATCAGGCCTTTCATGTCTGCTGATTCTACAATCAGATTCTGTGAGTACCCTCTTGAGAGGCCAGGGAGTAACATTTTTCCTGCTCTGATCTATTCCAGAAAAGTAATCAGAGCAATGCATTCTGATTTTGAGAATTTCTTATGAAGATCATTTTTATGGCTATGTGTGTATGTTTCAGAAATTACTTCATGCTACTAGTATTTATGTAATATTATTATATTACTGCTTTTATTAAAATATAATACAATTATATTACTAAGGATTATATTGTTTCATTTTAAGGTTTTATTCTCCCTGTTTTTATGACTGTAGAAACAACAGAATAAAAGGGAAAATGTCAACTCTGTGGAAAATTTTCTTTTCTTGTTCAGTTTCTGGGTGCACTCCATGCTCTGGAGTCCCAGCTGTTCAGTGCAAACTAGGGGAACACAGTAAAAAAATACCTGTTTTTCCAGCTGGAAGCACTGAGTGGAATGGTGAGGTAGGAGATATTGAAAGCTCTGAGCCATCTCTACAGGCAGAAGTCAAAAAGAAGGGCCTTGCAGCAGTTTTCAGTTTGGACTGCAAATAATGCAAAACATCTGAATAAATCATGTTGGGACCTCCATGTTTCATGTTTCCCAACCTCTCCAAGCAGGAGATCCATTGTGTGATCCTACTAGGGAATGTGCTGCCCCTGGGATCTACAACATTCAGGCTCAAATGACTATTTAAAGAATAAGGCAGGGGCTGGTGGGAACCATGCCTATCTGTTCTAGCTGATTAATGCTTATAGTATCATTTGGCCATGCCAAAGTCTCCAGATGTTTAGCAGACAAGACAGGAAGAAAAGTTGTAGGCTGAGGAAGCAGCTCCAGCTCCTGCTAAGAGAGTATCTAAAGCTGAGCACAGATGGCTGGGGAGTGTCTCCTACATTAACCAAATAAAATTACTCCAAGCGATGTGTAACATGGCTAAAGTTTTCTTCCTCCTGTCCAGGTCCTCAGGCTGGATGTCACATGCCTTCTTTCTGGCCATTCTAGCTCTTTGTTTCCTTAGGGAGAAATCAAACCTCTGGATCAACATGTAGTTGAGTACACTGGGGTCCATTCAGCAACATAACTGGTAAGTTACTGGTCTGCTGCAGAATGTGGCAACTGGATTTGAGTCTGATCAATGTATATATCTTCAAACATCTTCATTTGTGTCTTTCCTTGAAACTTCATTATGCTACAGAAGTTAGCTGTGTCCCATCTGAGAACCTAAAAAGTACAACAACACAAAGCTTTACAACAATGTGTAGCATCCATGGCCAGCACAAAACGGAAACCCTAAGTGTTAAGGAAATCTTCAAGATCTGAAGACCCATCCATATCTCTTGCCATAAATACTTAAGCATCATAGAATCTTGCTCACAGCTTAGCATTGCACAGAGAAGGCTTTACCCATAGCAGTGTGGAAATTACTGATGCGTGCTAGTTCATATGAAATAATCTAAAAATACTGGCAGGTGTCACTATGTTTCTGTACCTTAAAATAAATATGCAGTCAGACTTTGACCTTGGAAAGGTTGGAAATCAGTGTACCTAAAACTCCAGCTCTCTGGAGGAAGATGGCAGGTTAGATGGCCCAGGTCTTTGGAATAGGATGCTGACATTGCCTGGAGATTAAACAAGATGTGAATTTGAATTAGGAGGGGAAGGTGGGTTGATGGGAGAGAATTCATCTGAGAAGACCCAAGAAAAAGAACAGAAGCCTTCTGTAAATAGCACTAGGTGAAGGGGAGATTAGATGGTTCAGAAGCTAGTGCTGCGCCAACCACGTTGTTCTACATGAGAAAGGATGTGTAGTCCAGTAAGGAATAATATATACCAGCCCAAAGTTGACCATAATCCTGTAACAGCAATATGGTGACCTGCTCCAAATAAATTGATTTTTCCTGCAGTATTATCTGAGGGGGAGTACAGACCCTGCTGTGAATCTGCCAACTTTGTTCCTGACAGTCCAGGGCCCATCTCAGTGATCTATTGCCATGAAATAGTTTTTCCTGCAGGCAAGGTAGAGGACAGTGCCTTTACTGCAGGACAGAGGGGTTATTCCTGGAACACCAAGAGGTACCCTATTCTTGATTTGAACTTCAGCTAATATTCATCTCTTTAGCCCCAGACGAGACAGCCTTGGATGAGAGTGGGGTGGTGGCCAAGGGAGAAAAGCAAGGATATACAACAGAACAACAGAGGACAATATTATAGATGAAGGAGGAGGAAGATGAGATCCTGTAGCCCTGCCCCAGTACAAGGAGGCCTGGATCAGAGGAGTGAACCAGAGATGTGTCCATTTGCTCAAAAACATCCTAGTCAAAACCTTGGCAAAATTTTGCAGTGCTGATGGTCCTGTAACGTGTAGGACTGTCACTAAGGGAGCAAGAGGACACATGATAAAGCAGAAATGATGAACAGGGAAGCATGAGTGATGATGCCATACTCCTAGTGGAGCCTGGACCCTGAAGTGAACTGTGTCACTCCCCAGTCATATCTGGGTGGGGATAGTCTCTTTCTACAGCTGAGCAGTGGGGCATAAAGAGGCAGAGATCTCTGACACCCACATTCCTGTCATGGGTCACAGTTCTGCTACTGCTAGTGTCAGCTCTGGGCATTACAAAGTTGTTGAGCTGCACAGAAGTGCCTGGATTAACTGAAGTGCACAGACTAATTTTTCTGAACTAGCCAGAGTGTATGGTATGGTTCTTCATGAAAGGTTCAGCCCTTTCTCACTGAAGGCAGGAGGACAAGCTTTCTCTGGTCTATTTGGAAGCTTGACAGTTCAAAGTCAGGCCAGTGAAGCTTTTTTACACCAGTTTTAGCTGCCAGAATGAACTTGCAATCTACTGTATACCTGCTGTGCTGCTACTGGCATATAAGGGCCTAGAGGTGCATCTACCACACTACTAGCCTATAGAGGTAACCACAGAAGGCAGCTGGTCTACTCTCATCTTCTGTCCATCTGGGGTGGTAAAAACATTTTTCCAGCCTGTAGAGTAGGCTAGTTCTTAACTTTATTAATAACAAGATTATAGGATGGAGACATCAATGTCCTGCCTGCCCTGCAACTTGGGTGCCACCTGCACTCAGCATGTGAGGAAACAGGCCCCTTGTAGGCAGGAAGATTACCTCTCTCAATATTAGCCCTGCACCTTCAAAAGTCACATTAGTCCTTCAACAGGTATGCTTAACAATAATAATGACAACAACAGCAGCAACGATGGTGTTATAGGTATATCTTATGTGGGTTTGGAAGCCTGAAGGGAAACCTGCCTATCACAAAAATGTATGAGAGGTTTAAAAGCCAAAGGCACTCTTCAAAATACTTGCCATACTTCGGCACCTACCCTTCTGCTCTGACATCTGCTCTTGCAGCAACCCGCTTTCTCCTTCCCCCTCAGAGGCTCTGCTTAGCCCTGGCATTGTCAGAACAGATGGTCTATTCTGTGCCAAACCCCTCCACTTTTCTTCTGTGAAACAATTCTGATTTCCATCGCTGTGAGTATTTAATACGTATGTGATTAAATAATTAAATTTCTGCTCATAGAAGCACCAAAGAGTCAGCGCCAGGGAGGGAAGAAAAAAACTACTTAAGCTAGAGGACAATGTTGGGTGCAGATACATATAGGCTAAAATCCCCCCAAATGGTCAAGTAGCTGGGGACTGGACTCCATGATCCTGAAGCCCCTTTCTGTCCTGATTTCCAAGTACCAGTATGTGGGAGAGGGAGAGAGAGCATGCAGGGGGGAAGACATGCTTTGAAAATCCCCCTTGTGTTTGTAAAGGCCTGGAGCATATCTTTGCATTGTTAAATAGTAATCTGTTTCTTATTATTGCAATGTGATGTCCAAGGACGCTGTGTACTGACCTGGAGTAATGCTGTGTGCAGCTGTGGGAATGATGTCAGTGTCCTGCTCTTCAATGGGCATGTTTTGGATGTTAAGAGCTGGACTCCAGGAGCTGTTTGCAGGGAGGAACAACATCCCTCCAGCCAGCACCCTTGTAAAGGGTTCCAAACACCCCATGCACCAGGAGATGGCAGCCATGCCCGGTTTTCCATACTGTACCAATAAACCTATCCCCTGTTTATCTTGTTTCCTCCATTATCAAAGACCGATCCTGTAGTTCACTCTGCTGCAGTGTTGGAGTTTTCACTGAGCAGGTGGTATCTGTACCCCAGCCCCTGGGATGGTAAAGCACATTGCAGTGATCATAAGACTGGATGAGTCCCAAGGGTCCAATTGCCAAAAGGTCATGAAGAGGGACTGCATGCAGAGACATGCAGGATGACGTTCAGTGAGGATGAAGGAGCTATCCCCAGCCCATGGGCAGAACAGTTTTCAGCAGCCCCCTGGGCCTCGTGATGATGTGCTTGCAGTAAAAGTGTATAAGGCTTGAGTAAGCAAAAAGCACCCAAATCATTACACACCCAGTCATGGGGGAAGGCCTGAGGAGAGCTCACGCTTGTGCCAGATTTGCTGGGAATCTGTTGTGTCTTGTCATTAATTGTGGCTGTAGTCCTCAGCGTGCAAGTAACAAGAGAATGGGGAGGTGGGCACACTTATGGAAAGCACAGCTCAGGGCAGCAGCTGTACAGCTATTCAGATGCACCTGTGCCTTGTTCATCGCTGCAAGCCATGGGATGTTGGACCAAGTGAGACTGGGGTTTTCAGCTAGCACCATGGGCCCTCCATAAGGGATAGGCTGTAAACATAAGTGGTACTCAAGAGTACATACACAATAGTGAAATGTTTCCTATATACACAGTCTACAAAGCAAGTAAAAAGATTTTAGGTTGAAAAGGTAATGCTACTACATAACAGCCATCCTCCAGGGAGTTATTATTGGCAGAGACACCTAATGCATTTGAGGTTGAATTAATTAATAATGCCAAGTCAAAGAATACCAAGTAACAAATAATAAGAATTGGTATTTGGGAACAGAAAAAGTGCAGTTAAAAAGGATCTCTATAGCAGCAGAGCTAAATTCCTATAGCTAAATAACATTCCCATAGCTAAACAGTCCACTCTGAATTTAATCTGCTTTAGATTCAGAAGAAGCAACCTAGGATGCATTCTGAATCCAGTGCATGTTTCTATGCATTTACTCATTGCATTTATTCTCCTATTATATAATGTCACCAACTGCCATGTTTCAACAAGTATCAAGTTTATGTTTGACAGCATTTAACAAAAGCCAGTGTCTCAACTGCTTTTTTTGAAAATGCTACTGTTTCTAGTAGCTCTCCAACAATTTCATTCAGAAGGACAAACAGCATTGTATAGGCCAATACCAAAAGTTGGAAGGCAGAGATGCTTTTTCCATCTCTGCTTCTCTTGTTTTGTGAAGTATGTTGGGTCAACACTTCTGTGTCCCCATTGGTCAGTTATGAGTCAACAACTTCAAAGTTACAAAGGAAAAGGATAAAGACAGTTTAATAGGATAGTACCAGGTTGTCTCTCCAGAAATCAGAAAGAATAGATGAGACGTCAACTTCTGTTTCCCTCACCCATGCGGTACCAAAATAATGACAAAACCAGATGTTCATTTGTAAGACCTTTATTTATATAAATAATATGCACTGTATCAAACAAATATACAACACCATGCTTGCAAATTAATGCTTTGCAAAGAATTCTCATTGCTATTCCTGGATGAAATTCCTCGAGCTGAGAGCGCCTCAGGAGCCTAAAGTTGTAGGAAGCTTCTGACCTCTCCTAGCAGGAGGAGGCACTGTGGGAGCAGGTGCCCTCCTGCAGCTAGTCTATCACCAGAGGAGGCGTTTTGAGGAGCAACACAGGAGCCTCCAGCCTCACTCAGAAAGAGGAACAGGATGGAGAAGAGAACTCATAGCCATCATGAAGAAAATGACAGAGCACCCCCAGAATGTGGGACACACTCAGCCTTGGCAAAGCCTCAGGTGGTTAGACTGCAGAGGACAATCCATCTGTAACTTAGGTATTGAGAAGTTAGTGGTGAGTAGATGTGTATATGAACCCATGTCTTCAACTTGGTAGACTGTGTCCACAAGACCAGGTGCAGATGGGGTCCCCTAGTGGAAACACAGTGATTGCCAGGCAGGAGGATGCTTTAATTTTGCCCTTTACAAAAGATATCTATCTTCAGGCTGCATAGCTTTGCTCATGCTGGGTGTTTTTTCTGGTCAGCTCTCAGTCCAGTCCCTAACTAGACATATCTAGCCATATTATGGACAGTAAAAGGCCTGAAAAACAGAAGTCTGTGGGACTGTTAAGGTGCCTGCAGCAGAGGACAGGTGGCTAGGGAGGGAGCATATTGCAAGACTGATCTAGGAGGAAATGCTCAGTGGATGAAAAGTACTCCAGTAGTGAGAGCTGTGGTGCTCCTCCCTGAGGTGTGTCAAGAAACACAACCTCAACCTACGTGAATGAGAAATTAAGTCTGAGGGACAATACAATGTGAAAATGAAGTGTATTTTCCAGTAGATGTATGCTGGAAAAACATTGCAGAGGTGAAGTGCCTTGGTGGCTTCTTTCCTGGCTGGGTGGGAGGTCACACACTGATCAGTACTGACCTTGAGCTGCCATGGCTTTCAACATAGTTAATAACAGTTGAGTGGACTTCCTATTTCTTAATGGAAAATGTCTTGCTGGGCACACTGAATTGCAGTTTTCACTTGACAATGTTGGCCAGTGACTCTTCTGCTTTTATTTTAGACTTTTATTGTCCAGTTTCAGCCTCTCCTAGGGCACAAAACCACAGCTACTGAAACTCCCTCCTTTCTGGGCAGGAGGTACTACAGGGTCTGGGCCTGCACACAATCCACTTAGAAGACTTGCTGGCTTCAAGTGAGGTTTTCAAGCTGGGCTGTCCAGGACTCACTTCAATATTCTCAGCTGAGCTTTCCAATTTTGGAAAGCAAAATTTTGCTGTTAAGACATAGGCTATACCACTTAAATGGTAATGGTTTTAAACTTCCTACCCACATCCAGAAGGACAAATACACTGTTTCACAGGGGAGGACACAAAGCAGCTCAGTGTAGTGCAGCTCTAAGAGCCAGGAGATGTGGTCCCCGAAGCCCTCATGAAGTGTGCAGATCAGTGCGGTGCCAGTGAGAACACAACCACACAAACAGCCTTGCAGGTTGTCTGCTCCCACCTGGGCAAGGGTAAACCCAGAATTCCATTTAGTGGACCACCTGAATAAGCTCTGCAGGGACTGAAAGAGGGCAGATTGCTCTCTGGCAATGTCACTGCAGTCCTGGCTATTCCCAGCTAGCAATGGATGAGGTATGGGGATGTGTCTTCAGATCAGCCTAATTCTCCTTTGAAATGAAAGACTAAGGATAGTCTTATCTCTAGACACAGGGCTGGAAGGAAGAGAGATGTAAAGAGGGAAGAAGTGAAAGATGTGTTGTAAGGGAGAGAGTTGGAAATGAAGGAATAAGTGTTTGTGAAGTCTTCTGATTGCTGATGACTTTCATGTCAAAGTCCCAGAGTTTTAAAGGCATCTCGTAAATCATCTACTTCATACAGTGGCTGCAGGACAAAATACAAATGATAGGTCAGTTGTCAAGTGAGCAGGAACCTATGAAGATGGAGAAGGAGGAAGGAATGGCAGGAGATAGGATGAGAGGTGGAAGAAGGGGAAGAAAATGAGGAGAGGAGATATGAAGGAAGCTGTGGGAGAGAGGCACAAGGAATGTGGAAGGTGAAGACACAAGAATGAATGAAATGGCAGATGGCAGAGATGGGCAGCAAGAGCAGAGAGAAACTATAGCAAGGAAGAGAGGAAGAAGCTGAGGGGAAGATGCAACAGAAGGAGAAGGAGAATTGGCCCTCACCAGAAGGATCCGTCGAAGTTTCCTGGACAGATGGACAGAGTTTTCATGCAGCCCTTCCCAGGCTTTGAATGTCTTTTCCCTGTTCTCCACAAACGTGTTCCAGCAGTAGAAGTAATCTGTGCAAGGCACAGGACAGTTACAGAGTGCTCAGGACTGCCCCAGAGAGTCGTCCTAGGATCACTAAATCATCACATCCTGCCATCATCTTCTCTGGCTCCCTGTCCTAGCTTCTTCCACTCTCCTGGGTCTCCCTAGCCCCCCATAACTTTCCATCATCTCTTTCTCACCTGCACAACTCACCTTTGAAGGTCATGATGGCAATCTGGGCTCCTGCCCTATGCAGACGCCTCAGTCCTTCAGGCTCTGCCTTGCGGTCCTCACAGAAGTAGAGGCGTGCTGTGAAGATCCGGAGGGTCAGGTTGGGGTAGGCGCGCAGGAAGTCAGCCACGTGTCGGGCGCAGTCATAACAGGGGCTCCAGGAGGTGAACCAGGTGATACGGTAGCAGCGGCCCGGGTCCAGATCCCAGGCTGAGATGTAGCGCAGGAAGAGCACCTCCACATGACAGCCCATCTTCATGAAAGAGGGAGAGGGACAAGGAATGAGGTGGAGCAGGGTGTAAGAGGGGGAAAGAGGGAGGTGTGAGCTGGATGGGGTGTGAGGGGAGGAGAAACAAGGTGAGGTGTAGGTCCTAGGGTCAGCACACAGAAGGAGAAGGCACAGTGGTATGTAAGTGGAAGAGCACTGGGGACTTACAGGTGTGTAGGGATGTACAAGAGGAGTGGGTGGATGCTAAATGGAAAAGTAGGTAGACTGATAAAGCAGCAGGGAGTATGGATGTCTTGCTGATAACACATTTGAGAGTAGCATAAAGTACAGGTTTATCTGGAGGCTGCATACCCCAAATAGTATGTACCAGTGCAGTGTCCATGCTCAGGGACACGTGTGCCAGTGCCTGTGTTGCTGTTGCATCCCTCCTTTCCCTGCTGCTCCAGCCAAACTGGAACTGGGTGCACCTCAGCACAAACATAAAAACAGGATGCCAAGGTGTTCCCTGTACCTTATTGCGCAGGTATCCAAAGTCCAGGGAGCATGATGTGGCACTGTCACGGCGCTTCACAACATAGCAGAGGTAGGTTTCACGCCGGCCCTTGGCCCAGCGCAGATTCTTGAAGTTGTAGAGGAAGAGTTTCCTCTTCATCAGGAGGCTGCAGGAGAAGATAAAAGAGAATTTACATTAGCCGCACCCTGGAGCCAGCAGTTGACCATGTCTTTGTTGAGGGCTCAGCACCAAAAATATCCTACTCATGTCCAAGCCTCTCAGTACAAGAAGAGCATCAGTAATTTGCATGCAATGTGTTAGGGAAAGTGTGCATACGTGACTGTGGGGATGAAGCAGGTGACCGTGTGAGTGGAAACAGTAAATGAATTAATAGTGGTTAGTCAAACAGCAACTACGGCTGGGAAGAGTATGAAAATATCTACAAATATCCAAAAGATGGACACCAGTGAGGGAGAAGGATGAAGCTGTCTAAGAAGACGGGAAGATGAGAGGGCCTGGAGTTCAGCCATCAAGAAATATTATTTCTGCTGTATGAAACCCTGAAAAGCCACTGGGGCAAGGGATGGATAAAATTAGAGCGTCTTTAGAGAAGACTGGACAGAGTTTCTTCCCAACATTGCCCAAAAGAAGAGCTGGGTTGAAAATGTGCAGGGCTAGGAACTCGTGTAAGATGCCATATTCTAGCTGACAGAACATGTAATGGGGTAGACAGGCTGACACCTCTCCAGACAAAAGTGCTGTTCCCATATTAGCCAAACATTGAGATTGGCAGGGTTCTGCTCCCATGCCCAGGGATCCTGCTGGGTAGAGGGTGCAGGAGCACAAGGAGGGTAAGGTGGTCATGAGCCATATCTAACAGCCTCACTGCCAAGCGGAGGTACATAGGCAGCTGAGACAGCTGTGTTCATTGAGGTGAGATGCTCACCTCCCCCACAGCAATGCAAAACAGAAGTGAATGGGTTAAAAATAATCATGTCCTTTGTCATCTTTTCCCTCTGACAGGCTGATGTTCAGCAGGGAGATGGGGTCAGTTTAAGTGGGTTTTCTGTGGGGGTCTCCAGTGAGGTTTAGGAAAGGGGAATTTGGGCTTCTTAGGAATTTATATCTGACTTAAATCTGAGAGTCTAAGCAACATCACGATAAAGACTGAGCACTGCAGAGCACTTAGTCTCCAGCTTACAATGGCATCCTCTCTGCTCCTCCAGGAACTTGTCTCCATTGTGCACCTTCACATATGGCCACTGCACCACAGGCTCTCATTCATATAGCCATGCACATCCTCTTGCCTTTTGTTAACCTAGCTCATGTGCTTTGCTCTCCTGTAGCACTCCATATTGCACCTTACACTGCATAGCCAGAGAGGCACATTCTTCCCTCAAGCACCCTTTCTACCCTGATTGTCCGACAGATAGGCAAGCCACCCGCACACATCCTCTTTCCTGCCATGTCATCCTCAGCCTGCAGTGCAAAAATACCTGTCCTGCTCACACAGAAAGAGCAAGCGCACACATACTCAGTTATGCCACTCTTTATATAGACATGCTTCTAGAGAAGTAGATCACATGAAAGTTGTGGCATGTCTCCTGTGAGGAGAAAGTCCATAGAGAAGACAAGGCTCTGCAGAGTCCTACACACTGTCAGAGAGCAAAGCATGCCTACTAAGCATTTGATTCAGCTCAACAACAGCCTCAGGCAGTTTTTGGAGGTCTGTCCTGTAAGCACTGCCGCACTCCTGCTCTGCTGGGATTGCAGGTTGTGTCAGGGGTAGAGCACAAACTGATCCCATTGCATTTCATCACCCTTTTCTCTGGCAGGTCACATTGAGTGTGGGTTTCCCATACCCACTTTTCTCTCTTGCACTGTATGTTCTTTATCATCAGTTTTGATTTATTTCTCACACTTAGGGCTGCCCCGCTTCCTACCACTTTGGATTCACCCTGTTTCCCTGCCTTTGTACAAACATGTATGAACGTATGTGTAAATTCCCTAACACACACACACGTTGGTCCCCTCACAAAACTGTCAACCAGTGGTTCACCTCAGGCTGCTCCCTCTTAGATGTGTCTTGTTGCAGGGATGTGGCAAAGACTCTTCTCTGTAACAGAGGTGCTGGAGAGGGGACAATCCTTCTATGTTTGACAGATGCTCAGGTTATCCAGAGAGGATAGCCTGGACAATTGCATGGAAATTGAGCAGGTATGATAGTTTGAAAAGCTCTTACCTGGAGCATGCCACAACACCATAAAACAGACCAGAGCAATTGTGAAAAATGCAATCAGTTGTTGAAGAACCATATAAGCCAGGTGAAAAACAATGGCTATTATGTTGATGTTTCATCAAAGCCCACATGGAAAAGTGCTTTTCAACACATCAAAAAGTTTAGGGAAAACAGGCTTTCTCTTTTCTCTTTTTTGTGAAGCTTTGGGTAAAAATATTTGCTTTCAAAAGGTTTCTGATTCTTCTATCTTTTCCCTTTCTCACTTCTTCCTGTTTTTCCCTATTTTTCCCTATTCCCGTTTTTCCCTATTCAATGCAGAGCAGCATGTGGATGCAAATAAGGGTGAAGAACAAGAAAATTACCCCAAAACCCAGAAAAAAGAATTATGATCACTTGAGTTATTTTTCAGTGCCAGAACAAAGTGAAGACAATTTTGAATCACAGAAGCTCTTTGTTCAACTAGAAATGTTGATTAACATCAGTTCCTGTTTTCCCTTCTCTCTGGAGTTCAACGTCCCAGGGTTTTTTTGCTAGGGAAGACTTCAGAATGTGATAGGTACAAGAATAATAATAATAATGAATGGACAGATGTTGTTGGGAGCAACTGAGCAAATTTGCAGTTAGGTTCAAAGTGCTGCATACATGTGCGACTCCTATAGGTATAGGATAGCTCAAGGGAAAGCAGCATGGACACAGAAGCTGTGATTATGCCCGGGCACTGAAGAAGTAGACTTCCTCAAATAAAGATTCATGAAGCCAATCCTCAAATCAGAGTGAAGGTCCCTGAAAGTGTGAATGACATGCAGTTGTGGAGAGTGTTTAGTGATAATTAGCTCACAGAGTAATTGCATTGAAAGTAGAGGAATCCAATGCTGGAGCAGTCTTTGCTTATGAGCACAAGGCTGTGAGCAGCAGAAACCGAGTAAGACAGAAATCTGGTGCAAGAGAAAGAATAGGTGGATAAAGAGAGAAGAGTGGGCAGGGATTGAGGTGCTTAAGCAGCAGATAGCATCTGAATGTTCATCATTCTGTTGTCTTTTTTTTTTGTTTCTAGAAAAGAAAAAGAATAAAAAGGAACAGAGAATAGTCACGAGAAATAGAAATGACAAAAAGGGAAAAGAGTACAGTGTGGCAGACAGTCAAAAAGAAAGAATGACAGAGATACAGAGATGCAAGGTGCAAGAGTAGGACAGGGTGGGGAGTTAGATCACTGACTCAGACAGGGAAAAGGAAAGGGATGGTGAGCACCAAATGGAGAGCAGGTTAATTCTAAGAGAAAGACCCTAATTTCTTATGTAAGCAAGGAATTGGAGACATGCATTTTACCTGTCCATGACTGCCAGGGTCTTTCTCAGGTGATGGGATTGCAGGGAGGTTGTCTCGCAGGCTCTGTCTGTGCAGCCCTCTGGCTTGATATACAGAAATGTGGACTGCCCTGTGTGTCCCCTCCCCATTCACCCCTATCTACCCCTTGCTGGGTTTCATCGGGGTGTGGTTGAGGGAGGAGTTAGAAAGGTCTCTGGAGCTGTAGGAGCTGAAGAGCAAAGAGTTGAGATGCTAAGGGACATCAGTTCTGAAAGATGCTCATCACCCATTGGTTGCCTCCCCCCCTGCACAACCCATTGGGCCCTCCCTGCCTGCAAAATTATTCTGAATTAATATCAATAACATAACGAGGCAGGAAGCATTGTCTAGTGGTTAGAGGGGGGCCTGGGAGCTTGTGTACCACTAACGTGAATGTGGGCAAAACCACACTATCCCTCCGGGCCTTGGGTCACACAGCTGTGCAGTGAAGATGGCAACCCTGCTCTGCACCACCATGGAGGGAGCTCTGCACAGTGCTGCTACCCAGCTGGAGAATGCTCAGGGAATACCAAATTGTTGGCAGGTTTGCCCTCCTCCTCCATGTCTCCCTGGAAGGCCTGGCAGCTGCTTCGCAGCATGGGGTGACACCAAAGAGAAGAGTGAGGGGGACCCAGCTCCGGAGAGAGCCTGGGGTTTGACTGGGAATGCCTGGCCCCCTTCAGCACCTGAACATGGTCATAGGTGCCTGAGCTGTGTCAACATGCTGGGAGCTGTGGCAAACCTGCAGTGCAAAGCTGTATGCAAAGGACCGGTGGGAAATGACTATGGGCCTGATCCTGCTATTCCAGGTGGCACTAGTGGATCTGCTGGCGGCAGGGTGGCTGCGGGGACCCTCCATCCAATGGTTGTGCCCAGCAGGCGTGTGGTTGTATGCCGTCACACCTGGGCTTGTGCTCAGGATGTACACGCTTCGCTCTGCCAACACTGCTCTCTGCCACTTGGGCTCTGCTCTACCATGGCCCCACAGCATCTGCCTGGGCACCCATCCCCTCTGCAGGACTGAAGGACAGCCAAAGGATGGGGAGCAACTTCAGCTGGGCAGGGTGCTGAGGAGGCATCTAGGGGATATTCTGCTCCATTTCTGCCTCAAGTGGGGCACGATCAGTGCTACAGCTGAGAAACAGGGCTTTTGTTTACCTCATGCTAGGGTAGTTCTTCATTTTTTCTCTGCTTCATTTACTTTGCTTATTAATTTTACTGGCTTTCAGCATGCTAGGACTGTGTGAAACCAGTATATGCAAAAACATGAAAAGGAGAGACAAGTTGCCAGAACAGAGCAGATGACTCTAGCCCAGCACTTTGACACTACCTGCCTTTGAGAGTGGCTGGCATGGCACACTTCAGGAAAAAGAAGAGCACTCCTGGAAGGTCCAGGGCTGAGCTGTCCTACTCCTTGGGGAAATGCCTGGGTAGTGCACATGCTCAGTGCATCCACATTTTGGCAGCTGCATTGATCTTAAGAGTTGTGCCAATTATGTTCTTTGAGGACCTGGCTCCTGGTGTTTGACCAAATCTAGAAAAGCCTACAATCCTTGTGAATCCCTGTCCTACTGAACAGAGTCAAAGGATGTTCCTGCTAATGAAACAGTTGTTCCCTTTCAGCCTTTGCCCTTGCAGCGCCCTGTGATTTATCTCCTAGGTCAAACCAAGAGTCATTTTGTCCCTCTTTCAAACTAGTTTTTTCTTTTAATAACGCAAGGAGGATGTTTTTTACACAGCACATTAAAAAAGGAAAAGAAAAAAAGAAAGCAACACACCCTGGGAAATCTGCTTCTTAGAGATCACAACTGTTTGTGTTTTATCTGATAAATTAAGGTAGCTTCAGCTTTATTCTTGTTCTGGCTCCTAATTTCCATAGCCAAAAGCTTGCAGAAAGTTTTAAATAACATTTTCTGCTCTGAAAGGAGTAAAGAAATATCTTCATGGCTAGCCTGGTCTTCCCCATAAATTAAATTTGTGCATATTGATTTTCTCAAAGGTTTAACATGTCAAGTCTCATAAAATGTTTCTTCTTCCTCTGGTCCTGCCTGTAAGTGGAATTCATTCTTCCATGTTTAAAACATCAGCTCTTTTCCTTGAATATTGAGAGCCTCTTTGCTCTCTATAGAGATAAAAAAGAAAGAACGAACAAATGGACAGATGAACTATATTTATGCTACTCTTTTGCAAGGCTCTCAAGTCTAAATACTGATGTAGGCTTTCTAATGCCCTTTGTTTAGACTGGTGACTTTCCCCACACTGGAGGTGTGAGTGCACAAAGTCAGTGGCAGCGATTCTCTGCCTCTAGCTCTAATCCCCAGAGCAGAAACATGTTGGAGTGGATGTGTCTAAGGTGGCATTTCAAGAGGGACTCTTAACTCCTATGCAATTCTGCCTAATGCAGGAGCTGCAGTCTCTTGCCAAGGCAAGATCTTGCTTACTAGCAGATGTCATCTCTGCCCTGGTTAAAAAAAATAGCTTGGAAAACCATGGAAAGGTTGCTGATCCCTGATCTAGCTGCTAGTCCAGCTTCCTCCCTGGCTATAAATTGCTAAATATTTAACATACAGTGGGACCATTTTGGCTTGGAGCTAATACACGAGGAGAGATGCTGACCACTCCAGTTTTCCTTCCCTTCTACTCAGTGCAGACTTATTTGGAGAGGGAACCAATGGTGGGAGAGAAGAACAATCTTACTGAAGATAACTCCATCTCTGTTTGTGATCAAAGCCCAGGTTGGTTAAAGGCTAGTGGGGAAGGCTAGAAAGGGTCCCTGTGCTGGTGTGTTTGGAGTGTTATTTAGCAAGACACTGCTCCAGCTAATCAGGATCACAGAAGGATGTCCTTGCATCCCTCCAGGTTTATTGTGCTCGGGGGTCTATTCCCTGTCTTGAAGTGAGAACAATGGAGAAATAACAGCAGGTTGAGGAGCAGTGATCAGGTGTAAGCGGGGAGGAAGAATATCACCATTACAGTTACTAAAGATTCAGAAAGCAAACTGCTAAGAAATCAGAGAGCAAAAATGTGGTGAATAATTAAAAGTAATTACCTAGCCCCAAAGCAGAGGAGAGGTTGCTTGTTTAGTCAACAGGAAGTCGTGTGTTGGTGTGTACTGATATAAATACATATTTATTTTTTCCATTCACCCTTTGCTCAGAAATTGCATTTTGAAACAAGCGCCAACATCACCAGTTGGTTGGTTCTTACACTGCACACAAGAAACGCAGACACCTGCTTCCCCTCGCCTCAAGCGAAAACCTCAAGCAGAAAAACTTTCTCTGCTCAACAAGTGCTGGTGCACCATGGACACTAAGTTGCAGAGACCTCGAGCAGGGGAGCAGTAGAGTTCCTTGCAGTTAGGCACAGGCAAATAAGCTGATATGCTAATTTATTATAAGCACATACAATATAATATGCTTATTTAATATAAACATATATTATGCACAAGCATATATCAAAGTGTTTATTTACTACATGCACATTACGTTATATTCTGTGTTCATTCCACAAAGACTCCTCACCCTATTTTGAACAACAGACCCAGAAGAAAAGTAACATGCTTGCTCAGGCACCTCTGCCAGGCAGACCACTCCCATTACTCCAGCCCTGCACATAAAAAAAACCGCACTAGATGTAGAGGCAGCTTGCTGTCTAGGACATGGGGCAAAGGGCCTTGTCCCTAGAGCTGCCAACTCATCTTGTGATGCAGCTGTGGATGCCATGCCTGGGGAGAAGGTTTCAGCAGTTGCATGACAAAGCGTTGCCCTTTGTGGTGCAGAATATATAGTACTACGGAGATACATGAAACCGGAGGACGTGTATGAGGTCTGCCTGGGGTGGACATCACCAGGAGGGGTGTGTGTGGTGGTGGGGTTGCAAATACAAATCTAAAGCACTGTGGGGCAAGAGGCTGCACCTATATTAGACTAGAGCAGGGATCCCAGGTCATGAGAGGGAAGTGGGAAGGAGAGAAGGTAGGAGTTCAGGATGTGTGGAAGTGCCACTGGAAGGGTGGGTTTATGAAACCTAGACCCCTATGCTGTGCACTGCTGTGTGCTGCAGGACTGTAGATGATACCACTGATGCAGAATCGAGGGCATCTGGTTACTGGGCGTGCACTAAGGTTATACATTATTATGTTTTACTAGCAATTTGGCTTTCCAGGCTTGCACTGAGAAACCTATACCTGGAGACCTGACACCAGTTTATTTTTGTTCTACTGTTGAGCTTGTTTTGGTGCTGAGGGATGAGGCAAATCAGGGCGAAACTATTGAATTGAGTACACATTTTTCAACCACAGTCCTGTGAGTGCCTCTCATTCCTGCCCTGCAGCTCTCTGCTAACCCAGTCTGGGACTCCTTACAGGAACTAACAACCCTTAATCCTGCCTATGTGACCCCACAATTTTTTCTCTCCCTGTCTGTATTAATTCCCCCTGCCATGTCTCTAGGCAGCAGCAGTTCCATCCCTTGCTATCAGTGACTGACATGTGCTGGAATCAGCAGCAGCAAGGGAGGAAAGGTGCTGGTTTGGGTTGAGGAGTTTGAGACCTAGTGAATGGGTTCGACATGATGAGTGCAGGTAAGAAGTGTGACCAAAGTCCAAGTACTTGCACTAAATGTCCTCAAGTGTCTTCTCCAGCTTGAGGCTGTGACATGGTTGGCAGCTTATCTCATTTCTACTAAGAAAAACAGAGTCTGCTATCAAAGCAGAATGTGCCTTCCCCATGCTGAGAACTGGGGGTGGGGAAGTACCCACCAGAGCTGCTTGCACCTTGCTGCTTCCCATAGCAGTGCATGCAGCTCCAGTCTCCAGCACACCCTGCCAATCTGACTTGGCTTCTGACTCTGTGCTGTGCAGATCCAGAGAACATGCTCTTTTTGCACGGGGAGCTGCAGGCAAACAGAGAACTGCATTCCAGTGTTACCCCATTCTCCTATGGCTCAGCCCTCTGGTCTGGGCACCGCAGACCCTGCTCCCAATCACATCTTCCCCCTCCTTAATGGAAGTCATTGGCTCCATATCTCTACAATCATCTGCTAGTCACGGGGAGAAACTCCGTTTTATACCGCAGTTTTTCACAATGAGACTCACCTTCTAGCTGTGGTTATGGTTTCACAGACCAAAGTTGCCTGTTATTAGCTCTTGTTTGTGCAGTTGCTGCAGCTCATGCTAATCCGTGCAAAAAGAGCTTGCACCTGGGGCCTGGGTGGTAAATCCTGATTTTAATATTCCTGTTGTTTTTGGAGAAGTCCTTTGCTGGAGAGGCTGGGACAGAAGTGCTTGGGAGCTCACTAAGGAGCAGCATGTTGTATATTCCTTGACTTGCAGTCATGTGTTGAGTTCCCTGTAGTTGTACAAGATTTCCTTGGCTGGAGGTCCTCATAAGCAGTGTTCTTGCATCAGGCAAAGTTTTTTTATCAACAAAGCAAGCATTTTCAGAAGATTCAAGATAGCCTTACTACTTCTTGTCTTCCTCCCCACAGAGTTCAGAGCTGCTCCTATGCTCTCCTCACTGGCTACATCCAAAAGGTTTGTGGGATGCCACCACTAACCTCTTCTCCCTAATGCCAAATTATCAGAATTAGTGTCTGCCCCCAACACACTGATCCTCTTCCAGAGGGCCCAGTGCTCTTGGTAATGGGGGTGGAATGGGAGACCCATCCTGAGGCCAAGGAAGAGAGGGAGGAGAGGGTGAAAATTTATTCTCATTGCATGATAACGATCTCTTCCTTTGCTGTGATATCTCTGCTGTCTTCCCTCCTTGCCAGTGTGCTGCCATGCCTGGTGGTGCTGACTGTTAATATCAGTTATTTCTTTAGCCATGACTACATGGGAGGCTTCCAAGTTTCTGCTGTAAGCAGTGAGGTCAGAGTTGTGACACACTTGAGCTAGCTGCCCAGGCAGGGAAGAGTATCCAAGAGTCTGAGAACTTCCCAGCTAATTTTATAGAGTTTGAAAATACCCTTTCATGTTCCAGCCAAAAGCATGGGTTCTGCTTGGACGAAAAGGCTGGTAGAAGCCCCTAAAAAGCAGAGGAGAGAAAGAAGAAGAAGAATCTGAAGGGGAAACAAAGACCCTGGGAAACTACTGATTATGAATTATTATCAGAAATTTTAATTCACTGGTGCCCATTTATTTTAGGCATTGTTTCTGCTTCCCACTCAGCTACGGCCTCAAAACAATGTCTCACCAAAATGTACAGCCCTTGCATTCATATACACAACCAGTTAATTTCCCCTTGTGCAGTCTGTTCTCAACAAGGGGACATCATGTCTACTCATCTCTTCTATCATTTTGGTGCAGGTACAGGTAAAGTAGGGCAGAGGCACATTTACTTTAAGGTGGCTAGCTTGGGCACAACCAGCTTTGGAAAGCTGGTGACAAGACCAAAAAATCTCACAGATTGGAGAGGCAAAAATCTACCCTGAAGCAGTGCCCCTGGCGACTCTCAGTGAACAGAAATGGCGAAGAGGCTTTCAGAGACTATGAAGAGTTCAGATGCCTTTCCTGAACTAAAGCAAAGGGAAACTACAACGATACCAGCTGATGGACAACAGAGCCAAGAGAAATAGTGTAATATTGGTGCTGGGCTAAAGCAGAGCTGATGAGAAAATTACTTTTGACCATGGTGTGGGGAGGCTCAGGAATGACTACACTCACACGGCATCAGGCAGAAAAAAAAAGTCTTTTGAACCCTTCCTTCACAGCAAGGCTGGAGGCTAAGTCTAGGCTGCGGAAGAAAACAAGTTTTATTTGTTAATCCATAACAATGGCCAGCACAGATGGCTCCAGCTGCTCTGTGCTATTTGGGTACCAGAGCAGAGACAGAGTGAGGTGTAAGCATTTTCTAGTGGGTGTGTTTTCTAATACTGTCTGACTTTGGTTCTACAAGGGAACAGTCAGGGCAGTAAGCCCCACAGGAAGGCCTCAGCATGGAAAGGCTTTGTAGGTACAAGGCACCCAATACAAGAGGTGGCATACTGACAAGTGCATCAGTGCAAAACCAAAACCTTGGTCAAGACGTCATGTTGGTAGGCTGTGCTGGCTATCATGTTTGAAGTGACTGCTGCTGCTACATGTGCCACTGCTGCTCCAGCCTCTAAGGCATTGGCTAAGAAGTGAGAGAAGGTGGCAGGAGGATCCCCATCCTGCAAGTCCCCAGTCTCCAGTGGGGCTGATATAAAGGAGATGACTGTCTCCAAGAAGCACAGAACTTTCTCTCACCACTCTGAAAGGGAACAGAAGTCTACACGGTATAGAAGGACAACAGCTGCACCAGACTGGGGCTCAGGAGCCTGGACAAGGGCAGCACAAGAGGACTCAGTACTTCTAGCAACTTTAAACTCAACAATAAGCCAAGAGGAAGGTGCCAAAAAGGCAGCAAAGGCCAAGAACCACCTAACCCTTGATTGGCGCTGCCAAGAAGCCCAGATTAGCTATGGCTGTGGAGGAAATCCCAAGAAAAGCCAAGAAACTGGCAGCCCCCATGGCCAAGAAAGCAATCAAGAGCTTAAAGAATATGAAAGCTGACAAACCAAAAAAGGCAAAGATTTAGCTAAGGGCAAAACTGTGAAACCCAAGGCAGAGAAATTGAAAGTGGCCTCAGGCTGAGAAGGTAGTACACAAAAAATAGATGTTATATGAGCACAGATAAAGTGTCCTGCTTCAGGGACACAGAGTGTAAATCCTTTAACTGAACCATTGATTTGCATCATGTTTTGCATTTTTAACACAGTTTTCCAAAGGAAGATAATCGTAATAATTAAAATTCCTTGTTTCACAATAAAACTCAGGCTTTGTATGAATTAAATGTTCCTTGCTATTTCTTCAATTGTCTGCAGCAGTATGATAGGGGAGATGGAGGCAGAGTTTGCTCAGAGGTGCACAGCAGAAAGAATAGAGGCAACAGACGAAAGCTGCGACAAGGGAATTTCTTATCTGACATCAGGAAAATATGCTCCATTCTTGCCGACTTTTTCAAAATTCAGCTGGACAAGGCTCTGAGCAACCTGATAAGCTTTGAAGTTAGCCCTTATGTTGCTAACTTTCAACACAATTTTATCTATGATCTTAACTGGGAAGATATACTATCTAAATAAGGACATTTATTTTAAAAAATGCACAGCTTCATGTACATTCATTCTTATATTTAAGCAGGTGAGTTCTCACATTACTTACTATTTAGACACATTGAATTACATATGTTTACTTATAACACCTTTTTGTTAATGTCTAATTTGTGACAAGCTGTATTTATATGGAAATTGCAATCTCAGTGAAATGCCCAAAACAGCATTCTGAAAGAGAATTCATTCATTAAATGAAGATCTGCTCTGCCAATGATTTTCACCAATTTGATTTTTTATATACTTCAACATAGTAGCAGCAAGTACATGCAGCTTGCATTTTAATGGATGTAATTTATAGTATTGAAAACATTTTTATTTATAAAAATCATTTACATTAATAGCAAAAGCAGACGATCAAATTCATTCATGATGTTTCACATGAGTTTTTCTATAGATTTTTTAAAAAATGGACTAAAATCCAGCTATCTGTTTTGTGGGAGTTTATTCCAGCTTGCTACATTACAAGGGTTAAGGATGGCAGGGAACAGAGAGAAACAAAGCAATATGCTGAAGATCTGAGAGCAGGAGGTGAAGAGGAGGTCCAGAAATGGAATTCAGGTTTCCAGTGCTCCAGTCAAGGTGCTGTTCACAAATGGATAAATGTACACTGTCAAACAAAGTCAGACCATGTGGTTCCAGGAGTGAATGTTATGGGATCATGCACCTTTAAAATATCTTTTTAAAAAAACCAAACCAAAACTTTTTAAATTATTATTTTAAACAAAAGCCCTTTTGGTTTCAACCCAGCTATTTATGTAAGAGAGGTGCTCTTTTTGGATGGGTTGCAAGCACTGCTTCCCTCTGTGAAGGGCAAGCCCACATGCCAGCCAGCAGTATGCTCTTGAGGGATCCCTTCAAGATGAGAGGCCTGATGACACATTATGTTCATGCTGCAGGTTCTTGTGGACAAGATCCAGGCAACACGGAGCTTCCAGGTGAGATGGCAGCTGCTTTCAACTGCCTCCCTGTACTTTCCCACAGCAGTCCCCTTCCTCCTTGCCTTGTTTCTGCAGCCAGAGGCCACCACCACAAGATATGCAATTTCTGTTCCCACAGTGCACAAGTTGACCTAAGGTGACATTCCCCCTTCCCTGTTCTGACTGGCATGTCCTTCCCTTCAGAAAATCCCAAGCTTGGCAGCTGAGGGAGCCACAGCACGTGAGAACCTGAGGGCAAGAGAAGAGGACAGCTGGCATGGGCCAAGCACTGCCCCCAGCCCCACTTGGTAATGCTGCGTGTCACCTCATCAAGCACCCTTCCTGCCACACCACTTCAGCCCCACTGTCCTCCTCACCATATTTCTTGCTCTGAGATGAACAGGTGCACAGAGAAGAAAGAGAAGAGATTAGAAAAATAGAGGCAGAGAATAAAGAGAAGGAGAGATGGGAAGGTGGAACAACCCTTCCTTTCCAGGTGCAGCAGAAAGCCCTTGGTGTGGCCAGCTTCCCTTGCAGGGACCTCCAGATCCATATGCCCAGCAAAGTGAGGTGCTGCTTCAAACTGGGGACCAGGCGTCAGAGCACTGGCCTTGAAACAGCAGCCTTCAAACTGGCAACACTGGTCGGTTGTCAGGAGCCCTGACAGCAGAATGAGCAAGAACAACCATTGTGTGGGAAGTGACTGCAGGCCATTTAACTCCCGCTTTGGGTCAGAAGGGTTTATGAAAATCAGCCACAAATTCTAGATCTTGCTTCTAAAATGGGCACCTTTCTAGCAGCTTTCTTTGTGGCTAGTCCAACTTCACGAGAAACAGACCTAGCTGGAGCTAGATTTAAAACCATTTCCCCAGCTTACAAGAGAAGGCAATGTCCAGAGACCAGCAACATAGCACCACGACACTTCAGGTTGGAATGGCAGGGGAGATAAATCTGTGTATGGGATAAGTGATGAAGATGGGGAAACCTGTCTGTGGACTCCAGTACTGTAAGGAAAGGGAAGAATAAACTAAATTACAGAAAGTCAATGGCATGTGTTGTACTCTGCTCACACAGATGGTGGAATGTGCTGACAGAGGGACACTGCAAAGGCCATGAGCTCATGAGTCAAGCAGGGTCAGGCCTGTGTAGATGGCAGAAGCATCTACAGTCACTCGGACTGAGGTTGTTTTCATTATAACAGTCCAAAACAGGGACACCTCAGTGTTAACCAGGAAGGAGCATTGGTTCTAGGAGATAGTGCTGTGCAATAACCTGCATTGTGTGGTTTAGTCCTGAAGAACTATGGGAAACTGTCAGAGGCAGTTTAATGGGTAAATTGAGCCAACCACTTTTGTTCTAGAAATACCATCTAAATGCAGACTCGACTGCTTGCACATGAAGACACTGCTTAGAGTCCTCCATGCTGTGAATGTTCCATCCTTTCGAACAAAATATGATGTACAGTGTCTGATGACTCTAGGCAAAAGTCAGAAATTCAATGAAAGAGAAAGTTTCCTAATCCTTTTGACCTAGATGTGTAATTTTTAATGCAGTCTTTCAGTTATTCCCATTACTGAGTTAAATGGCTCTAGTGAACAAATTCTCCTTTGCTTATGAGATGATTTATCACAGCTCTTTTCTTATTTCAGCCATCTTATCATTTTACTTGGAGATGGTAATTCTCCACCAGCAAGTGGTGGCACATGTGCAGTGAAAATCTCATGGGCTGGGAGGAGTTATCCCTGTGCTCAGCAGCTATCAACTGTCAGGAAAATCTAGCACAGCTATCCATAGAAAAAAAATTATGAAGATAATTTTCCGTCTCTAGAAAAAATAATGACCTCCCAGGGAGACCTGTAATTCACAAGTGAAGGGAGGGAGGCAGCAGAAGACTGGGCTAACAGGGAGTAATGAGGTCTGAATGACAGATTTGGGCTGGAGTCAAGTCTGCCCACAAACCTGGAGAAAATACAGCTAGAGACAAATAAACGCAAGCACATGAGAGTTGCCAAGAACAACAGGAAATAGATTTTCTTTTAATATATTTCTGTGCATTATATGGACTCTAGCATTAAAACAGTGTTCTCCTGGAAAGGAGCACCTCTTCCTGTCCCTGCTGAAAGCAAGCAACAGAAAGGCTTCTAACCATTCCCCAAACTGTATGAATGTTAAATTTCTATATACTGTACAGTAGCTATGTTATACAGTTATATATCTATATCAGCTTACATTCAACTCTAAATATAGAGTGGAGACTTGGCCTAGTCCAATTTCCAATTTAACATCTCATTTCCATCCTACCTTCCTCCACACAGGCAAATTCCACTGGTATCCCAGCATAGAATACAGTTGCTGCCAGTGGCTTGAATGTCTTTGAGATCAAGCTCTCAGTGCCCTCCTCTCTACAGAAACATGCATACTCTCAGTACAGAGAAATTCTTACTCCATCCATAGTCTCAAGTATGCAAGAGGAGCATCATCCCCTGTGTAGGTGTGCAATGCCCCTCTGTATAGGATGAAATTCCAGTCACTGCAAAACACGGAATTCTTTCTCATGTATACTTCATTAATACAGAGGGATTTAGACGATCTATGGCCAATTTTGACCTTATATGGTACAAATCTATGTCTGCACAGGGTGTCTTCCCCTACACAGAGGATGTAATCAGCTTTTTGCTGCGTACAGCAGAAACCTGAGTCCTGGGGAGAGGTTCTTGCCTTAATTGTTTGGCTTTATTTTTTTCAGAGACACCTGCCTCTGTGCAGCAAACTGTCCCCTATATTGTGTGATCCTGGCTCTGTGTGGCAGACCAGTGATCCTGCAAGACTGAATGCTACTCAGTTCAGCAGCAGAGTATATTATGTGACAGGGGTGAATGCCTATTCTAGCAAACCGGCTTTCTGTTAGTTGAGAACAATGCTTAAAGATCCTGGAGACAGGGTCTTGCTAATATTCTGCTGCAGTAAGCTAAGCTGCTCGGCTCCGGTGCCCCACAGAATCATGCCACTAGGAGCCACATAGAGTGATTAACACACTTCAGACAGCTCTTACCCACTTATCCTACCCAGCCTCATAGAAAAAACTGCCTATATACCTGGAAATCTTCTCAATATATATCTGAAAAACTAAGTTCTTGAGTAGACCATAGACATCCAGTGCTGCCAGAGTGAGTTCTTTTCCCCAGGTTGGCTTGCCTCTGTAAGTGCAGACACATTTAGCTCCCCACCAGCACCTGGCTCTGTGCAGGTCAGCACAGCCAGAGAACCTGCGGAAAAACCCAGGGATCCCAGGTGACAATTCTCCTCCCACAACCCATTCCAATTTGTGACTTTTCTGCTTTGTGCAGGAGCTCCCCGGTCAGGAGGTAGGAACTCAAGTGGAGATATTGAAAGCAGGCTCAGCATCTGGAGAGTGTGGAGGTAGCCAGACCAAGACAAGTCCCTGGGACAAGCTAATTCACTGAAAGTGCCCAGTACTGTGAGGACACACAGGTTCTTCATGGGCTCTCTTGGGCTTACGAGTGGAGGCAGCCATACTTACTGCTCCCTGGAACTTGTCTGGAATGGGCATCAAGAGATTTCTTCAATGGGAAAGGAGGGACAGAACAGAGGAGGGAGAGGAGAGGAGGGAGAGAAAGAGGCAGCATTCTGTTCCAACATAGTCTTTTTGAGAAATATATATAATGCCATACTAAATCCAGAATTCTTCCTTTTGGTAGCAGTTCTGTGTGAGGGAGGCAGTAAGCTTGAGACAAAGAACTTCCCAGAGGTAGTTATAAATGATCTGCTCCCGTACAGGGACAATAAGGTTTGCCTTGGGTTGAGGACAGCTCATCTCCCAGTTCTGTCACTTCTCTGAGGCCAGCAGACAAAGGAGGAAGCTGTGCTATCACACAGCTGGAGGACCGGAGAGGCTCAGGCTAACCATATCTGAACTCATACTGATGCCATGCAAGAAACCTAGGCCAGGAGTCCTAGGGCATAAAGATTTGCACTCCTCCCCATGAGACGCAGCTTAGGGCATCTGTACCATTGGAGAGGACTACATCCTGTCCCCATGTATGTGTCTCTGCAGGGGTGAAGCAAGGGAAGACACAGCACATTTGTAAGAACCTCTGGGAAGCGAACAGTTCATGGCCTGCCAAACAGAGTTTGAGATAAAAGAGGGGAGGCATTTTGCATCCTTAGCAATAGATTTAGAAGATGACAAGAGCCACCATGACAGACTAGCAGAGAGTAGACCCTGTGTACTGCAGCACCTGAAGAAGAGGATGTGGGGGAAGGCAGAGAAGCAAGGAAATGGTGGGGAAATCACAAACTAGGAGGACTTGTCTTGGGTTGTAGATGGTGGATGATGATTTCTCTTCTCTCCCTTCCTTTTTCTCTCCTACTGTTGGCAGCTCACAGAGCATCAGGCCTTCTGCGCTGCTGCTCCAGAAGTTGTTTGCAAGGGACATGCAGGGGTTGCCCAGACCGGCGGAGACGTCGAGAAGGAAGGCCAGCCAGCTGGCGACAGATCTCATCTGAAGACATAGAAGACACACACAGGTTGACAGATAACCAAAGCTTCCTTCAAATTCTTCACCACCAGAATTGTTACAGGTATATCCTTCACTGCATCTACAGAAACTGTTGGAACTGCTGAATCCTCATATACATGAGGCAAGTGAACAAGTCCTTAGGATTTTATTAATTTCCTTCTGGCTTTATTCATATGCAATACATATTAAAATCACTCGTACCTCACTGCAACAAAGACTGCATAAGAAATGTACACTGGATCCTGTTTCTATTCATGAGTAGAAATACTGAGAGTTACTCTTTAACCTCAAAGGAATGCAACTTTGAGTAAGGGTGTCTGGGGCTAGTAGAGCGTGATCAAGGCTGAGGAAGGCAGAGCTCTCATACTTCTTGGTAGTACAGTATCTCCTTCCCAGTGTTTTTCACGGCATGCATACTGGCTGCAAAGCTGCGTTGCATTATTGCTCCCCCAAACCAAGTCCAGGGAAACTACTACATATGGATTGGGGCTGGGTAATTAGTTAGCTTGGAGACCCTATTAGATGGCTGCAGCTATTCTTCTAGGCCATCTTGTGCTATCACTCACCTTGCATGACCTCATTCTCCTTGCAGACAATGCGAGAGCACACCTCCTTGTTTATTATGTACATGCGACGCACACTGAGGGATCACCAGGAACACACCAAGGATGGTAGCAAAAGGTACAGGGACCCAAAGAAACAAAAAAGGGATACAGGAAATAAACATTTACTGAATCCTAAATTTTTAGGATTAGTTACTCTAGAATAAGCCTGTTGTCAATAGGAAAGTAATCTTTGTCAAGACTTCATGAAATCTCCAAATACCTTAAATATGGATTACAATGTAGGGCATATTACAGCTCCGTGTTGCACAGATAATAGTTATTGTGCTGTTTAATTAATCACCCTAAAAGGACACTCTGGGGATAGGATTCATCTCACCAACTGGTTCCCTGAAGGAACCTCTAGTCTTCAAAGGAACCAGTTGCTTAACTGGACATGCTGTTTCTGGAGAGTTTTTAGGGTTTTTCTTAGGGACTGTTGGTTTCTTACCTTGTAACACAGAGGTAGCTGATACACTGCTTTACTGGTTTATGGACAGAGTACAGGCGTGTGCAAGGGAACTTTTCTTCACGACAATCTGGGAACACACACAAACACATAGACAGAGGTGCAATCACCATCACTGGCAATGCACTCATTCTGGCACACTTACAACTTTATCACTAGGTATTGTCCTCCAGGCTTCTAGGAAAGCCCCTAGTCTCTGTTTTCCACTCTCTTGTGAGAGATGGGGGTGGTTTAGAGAAGAGGAAAATAAGGCAGACATTTCTGATCCCCTTTCCTCATAAGACAAAAGTATGGGAAAGTTCAGTGAAATGCAAAACAAGCCCACTGGGAATCCTCAATACAGAAGGCACATGCTGTAAAGCGGACAGACACACATAAACAAAATGAAAATTGTAGTTGTATGTTTAAGACATGTTTCTAATAGATCTGCAATCTCACACTTCAGGACACAAATCTAGTTCCTTTCTCTTCTGGACAATCAACCCCATAGCTAACTATGATGGGTTTTCTTGCATTTCCTTCTGAAATGCCTGGTCTTGGCCACTGGCAATGACAGAATATTGACCCAGTGTATCTGGTCTGGTGATCTGCCAGTTCCTAACCTCCTAGGCATACCACCCAGGGGAAGACTTCAGCTTCCACTACTGTCATTCTCCAGTACTTCTAACTCAAGGAACAGGGCGAAGGGAATTTTCTAGGAGACAAAGCTGAGCGCTTAGCTGGGACCTGCCTGGAGAAGTATCAGGGTGGGTGAAAGTGTGTCTGGGAGGGGGTACGGGCGTCAAACTTAAACATACCTGATGCAGCCGTCGTAGTTTCACTGTCAGACTGAACTGGAAGACATAGGGTAGCAAAGTTAGTGTGATCTACCATGATTTCTTCCTAGACACTAGCTTACTCAAACCAAATAACTGGAAAACTCGTTCAAGAGCCCTCCATTGTAACTTCTAATATGGAAAGAGATTTCATTGTTACTGACCTGAAAATGTCAGAGGAGGTACAAATCCGACATGAATCTAGTGCCAGCTACTCATCCAACAATGCTAAAAATCTGTCCAAGCTTTACCATAAAGCATTACCACTCCTGTTCAAAAATATACTGTAAGGGCATCTTGACTTACAATTCAAAAGGTCGAGTAAATGTATTTAGTTGCTGTAATTGTCGTCCACCTAGGCAAGAAGTGAAGGAGCCTGTGACTGCCTCTTACTAACGGGCAGTGACTCATTTAGGAAACTGCATCCCCAGAATTCTGGTTCTTCAATGTCCATGACAAGGGGTCAAAAAGAGGTTGATTTGTTGTTCTCTCCGATAAAGCAACCCACCTGTACCACAGTAAACTAGTACATTTTATTATTTACCCCACGACAAACTAGAAAGGAACTCAGAGGACTGACTGCCAGCCGCAAGTTTCCACCAACAGTTATAGGGGACTTCTACTTCTGTTCATGTGCCATAGTGTCAGCCAGAAGCATAGACAAAACAGATGGGCATAGAGAGGAGGAGTCTTTTGGGCATCCAGGCTGCAGGTAGGGGCAGTCAGGGAAGGCAGGATTCTGGGTGTGCAAGGAACTAGGCAATGAGAGAGAAGGGGGGTCCACAACATCTGTCTATGAATTGAGAACAAACTCACCAGGATTAAGAAGAACAGGTGGTGTCACAGCTGCAGCTGGAAAAAAAGAAGATGTTCTGAAAGTTCTTAATTTGAGCTTTCAGCCTCTCTCCCCTCCCACAGTTCTGCCGATGGCTCATCACTCCTGACCAGTAGCCATCCCACATCTGGTTCACAGACAACACTGATCGTGATGTTGTTATCTGACTTGTCAGAATAGCTGCAGGCTTTCCCTGAGAATATGCTAGGTGTCCTAGAGCTGATGGGATGCTGTAGAGCACAGGATGAGTCCCATGGCATGTCCTTTGTGAAGAGTTTCTTTTTGATCCCTCAACAATAAGCATTTTGAGCCAAAGTCTGCTGGAAGGGTTTTACATTTAGTCTTTTCAGGTTTAGATGTAGGTTAGCCACTGCCAGTTTGGTCTGGACATGAAGTCTTATCTACCTTCCTACAGAATGTGAGGGTCTCACACACTGAACACGAGACTGACAAGGTTGCTTTTACCTCCCATCCCCACCAGGAAGATCATGCACCTTGTGTATACAAAATCGTGCTTCCACTCCCTCCTCTAGTGTTGTCCCATGACAGCTGGTTGGCTTGACCCACAATATTCTAGCCAGCTGATGAGCAGAGTCACAGGGCAGAGGAGAGACCATGGAACTGCTGTCCTGGAGAACGGGACACCACTCTCAGATGAGCTCTCCTACACACACAGCACACTTCCCAGCAACATCCAAGCGCTGCTGCTGTCCTTTTGTCTTTTGAACTATATCATCGATCAGATGTGTTCTGCCTCTCCGTGCTCTTCCTGGTACACCCTACCTTAGAGGGTTGTGTCTGAGAGACTGCCCCAGCAGAGAGAGAAACCATCATAGAGGCCTGTGGTGCTGGACTTGAAACTCAAGATTCAAATGGAAAAAGGGGGGAGGTTCCCTCTTGAGCCTCTAGTCCTCTCCTCCATTCCCCATTGTGAGTCCAGCAAGATTAGCCTATCTTGTAAATGCTTACACCCCCATCAGCTTTGTGTCCTTCCCCGGGGGCTATCTCTGCAGCAAGGCTTGGCTCTCTAAGGAGACACATTGCATGCTCATCTTCAACTGTTGTCTGCCTACCCTATCTTTCACATACATTTTGGTGCCCCCCACTGACATAGCTGCAGGTACAGCAGGCAAGACAGTACTAGAACAGTATTTCCACCTCCCCATCCCACCACTGCTCAGTTTGCTTTAGTCTTTTGGGTTTTTTGCCACCTCTGTCTCCTGAGCACTGAAGCATGGCTGGTAGCTGTCACCAGACACAGACACAACCTGCATCCCTGTGCTGACTAACTAACTGGTGAACCTGAGCAATTTCTCTCCCTTGTCCTTTAGTCTCTTCCTTTCTGCACCTCTTCTAGAAGCCCAGGCTGCGTGAGCTTTGGATTTCATGGCTTCCTGCAGTGCAGACAGCTTCAGAGAACCCTGGTACTGGGTGAGATTGGCATTTCCTAGGAGAACAAACTATTAAGCCATCCCAAATTCATCTCACTGCACATAGCACAGAAAGGACTTTCATATAGCCATTAACACTGGAGAAGCAGTGCTAGATGTCAAAAGCAGGGAAGAGAAGTTTCTGAGCATAATGGGTAATTTCTGGGGCTATGTTGGCAGGAGTAAAGGTGAAAAGAGAAGAAACCTGAAGTTGCCAAGAGATAGGAGCTTACCCAAGGTGCTGACAAGAGAGTCGGTGCTAAGTTCACCTGGAAAAGAGAGAATGTCCTTGAGAAACCTTGTCTTTACTTTGTGGTCCCTTACATAGCTAGCCACAGCTAGTTTGAATTACCTTGGCCACCGTGGTAAGCTCATGAGACAGTGGGATACAATCCAGTAAATACATAAACAAACACAGTACCCCCAGCCCACCCGTAACCGTCCCCCTTTTCAGTGACTGGCCTGGGACTGGATTTCTTAGTGCACATGTTGCATCAACCCCTACTGAATTCTGGATTCATATTCTGACTTCTCAGATATGGCCACTGTGAGCAACTCAATGGGAAAGAAAGATGTCTGAAACAAAGGTGCTGATGGCTCCCACAACAGTAAGACAGACAGGTGAGGCACCCACTGCAGAGAAGGAGGGAGGCAACTCCAGAACCTTGACTGCAGAAATTCATCAGCAGATTAGTTGTTTTGAGAGGCAACTGATGGCAAAGCTGGGGTAGGTGTGATGGAGGGATAAAGTGTGAAGGAAAGAGAAGCTTGGTGGACACATTTTGGACTGCCTTTTGAATAGTTTTCTGGGAAGCCCCAGGTATTGCACATGACAGGATCTTAGCTGGGAGATGTCTGATGCCTTAGCCAGGAGCTTCAGTTTGAAGAAAAGGCAGGCCCTTGTCATTGTTCTGGGTGCTGAAGCGTGACACAAACATACATTCATTTTATCTTACCATGTTACAGAAATGGAAGAAGAGCCAGAGGGATAAAGCGATTCACCCCCAACAACACAGCCAGTATGAATACCAGTCAATATCCCTTCTCAGTGGCCTCACTGCTAAAGCACCATGCCACTTGTGCATCTTTTTTTCTTGGGATTTTCCTGAGCAGCATTAGAGTTCCCCAAGCACCTCATGGCTGAAGAGTTATCAGCTTTTGTGGATCTCCCACAACCCTTGACTATGAACATAACTTCATGCACTTCAGCTAAGTGTTCAGGACCCCAACACTAGTGAATTATTTGTAAAGAACACACAACACTTAGCAGGTTGTCTTGGAGGGCTTGTTTAATCTTCATTGCAAGGTAAACTCACAATGTCAGAGCCAAGGAAACAAAGAACAGCATTTGCAATTAAACAGGACAACTGGGTCATGTCTGACCAGCAACAGTCCTTAACACATAACATGCCTGTAATACTTACCAGTTGCACTTTCCAGTTCTTGCCCATTGACCACCCATGGAAACCAGTCTGCAAGAGAGGAAGAGAGGGGAGTGAAGAAAGGATAGAGAGATGGATTTGCATAGTCTGAAGGCTTTGTGAAGCTTTTCTTGAGATGCTTATCTGTCCAGGAGACACCACTGCCCTCTGCTGAAGGGACAAATTATCTCCTCTCTGACTCTGCCTCCACTGCTGGTGGGGTTTGTTCTTCAAAGACGTGTGGATACAGAGGATCCTGATCCTATCTCTGCTGCTTCCACCATGGTCAAAGGCTAGGCAGAGGGACAAGATAGTAAATACCTCCAGATCTGCTATTAGACTTTGCATTTCTGAAACCCCATTTGATGCATTTTGAAAACAAATTGCACATTGCCTCCCTGCTCTGGAGGTTGGTCAAACCCCCTATCTCAATGTTATAAACCTTGTCACGGAAATTACTTGCTTGGGGTTACAGATTGAGTCATTGGCACATTAAGAAACAGATTGCAGGTCTTGCAGCTCCTTAGGCAAATAATTATCTGGTCCATCATCCTGCCTCGGTATGGAGCACAGAGCAGAAGATCTTTCCCCTCTCAGCCCCTGGATGCACTCGATGATGAAGGCTTGGCTATGCATGCTGTTTGGATGAGGAGAAATTGAAGCAGAGCTAGACTGTTTGTCCAAATATAAAGGGTGAAAGAGCTGCTTCCTACAGCAGCCAGGAATAGGAAAATACTTCCTGCTAGCCACAGAGGAGGAAAATGTCTGCATAACTGGGGTGGGATGAAGGACAGAGTTGGCAGGAAAAACCCAATGATCTGGGGCACTGCAGGGATGTGTTCAGGACCAGCCCAAGAAACGGTACCCTCTGCTACATCTTATGAACTCAGCTTTTAGCTTTCTGTTCTTAATGGGAGCACTGCATGCGTAAAAACTATCAGGTCTAGTGCTTTAGTCTTAGTTCTTCCTCATTCCAAGAGCAGATACTTGCAGGCTGCAAAGGGACTCTTGGGACCCCTATATAATCCCCCTCTGCAGCATTACAGGAGTCACTGGACCCTGCTGTTCCCTTCCCCAGCCAGCTGCAAGCAAGGGCTCAGCTGCTGGTGGCTGACCCAGGGAAAGCCAGACATGTATAACAACTTAAGTCCACAACGTAGTGCAGCCCAAAACTTTCCCTGTTCTAGTTATTCTCTTAACGGTAACAAGTAGAGGAGAAAAATTATATTGAACTCTTCCTAGTTTGTTTCTGTTACAAAAGGAAGAACACAAATTCTGAAACCATTGCAGGGGCCAGCAGTGCCAGATTTGAAAGAGGAGTCATACGGAAAAAGGAGGGAGGGTCCCCTCCTTTTTTTTGACATTGAAAAGTCAGCTTTTACTAGCTTTTTTTCCCCCCCTCCCTAGGCGATAACTAGAAAACTGGTCCAGTTCTAAAACAACAGGACACCAGTGAAGTGAAATCTCTGTGTATGAGGAGAGGAGAGGAGACAAAAGAGGTGACTTTCTTACCAGATTTTCAATTGCCTCAATTTATATTTGCTACAGTACCCAATTTGTATGCTTTATAAATGATTGGACTTTATTGTCCAAGTTGCAATAAATCCTTGAGGTCTGAGAAAACTGCAACACTAATTCACCCAACCTGCAGTTCACCCAAAGCAGAAGAGACAATGAGACCAGCTAGTGATTCCTGTTGTTTTCCAAGTTAAAACAAAAAACCCAGAAATGCTAAAACAAAATACACAAAAGAAAGAAACCTTCCTTTCAGACCTCCTTCATGTACCAAAAGAAACACAGACTTTTTTTTCCTGCCTCTAACTTTGTAGGCCACCTACAAGCTTATCTCTTGGACACCTCTCCTCCCTGCTTCAGTGACAAACATGACATCCTTTCCTGTGCACCTTTACAGGAAGAAGTACTATTGGGAACGACCTGATTTGAATATGATAGGTGCAGTCACCTGTCTTCTACAGTCTTTCCTGGGCAAAGCTTCCTCCATTCACTGGAATTAGTCTTCTTTTGCTGTCTGCCCTGAGTCTTCCTACTATAATGTCTGATACTGCCCTCTTGGTTTTTGGTTGTTTTTTTTTTTTTATAAATTTGATCCTACCTGAATTTTTGCCAAAGTAACTCCAAGCAAAGAAGTAGAGCAACAAAACAGAACAACAACAACAACAACAACAACAAAAGCAGCAAGTGGTTTGAACTATGGAGGTTAGGTTTCTTGAAACAGCTATACAAAAAACTACAAAACCTCCTGGCAGCATGACAGCAAGTGTTTCCCAACTGTAACAGAACAAGTTTTGTGGAGCACTGGGAAATGCTCTGCAGATGATGCAAACACAGGTGGTACAGCAGTCTACAGTAAGCACAAAGCACAGCTAACCCTCTTTCTCAACTCAGTCTGGCTCTTTTGCTTACCCAAACATCCCTGCAGACCTCTGTCTCTTGCGACTCCCAGTACTTAGTGGAGAGTCAACACATACGGGAACCAGTCCCCAGTTCTTAAATTTTTCCTATATCCACCATGCCTTTCCTGCTCAGTCCTTCTTCCTTCACTGTCCATCTACATGTCTGTCTTTCTCCTTAGGTCATTGCACAATAGCCTTTGTAGGAAACTCGCGGAGCCAGGGTGAAGAAGAAATCCTCCCCCTGGTGTGAAGACTCACCAGCTGGGGACAAGGAGAGTGCTAAGAGACACAACAGTATACAGGTTCCAAAGGTCTTCATCCCTGTGGAGTGGAGGAGAGAGGAGTCAGAGGAAAGCTAAGGCAGGAACAGGGATACCCTCCCCTACAGCACAGAAACTTTTCGCTTGCTGCCTCAGTTTCCCTCTCAAGACCATTTGGTCTTCTCAGCCTCCCTCCCACTTGTCTCCCTCCTGTTCTGGCCAGTTTTCCAGATGTTTCTGAGACATTTTGGACTGAACATGTAACTCCATCTACTTTCTTTCTCCTTCCACCTCCTTTCTCCAGTCTCCAACTCTTTCCTCCTCCAGGCAGCTAAGCCCCTTTCCACACACACCCCCAGCATGCAAAGAAAAGTTTTCCTTTGTTATCTCCCTCCACTCTCTTCTATTTTTAAAATATCTTGAGGAGCACTGAGAGAATAGATAGGGTCCCCATCACTTACTGCAGCCCTTGGTCTCGGCTCCCTTCAGCAGCAGTCTCTCTGTCTTTCCCCTTCAGCGGTCCCCCCCACTTTGGCTATTGGGTAAATCACATGCAGCCACACCCAGAACACGTTCTACTTATGGTTGTCTTCAAAATACGATTTTTTGGGGGGAGAAAAAAAAAAAGAAAGAAAGAAAAAGGAGAAGCCAGTGCGATGGTGGGACGTGGTGTCCTCATGCATCTGGAATGAGGGGGGGAGCGAGGAGCAGCAGCCCACACCCTCATTCCAGAGTTTATTATCCCCTCCGAAGGGAGCCCGCTCCTCCCATTCCCACAGGATGGCCCGGCACCAGGGACGGATTCTTGCGTCTCCATTACACATTCGTGTCCCGTTTTGTTTTGCCCTCCTACGCAGTCCCTCTTCTCCTTCTTGCACCGCTACATCCAGCCTTGTTTCCCCACTCAGCCACGGCCTCTTTCCACCCCAGCCCTCTGGTCTTCTTTCCTTCCCGTTTTCCTGCCTGTCTCTCGCACACGGGCGCAACTGAGCCCCTATCCCCGTTTGCCTAAAGGACCCTCTCAGCTTGCCAGAGTGCCGGGACGGACCCTGGCCTGGCCCCGGTCCCACCGTGGGCTGCCACGCTCCGGACACACCGACAGACACACGGTCCACCCGGCACGCCCTGAGAGCGATGCTCCTCCAGCCGCCACGACCGCGGGGTATCTCCGCGCCGGGCGTGGCGCTGGGGCAGGGCGGGGGTGCGGGCGGCCCGGCGGGGACGGGCAGGACCGGAGGCGCGGGGGGGGCAGGGGAGGGGGCCGGGCCGGGGGGGACACGGCGGGCACCGGCGCCCCGCCGGCCGCGGGCAGATGGCGGGCTGGCAGGCAGCCAATCGGCTGGCAGCAACGGTGATGACATCACCCCGCTGCCCCGCGCTGGGGCGGGAGAGGATGGAGGGTCGGCGCCTCACGGCAGATTCGGGATCTGGCTTCCCCCAGGACCGGGCTCGTGTGCGGGAACGGCCGGGCAGTCTGAGAAAGGTGGGGAATAAGGAAGACATGTGCAACACCCCCCCCCCCCCCGAAAAACAAACAAACAAACAAACAAAAACCCAAAAACCCCAGAAAGATAAAAGTCAGAGGAGAGACATATACTGAGAAAGGAAGAACGAGAGCTGCCCCTCACTGTGCCATCCTTCAGACTCCCTTGTGCTGCGTTGCCTCCAAGCATGCTGTGTTGCTGTGTTATGAATCAGCCCCGCTGGAATAACTGACCCTCCTAACCCTTCCTCTATCAGCCCCCGGGATCCCCTGTCTCCTGTTATTTTCTCAGAGATTTCTTTTCCCTTTGCTGCTCCTGGAATTACTCCTCTGGGTCTGAGGAGGCACTGGCTGGATGGTGCCCCTTGTATGAGCATCAAGGCACAATCTCAGTCCTGAAGCCAAGGATGTTGAAGGAGAAAACTAGGAAATGACCCAATCTCCCTCCCTCATACAGCAATGAAAGACAGAAACCTTGTAGGGGAAAGCTGTTTCCATTAAGGCTGATCCTGGTAGCTAGGTAACCCTTGTTTGTTCTCAACAAATTTCAGACCAGGAATAAAACTCTATAATATCTTGTACACAGTTAGTAAGGAAATCTTCACTATGTCCTCACTGCTACATGAGATCCAGGAGGGTGTTGCCCACATGTGACATACCTGAAATCACAATTTCCTACCTAATAGTGGCTGAGCAGCGGCAGCTCTTGTGGCAGAGTTGATGGCTGGGGCAGTGTTCAAGAGAAAAGACATAACAACTTCTTATTTCTGGTCCTCCCAAGACTCGTGGGGGAAGCACCGGTGGTGGGAGTACCAGAAGAGGGATAGAGGGGATGGGGAAAGCTAGGCATTTCCCTGCTCACCAGGGCAGCCTTCTGGACCAAAGCACCATCACTCCATTTCACTGGAGCGAGACATCACCATTCGCACTTTCAGAGGCTAGCTAAAACTCAGTCCACCAGAGGTGCTCAAAATGTGATTAAACAACCAGAAGAAAGTGATGGAAGTTATAACAGCACCCCAGGCTGAGGAATCCTCTTAGATACTTCGCTTTTTCTGGAAGTCCACATAGCAGTGTGTTTGGGCTACACCTTTCCACACAGCCTGGTTTGGTTTTTGTTTTTATCTGTGCCTCTGTGGTGTCATTCAAGCCTCTGCTACTTAAGAAGTAGGATAACTAAAATATCTTGAAGACCTTGTGAGTTCTGAACACATTTCTTTGGAAACTGTCATTGATGCTATATGTTTTGGTCTAGCAATGCGTTGGTGTATCACCATCTCCCATGGAGTGCAGGATGCACCTCTAGTCCTGGACAAGGCTGCTTCTGATTGCTTTTGACCTTTAAATCTTTTTTTTTTCAAACTGGAAGGCTGTGTCCTGTCCCCAGCTGTTCAGTGCGGGTAGGCTTGTGCTAGCAGCACCCCTCCATCTGGAGAGCTTGGTGCGGATGCTCCCGGTGATGGAATCCCTGGCCGGGAAGCAGTTCAGTATTTTAGATATCAGGCAAACCGCAGTGAAGTAACTGGAGGTATCCTGCTGCTCTTGCTCGCTGCGGACACCGGAGGGAGCTGCAGCACACCGGCATGCGAAGCCCCATTTTTTCCCCTTGCAGTCCAAGCACATTCTTCCAAGAGATGTGGCTCAGTGTCTGCAGGCCCAGATCTGGAATGAAAGCTCTCCTCTTAGCTATTCTATTTGTCGGTTACTGGATCCACAACTGTTTAACCGTTTTGCTTTTTGGGATGGAAAAGAATCTTGTTATTTTTTCCCACATCCTTGCCCCATGACATTGACAAAGATAGCTGGACAACCCTCACTTCTGGGAGATAAGAATAATTAGCATCCTCCTGCACCTTCTCTTCTCATTCATGTTGCTGTCTTCTGCTTCGCATGCAGACATCCCTCTCCAGCAGTGAGTAACTTAGGGACGGACATCTACAGCAGATAACTCAAGGTGAAGCACTCTTCCCTTTAAAAAGTGAGGTATTGGTGCCGCAGCACGGTGTGAGGGAAAACTGTGCCACAGTGAGCAGTGTAGGTGACTCATAAAGGAAACACTTCCATACATCTATTCCCTTAAGCTGCGCTGACCCCAGTGCCTGTAGGTGCTTACCTAAGATCAGAAGCAGAGACAGTGATTCAGCAAAAAGTTCTCTTCCAAGTTGGTACTGATCCCATTAAGTTACCAAGGATGCTATAGCGATGATAGCATGCTATTTTGGATGAGTCACAAAATCAGCCTTTCTAGAAACTTGGTGCGTTTCACCCCAGAGATTACTGCATCTCAGCAGACAGGTAAGTGATCCTGAGGTGTACTATTTATGAAGGTCTTGGAGAAATGTTTAAATGCCAGCTGGTTTCTTTGCCTGTCTCTCTTTGTCTCCCTGGTTTTTACATATCCTCATAGTAACTGTGCATTAAGATACCCTGGAGCAATGAGAAATTAATGAACTGCTCTAAGATCTTTGAATGTATCAGGTCAATAATGCAGCACTACTGGCCATGTGAATTGGGGCTGAAATGAATTTTCTTGGGACCCACACTGATGACTTCTCAGTGCTGCTGGGCTCCATTAATAGCTGAGGTCTGACACTATCCTGTGGTTGTTCCGCTGGTGTTGCAGAGGTTGTCAGTGGGAAGGGACAAGAGATCAACGCCTGCCCCATCTGTCCCCAGTTTTGGGAGGTTCATGTCTGACTTTGTAGAAGTGGGAACACTGCAAAGTACAGGAGCCTGGACATAATCCACCTCTTTTTCACTGACAGTCATGCTTTCTGTTGTCCCATCTATAAGAATAAGGAATTCTTCATGCCTTTATTTCCAAATCAACAAGCCACTGCTTAGAGCGCAGGCAGTCTTGCAGTCACAAAATACCCTAAGGGAGTCCATGAAACTCTAATTAATACATGCTCAACTCCTTCAAATCAGTTCAATTTTTGTGAAGAATTGAGCATAAGAGGCAGTCAGTGAGCTCTTTGCTGTTTGGTTGGTGATTTGGCCACATGCTTCAGGCTTCTCATGGCCAAGAAGCCTACAGTGAGAAGTTGTCAGGACCTTCCTTCTTCCTTCGTGGTGCTTTGGGCTTCCCTTCTCTGCTCTTTCTGTAATTCCCTTGATAACAGACATCCTTCCTTTCTGGTCCCTTGCACTGTCTCAGGGCCAATTCTTCCTGGCTGTTTCACATGTTCTTTGGCACTCCCCTTTCTCCAAGCAGCTGAACTCAAATACAGCTTCTCTCAGGGCACTTTTTCCACAACTGCTCTCTCAGGGAGACAGGTAGCACTTTAAGCTTAACAAATATATAAATCCCTCCTGTAAGGCCAGCAATGTGTGTCCATATAGACTCTGGACCACATAGGAACACCATCTTTAATTAAACTGGCACAAGTTTTCCATTCAGACGAGTCTGTGGCCACGAGTTAAATGCCAGAAAAGACACGACAGATTCTTCCTCCCCTTCTCTCGTCTCTTCTGGACATAATAAGCCCTGGAGCAAAGTCAGCAGGATTAATCCTTCTGTTGCAGCATGGCATTTGTGCTCTGGAGCAGTAACCAGGGCTGGCTAAAGCAGTCACTGCTAGGAAGCAGAGGGATGTCTTACTCCTACACAGAGAGGTTCACCAGAGCTGGTGTGCCAGAGATCACAGCTGAGCTTTCCCATCACTACAGTATCTGTCTCACTTGAGGTATAGCCTTTTGTACCATTTTATTGTCTTTTAATAGTCCTCCAAGATGGAAGAGATTTTGGTCATTTTGCCTGCCCTAACAGTCCAAAACCACGAGTGGTACCACCCCAGCCCTACCCCCTGTGCAGATCAGCTTCAAAAATCACACCCTGAAGGGGCTACTCCAATGTTCAAATGTTGCAGTGCTGAGGTGTACATTGCTCTGAGATCCTCACACAACCTCCTGAATCCAATAGTGGGGCTATGGAGAGTACTGGATATTACAAGATAAGATGAAATTGGGACAGCTCGCAGTGCCTGAATTGGACATGCCCTTTCAGTTAAAAATGGCAACAGAGAGAACCAAGTGTATAGGTGCACGCACAGAGAGGATGTTTCATGTGAATATAGAGAGACTGGAGGCAGAAATAGCAATTAAAAATAAAATTATTATATTATATTATTATAAAACAGGATACCTTAAAAGCTTTTAAACATAATCAGGGAAGCGGACAAAAGTGACAATTTTAAAAGTGATTTGCTTTAAATTCTGTAACATTTAAAAAAAGATTTATTGTCAAGGCCTTTTTTTAAACTGGCCATATCCAAAATATGCAAACTGTTGACAGCCTTTTCAGTGTCAGCACTGACAGCACTTACCCCGTTTCTGAAAGGCTGTAAGAAAGGAGAACAGCAATTGCACTGAGTACAAGAAATGCAAATGATAGACCTGTTAGCAGACAAATTGGTAAGAGTTTATACTGTGGGGAAAATTAGGAAGCACCACCTTTCAGGTTTTTATCCCTCTGTTTCCTATACCGTCACAGGGACTATAAAGGCTGACTTGTCTTTTAAATACTTATTAATGTTTTATTCTCTAATGTTGACATTAGAAGAATTTGAACAAAAAAATATTTTGGGCATTACTGCCGCTGCGTTGATATAACTCACTCTCTCCACTAAGTACAGCTGACTTCAACCAGATCACTTGGCTTTTCTTCTGACCTTCCCCATGTATGGTCGCTATTCTGACCTGACAGCAGGCTGAAACCAAGGAAAGGGTGTTAATGAAAATCTGTCCTAATGTAATATGTGTACATGTAAAGGGCCTGCACTGATTTAGCTCACCTCTTATAGAGATGAAAACAGCACCGAATGTAGACCATTCTACATCCACATAAACAACACCTTTACAAGATGCCTGTAAAAGGCCAACAACACTTGTAGCTGAAAACCCCAACTTGATATTATTCTAACCATTTCTTGCTTCTGTCCATCAATGCAGCTGCCCTGGTATGTACCTTTTTATGAAAAAAGTCTTCAACTATTCACCCATTATTTCCTCATTTGTAATTGTTCTTAGAATAAAAAAACACTGGAATTTCATTTGCATGCAGCTGTATAGAATATTTGCATTCAAATTAAAGCATGCTGGGTTTGCTTGTTAAAATACCTAAATGTTACTTCATTGTATCAACTCAGCCTCTTCAAGCAAGTCTTCTTTGGCTATTTACTGTATCCTCCATGAGTTCTCTTGCCATGCCTGCCATCTCGGGTTTCTCTCCAATTTAATTCTTGGGTTTTGTCCTACATTTTATTTTCCCTGTATTTAATGTTTTTTCTCCCCCTCTTTATTTCTGTGTTTCTTCCTCTGTTTCTTTCCTTTTCTGTATATGCCTTTTCTTCTCCTTGCTCTCTCCCACCCCTTTCTTTTTACCCCGGTGCTCTTTCTCCTGGTTCCTCTCTGCACAAGCTTTTCTGACTCGGGCTTTCTCTCTGTCTCCCTGGTTTCCTTTCGGTCACCTTCACTGGAATGTTGGCAGGAACACTTTTTTCTTTGAAAACAAAGAGACTAAATAAGTAAATGAATAAATAAAATAGCTGGAAGCAGACGGGAGGTTTCAATTCCAGAAGGGGCTGTAATCTGCGAGCTTTTCTCACTTCTTAGCAAAGAAGGATATAGTTGCACTCCCTGCCCACCCTCCCCCCCCTCCCCAGACTCACAGGGAGCCAGGCTTCCCCCCCGCCTCGCGGCGTAAGGACCTTGGCCGGGAGTGATGGATTGCACTGCAGTGAGGGCTGGGAGCACTGCGGGGAGAGGGGGGAGGGATGGGGAAAGGAGGGGTGGGGAAAGGAGGGAGGGAGGAGACACGCTGCCAGCGTCAGGACAGGAAGGATGTAGTGGGGCTGAGAAAAGAGGAGCGGGGAGTGGAAGACGGGGAAGGGGAGGGCATGGCCGGGAGGGCTTGCGTTTCTGCAAGCTGCACCGTTCCGAGGAGACTGGGGAGCCCAGGTCTGAGGGAGACTGAGCTGAGGACCAGCACAAGGCGGTGTGGGCAAGGCTGGCACTGGGCAGTGTGGGAGGCAGGCAGTGAAAATGGAAAAGCAATAGAGAAAAGGAGGAGGGAGAGTCAAAGAGAACGACAGAAAGTAAGACTTAGGTTGTACAGCAATAACAGAAGAGCACAATTCTTGCAACCTGCATTTCTTCGGGGGTGTAACAGGGGAGGCAATGTCGGAGATGACTCAAAAGGTCAAATAAGTCATACTGCAAACCGCATTGAAATGTGCTTTCACTGCAGTCCGAAGGGTGATAACAGTATGACCTTTGGACAGTAGCAAGGTACACCTGTACCGTGGTAGCTACCGGTGATGATACACGTGTTGGCAGCGTCTGGCTGCAGCAGCTTTATACTTTGTGGATTTTGGCAAGGGGGATGTGTCCTTTTGCCTGGCACTGCGAGGAATGCAGATGACCTCCTCCCCACTGCACCAATTACAAGTGCTGAAACATGACTTGTAATTGTTGCCTTTCATGCTTCTCTTCTTCCTTTTTTGAATATATGTCTCCATCTGTTCCTTATTCATTGTCCAGATTTTTCTCCATTTCCATCCACCCTCCTTTCTCCGCTATTAACATCCTTCTCTCAGTTCACCTTCCAGCATTATCTTCCATCCTCCCTTCCTTTCCCTCTCCCTTTTTGCGGACCTCCTCCTGCCCACCCCCAGGCTTACTTCCCCGCTGGCTGAGAGCGGTGCCAGCCTGGTGCTCCGCAAGCCCGGGGTCCAGGGCAGGAGCAGCGGGGTATGCTGGCAGCCATGCCATCAGCCTGCAGGAGGCTGTCCCACCCCTGCAACTTCTGCGAGAGACTGCTTCGTCCTCTATGTAGCATGGCTCCTCTCACTCACCCCTCCCCGGCCATCGCTGCCTCTCCATCCCGCCCCTCCTCCCCGCATCGCACTGCACCAGCTGCAGTTTCCAGCTACACTGACCTAGTTCTGGCCTCCCTGCAAAGCACCTCCATCCCCATCTTCCCTTAGCACCTGGCCACAGGAGGAGGGAAGGGAAGGCTCCCCTCGCACCCCAGGGAGCCTCGTGAGCACTGCTCCCACCACGGCACCGGACCCGGTCATGGGAGACCCAAATTTGAGGTACACACACTCGCCCCTTAATCTCCTCCATCGGTTTAAGGCAGGCAAGGGGCGCTGAGTGTATAACCACACTCACTGGTGGCAAGAGGGGGCATCAGAATGAGGTGAAGAAACCATTGCCCATAAATGAGAGAAGCCTTAAAAACAGATTCCTTGCAATACCCTCTCATCAGCTCTGGGCGCAGAATTGCTGGACACAGGAGGAAAACACCAAAACTGTGAGAAACTCAGAGACATTTAGCCTGCTGTCAGAAGCTCTGTAGCTCTCAGGGCAGATGTTTATCAATCTTAATGCAGCAAAGTGCCTGCAAGGTATAGCCACCCTGCGGTTGCATCAGAAGCTTCCCAACAGGCACTGAAATCCTAAGTCATCACTGCAACAGCATTCATCAAAAGACAATGGAGAAAGAGACAGAAAAGGGCAGGACAGGAGTAAAAAAGAGGGAAAGGAACAGGAAACAAAAGCAGGCAGACAGAAAAGAGAAAGGAACTTTCTCAAGATGGTAAAGGAAAAATACAGTGAGAAAAACAGCTGGAGAAGAGAAGGGGCCAGGCAAACGAAAAGGAGAGGCAGAAGGGAGATACACAGAGAAGGCAGCATTTTCCTTCCGACCTATCGTTTCCATCAAAAGCACATTT